>NW_023494789.1:9950051-10322551 GCF_904425465.1 Colossoma macropomum
TCACAATACACAAAGTACCAAATCCTTCACCGAAATCCTCCACTAAATTCACATGAAAGATCTGTTGCTGTGCGAATGTGAGGCATGTATTAAAAGTCTTTGCTGTGTGTATAGTACATGCCGAGCTGTGTGTAGCACAGATTGCAGTGTTGACAGTGTATCTGGGCTTGTGTGTGAGAATCGTGACTCTCTGGGCTTTTTGGCTGTGTGAGACTCAGTCTGGAATGTGATGGTCCACACTCTGAATTGTGAGGGGACATATGGGACTGTAGTACTAAAGAGTGCTAATACAGTTAGGCTTGCACATGTATGCAGTAGCACTGGCGAGTGAAGACTGCTCAAGACTTTGAAATTTTCCTTGTTGCTTTTGCTTAAGAAAGCAGATAACACTGGTTTTCTACATTAGGAAAACGTTTAAAAAGCACCTAAACAGATCTCTACATCAGTGTATCACCGTATTTTTGTTACAGACTGTGCTCTATGTGGATTACTGTAACATTTTACCAATGTTCAGCAGAAAAAAAATTTGGCTAACCAGTAAATAATGCTATTATTTTGTTGATTTTCATAGAATTATGACCACAGTAATTACTTGCTCAGTGTACTTCAGCAGTGCTGCTCTGTGAGGCACATTAGGATGAAGTAAAGTTATACAATGGTGAGATGAGGTGACTTTCACATGTTTCTTCTCTGGCAGTTTGCCACTCCTATAAAAGGTCTAACTTGGCCACCCCATTGGAATGATTTTGGCTGTGCCTCTGTGCAAGTCCTGGTTGATCACCAAGCGATCGGACAAACAGCACTTTAAGCTTTTACCTTTGAAAGAGAGGAGAAAATCAAGCTCCACTCTTGCTGAAAAAAATCCACAGGTGTTTCTGTCCATCCTTCCACTGTGAGATGATAACTCAACGTTATGGGTCTGAAAGGATGTGTAGCTGTGAAGAAGCCCTCACTGAGAAACGGAGACAGAAAAACAAAGAAGAATGTTTCCAAATCAAACAAAGAAGCTGCTGGTGTTCTCAGAACAATGGACTGACCAGACCTCAATTGATTGTGTCATTCAATGTGTTTGGGATTACTTGGATCGTGAGAAGCACGAAGACTGGACTTTGGAAGAGTGGAAAATATCCCCGCAGACTCCTTTGACAAACTGAAAGCAAGTCTACTGAAAAAGACCAGAAGCTATGACTAGTGGCCAGTTTCACTGGTTAGGTCTCTCTGTCACATGATGGTCCCAAGCTCTGAGAGATGAAGGCCACATGCTTCCTCTAAGGTTTGATGTGAAAATCGCATTGTTTAAACTTTTAAACTCCCACTAATGCAGTGTCATGGGACAGTGCAGCACACTTGAAGGACTTGAAGTTGTGTTTGAGAAGGACAATCTGCAAACTGTGCTGGAGACCAGCCCTCCAGGACTGGAGTTGTGCACCCCTGATTTAAATGGTTGCACAGATAATACCATTGAATTTATTATCAAGCATAATGAAACGTACACTAGATATGTGGCAGATAGAGATTAGCTTAAAAAACACTGGAGTATGTCTTCAAATTTCACAGATTTAAATTTCTACAAAACATAATAGATAAGACAACGATGTCAGTCAGTAAGTGTTGATGTGAAATAGAAACTTACCAACTTACCAGTGGTGGTAATAGGAACCAGGGGTCCCAATGTCTACAACAGAAATATAACCATTTTATTTATTGAAAGTGACCAGTTTTTCCATGTGAAGTTGATAATAGTGGTAAATAGTGGTGAACCTGAAAAAATAGGGTTTTGGCCATCGTTAAAATACGAAGTTTTCTAAAACTTTATATTTTACATCAAACCATTCTAAATGACTTTGTTTACAACATAACCACTGAACTGTGCTGAAAACTGTAAAAAAAATAGTGGAATAGTGGAACAGTATACAGCAGTGGTGTCCTACCCTGGTCCTGGCTAGCTACCCTCCTGCAGTATCTAGTTCCAACTGCAATCTGCCACACCTGCTCCAGCTAATTAACTTCTTCAGAAGTTCCTGATTGGTTGGATCAGAGGCATTAGTGTTAGATAAGGTGAGGGGAGCATATTAAACGAGCAATATGTAATATGTTTACTGTAGTAAATCATAAAATGACCATCAGACATGAAGAAAACAAGCTAAGTTAAAATATCATCTTCTCCGACAACAGTGCTACAGTCTGTATGTTCTCCGCTATGGAGTGGAAAGTCTGTTTGTGTTTTTGCCTGTGATCCCACCCACTGCCTATTTCCCAGTACTGTTTCAACACCCTGGGTTGCCAGATATAAAATACATTGGCAGGCAAACACAGCATGCTGCAGCCATGGAAGCAAGCAAACAAACTGGATCCCGACCTAAAAAGCCTCTGCATCCTTATAAAAAGCTCCATGACCAGAGACGTAGTAAACTATTATAAATATTGGTGATGCATTTGAAAGATGAAGACAGCTGAGAGCCCAGAAGGACTTTAAGATGGATGCCAAGGTTACTAATTTTCTCCTGGACTGGTAAGCATTGAGCTTCAGCTAAAGTTAGCTAACCTTAACTCATTTTTAGGGCTACTAGTAGGGCTGGGCATTTTAAATAATTTCAATATTCGAGTGCTCGCATTCATAATTTGTGGTGTGTGTGCAGCTGGGTTATCAGGGCAGAAAAGGCTAAAGTTAGCTTCCTATTTGCCAGCGTCTTGCTCAAATTCTCCCATGCCACCTTAATTGTTGCAGCAGTTACATTTTGGCACCTGAGGCACAATAATAAGTGCTGCATCATTTAAGGTGGAATGGGAAGATTCAAACAAGAAGTTGGCGAATAGGCTGAGGCACTGGAATGTAAACGTTGCATCATTTACGGTGGAATGGGAAAATTCGAACAAGAAGCTGGCAAATAGGCTGAGGTGCCAGAATGTAAATGGTGCATTATTTAAGGTGGAATATGAAAATTCAAACCAGAAGCTGGTGAATAGGCTGAGGCACCAGCATAAGTGCTGTACCCTTTAAGGTAGAATGAGAAAATTTGAGAAATAAGCTGGCAAATAAGCTAAAGTGCCAGAATGTAAATGGTGCATCATTTAAGGTGGAATAGGAAAATTCGAACAGGAAGCTGATGAATAGGCTAAGGCGACAGAATGGTAAGTGCTGCACCATTTAAGGTGGAATAGGAAAATTCAAACAGCAAGCTGGTGAATAGGCTAAGGCGACAGAATGGTACTGCTGCAATATTTAAGGTGGAATGGGGAAAATTCTAACAAGAAGCTGGTGTATAGGCTGAGGTGCCAGAGTAAGAGCTGATTCATTTAAGGTGGAACAGAAAAATTCATACAGGAAGCTGGTGAATAGGCAGAGGCACCAGAATAAGTGCTGCTTCATTTAAGGTGGAATGGGGAAAATTTAACAAGAAACTAAGTAAATAAGAAGCTGACTTCAGCTTCTTCAAGGTAGCAAGCATTTTTGGAGTGGAGGGCTTTTGTTTTCGAGATAACGGGTTATAACAACTTATGACAAAAACCACAAGAGCTGATTTATAATTTGCAAAGAATAAAAACATTGCAAACATATACATTAACTGATAAACTAAAAGTGTACGACAAATTGCCACTTGCTATTGTTAAAGTTTAACATTGCGTTTGTTTGTATAGGTTCAGTGTCCTCAACCTGGCAACCCATGTGAGTATCGAGTCTGGGGAGGAGGGGCCAGGGCAGACAACTCTCTCCAATATTTTGAATTTGGACTGCAGTATGTATTTTTAATGTTTGCTGTCAGTTTTACATATTGCTCCTTTAAATGCCAGTTGGAACTAAACTCTGCAGGAAAGCAGCCCTCCTGGACCAGGGTTGGAGGGCACTGGTATAAAGAATCATGGAATCAAGTGGCTGCAGCACGACAAAGAGAGCTTAAACCATGTCTTGCCCAGCATGTGCTTGAGTGGATTGGGAACCACAAAGCACATATTCTGACCCTTTGAGAGAGGGTTTGTCAGGAAAACGTGAAGATTTTAAAAGTCGACTTTGAAAAACTTCAGTAAAAGAAAAAAATAGGCTCTGAATCATATAGCTGCAGAGATGCCACTTGTTACGACTCCTGCCAAACTTCCTTAAGTGAAATCACTTTTGCGTGTGACAGCCGCTCCAGCCTTATCTGCGCTTTCTTTTCTCACAGCCATAATCAGCTCCATCAAAGCAAAATTCCCCGTCCAAAACAAATCACAGTCAATCAGATATACGGCCTGCCGCTCTGTGCTGCAGGCTTTGAGGGAAGCCACGGAGCTGGTGTATGTGTGCATTATCAGCACATCGTGCGCTGCATGCCTTTTATGCACTAATCGTGCCTCCTCACTGAGAGTATTGTGTTTGAATCTCAGCAAAAAAAGGCAAAAAAAAAAAAAAATGAGAAGCACTTTATGGGAAATGAATGTAAATGGTGCAGCATGCCAGAGATGCTTTGCACAAATGGAGAATCGCTACATTCCTATTGACGGTGATCCAAAAAAAAAATCGCAATGTGTTTTAAAGTACTTTGGGGTGGAGGGAGAGAAGGAGAGAGACAGGCATTTCAGTACTGATGTATCAGATTAATCTTCTCAAAGAAAAGCCGGTTAGAACATTAGACAGAAAATAGAATGAAATTGTAAATTGGACCACTGACACATTGACAGAGACTTCCGAGATAGAAAGAGAGAGAAAGAGAGGGAGTACCAAAACCTGCTGTCTCTCTATCATGCCTTGTCAATGATTCTTACAGTCACCCTGTGATCCAGAGAGAAAAAAAAAAAGAATGAGAGACTATATATATAAAGAGAGAGAAGGAGACACAGAGAAAGATAGAAGGCGAGAGACAAAGAGAGAGAGAGGGAGAAAGAGGGAGAGAAGAGAAGGAGACAGAGGGAGAGAAAGAGAGAGGGAGAGAGATAAAGAGAAAGAGAGAGAGAGAGAATAAAAACCTTGCGACTGAGAGAGAGAGAGTATCTGATGTCTCTCTATCTTGCTACATTTCTATCCAAATAGAGGAGAGAGACTAAGAGTGAGAAACACAGAGAAAGGGAGAGAGAGATAGAGGGGAGAGAGAAGGAGACAGAGAGAAAGACAAAGAGAGAGAGAAAGAGAGACAGAGAGAGATAGAGAGAGAGAGAGGAGAGACAAACAGAGAGAAAGAGAGAGAAAGAAAGAGAGAGGAGGCAGAGGGAGAGGAAGATATAGAAGGAGACAGACAGAGAGAGAGAGATTCAATGATTCTTATTGTCACCTTGAGATTGAGAGAGTAAGAGAGAGAGAGAGAGAGAGAGAGAGAGAGAGAGTGAGAGAGAGGGAGCATTAAAATCTGGTGTCTCTCTATCTTGCATTTTCAGTTATTCTTATTAGCTATGTTTCTATCCAAAGGACATTTCTGAGAAATGGTTTCACACTTCAAAACATTTGTTGTTGTCAGTGATGTTTAATGAATGTAGACAAAACTATTTTCTGTTCACCTGTTTTAATTTTACTAATACCTAACATGTTGCAAAAATGTACACCAAAACTTTTTTTTTAAATAACACATTTGCTTTTAAATTTGGTGTCATGAGGCAGATTTCCCTCCTGTGCTTCTTACATGAAACACAAACAAACCCAGCCAGCATGAAGGAGTAATTGAACTGAGGAGGAGATGAGAGCGTTTATAAAGGAATGCTGCCACATTTCTTACACAGAGATACGTCCAGAAAAGACCGCAGCCCTTCTAAATGGAAAATGCTCAAATGGCTCTATATAGCAGAGAAACATTGTATTTTCTGTAACAGTTCAGATGAAAAAAATAATAAAAATGATAATGCAATTAAAAATAAAATAAATAAAATTTCCTTATCAGCAGATCACGAGTCTTGGAAGCTGAAGTTGCAGTGTTGTGACATATGACAGAGATGGAAACATCAAACCACTTTTATATCGATAGATAAAAACTTATGCAACAACAGTTTTTGCAGGAAATGATGTAAATACTGAAAGCTTTTTTATCATTAAAAGTCAGTTTGATGGAAAGAATTTGAGAGAGAGAGAGAGAGAGAGAGAAAGAGAGAGAAAGAGAGACTTACAGAGTGTGTGAGAGAAAGAGAAATAGAGAAAGAGAGAGAGAGAGAGAGAGAGAGAGAGAGAGAGAGAGAGAGAGAGAGGCAGGTCACAGGACAGTGTGTTTCTGAGTGTGTGTGCGTGTGTATGTGTGTGTGTGTGTGTGTGTTTGTGTGTCTGTGAATGAATCATGCATGAGTTCTCGTAGGTCAGTGTGTGTATAATGTTTCTGAGTGTGGTTAATCACAGAGGTCAGAACTTCAAAGTGAACATCTGGCCGCTGAATCTATGGGCTGTTATGAAGCCATAACACAAATTTATGTCCTCCCATATCCACAGAGAGAACAGACACGGAGCCAGAGGAGCTCCTGTCCAAAGCACAGCGCAGCACTCACTCTGCATTCAGATATCAGCTAGTGCTCTCCGCATCTACTAAACCAGTGTCCAATATTCTACACTGAAACTGGTCCAGCGAATATTCACCTTTACACAACTTCACACTAATTACAAATGTAGTCGATCCGTCATGACTTGTTTGAGGTCTGAAGTTTGCTTCTTTAGTTTTGTGCCAGAGGTACAAGGCTAATGTAGTTAGCAGGCAATAGAAGCATATAAGCTGCTAGTTAGCATTGTGCAAACTATCTGCCTAATCTTCTCACACTTGTATTGAGTCATTCATTAATCTCAAACAGACTTGCTTATGTGGTTTCCGACACTGTATGACAGACTGACGTCTGTAAAAATGGACAAAAGTGAGGAAAAATTCAAGCCTCAACTACTTTTTTTAGCTATGCAAAGAAGACTTAATGATTTCTGAGAATAATAAAAAAACAAAAAAGATAAGATTTTGAAACAGAAAACTGCCAGTTTTATTCCAGCCTCAAGAGCTCTCCCATTGGTAAGGCCTTCAGGTGTTAGACTGAAGGTCTTACTTTTTAGATTAACTAACATAATTAGGAAGTGATAGAAGATTCAACCAATCAGGTTTTGGTTTCCAGTGGGTGGGACCAACTATGAGAGACAACATGTCACTCAAGGCCTTCTGGAAATTTCAGATACACCACTGAATGTGAGCACTAGCGGTAGCCTAACCAGATTTCAGTCAGTTGTTAGAAAAGGGGCCGTATTAGAGAAACTTCATATTTTTTTGTCCGACAAAGATAAGAAATCTCACAAATTCGTATTACAGAAGCAAATCTTATATTGATTTAGGAATCGTATCTTATCTTACAGCATCTCATCTTATTTCAAGAAATCTTAACTTAGTCCATCAAAGTCGACAATCAGTGTTTGTTGCCTAGCAGCCGACCTGATCTGCACAGCTGAAACGTAAAAACATAATCAAGCTAGTTAGCCAGACAGCTAACGTTAGCGACTGTTATTGATGTAAAAAGTTTAAACAAAACTAAAGCACAATAAACTGAAAGTTAAGAATATTGTGTCAGCACTTTGCGCTGTTTATCAGAGCATCACTGCTCCCCAGTTTTAGTTTCATTTCCCGAACACTTTAGCCGAGTGTGCTAACGTTATTCCTCCTAATAAACACACAGAGATTCAGCTCTGCCTCCTCATTATTCACCACCATCACTGTAATATTGTATTTGACGAGTTTCCTCAACATTAACACACAACGGTTATAAGAGGGGGCGGTGGAGATCGTGTCTGCAGCATCTGGGGCTTTTAAACCCTGTTAGACAAAAAAGAAAAACTCAAAGTTTTCACAGTTTTCAATGAAGATAAATGTAATGTCACTATGTTAGTTATAGTGAAATGTGCTGCCTGTCACTGAATAAAACTATAGAAACAGTTGGTTAAAACAGAAGTTAAGACCATCTGGGGTTTATCTTAAGGTTAGGACAGAATTTCGGAGATTTAGTCTTTAATCTAGGATGTTTGTGTAATACTGTTTTCTTATCTGGAGTAAGGATAAGATTATGAACTCAAGAACTGTTGTTCTGTAATAGCTTCTGTCCTGCATTCAGTCCTAACTAAAGTTGTCATGGTGACTAAGAAGAAAGCATAAGATTTCAGACTTAAGAAGATTTTGTTCAATTTTGAGGTAGTGTTTGAGCTAATAGTGGGTTAGGAAAACAGTCTGGTTTACAATCTGTTACAATCTGCTAACTTATCATTAGAAGTTCAAGTATATCAACATTTTTACAGTGTTTACTTTACTGAAAGAGTCACTGTAAAACTACAAAAAACTAAGTAAAGCAAGTTACAACTCGGTTGTGTTTTACTGTGTGCTTTTGTGTGTAACCAGTGTGTTAGTAGTGTATACTAGTTTTCTAGAATGACCATTTGGAAATGCCATAGGGGCTAGCAGAAACGAACATTATCATAAAAATGGCTTATATATATATATATATATATATATATATATATATATATATAGCACGTTCTGACATCTATAACCCAAATAGAAGGCCTAGCTGTAATAGTCACTGTTCCTCACCTCTTTTCTCCATTAATCTTTATACAGCAAATGTTTCCCCCCCAAAAAGGAAGAAATTGCTCTAAATTTAATTGTTGGCTGAACTATTGCTGCAAACAACAAAAACTCTATTACAGCACTAGAGCTACTGCGCCATATTTGTTATTATCCTCAAGAAGCAACGTATTTGTGATGTACAAACACTCCTTAATTTGCTTTGCTCTTATATGATGCGCTACAAACACAGACGCACACAAGCAACAAATCAAACCCGCTCCCACACAGAGCCACTGCTTGCAAGCAAAAGACAGAAATGAGTTTGTTTCAGCCTTGCATGTCCGGTCCTTCTGCCCGTCCAGAGATCCAGAGATGATTTCATATTGGAGAGAATCTGGAAGCAGCTGCCGTTCCCATAGCGGCGGCTGAATTAGCGTTTCTGTCTGAGAAACTCTATCTGTTCTCCACCTGGGCTTCAACATGGACAGGTGGCACCTCTGACTCGCACCAGCGTGTGTATGTGTGTGTGTGTAGAGTGTGTGTTTGTGACGGTGTGAAATTAGTCTGTGCTTTCATCTTCCACTTGCCCCTGTGTGTGCATGTGTGTGTGTGTGAAAGTGAGAGGCTGTTTTTTGGACGTATTAACACCTGTCGTGCTAAAATTTGTGTTGCTGGGATTCTGAACCACCCCCGGGGAGGGGAGTGTGCCAACAAGTTTAAGCAGCCTGAGAAACACACACATGGACAATTCTCTCTCTCACACATACACACACACTTTCTCTCTTCAAGGAGCTGAACGTGTTTGAGATGGAGGGAGGTATGCACTGGCCAACTGTCCAACAGGTCTGGTCACTTCTTTTCAGCCATCGGGTCACATGTCACATGTAAAACCATGAATGTTGCCAACGGCGAACCTTGATTATTAGAGCTAGGCCTTCAGTTTAGGCCATAAATGACATAAATATTGCCAAAAAATGATGTGATAATGCAAATTTCTGCTATAACAGTAGTAGTATTTTAGTAAATTAGCATATTAACATCTTGTTTATTTGAAACTTGTGACAAACATTATTATTTGTATATTTTTTTATGTTAATGTATCAATTTTACAGTGACTCTTTCAGTAAAGAGCCCTTGGATGGACTGGCTGCCACTGTTGCATTACTAGCCTCATATTCTCAGTCTCAGTGGTGAATCTAGGACTCCCAGAAGGCCTAGAGTGATCTTTCTCATATAATTGGTTCCACCCATTTTAAAAATGTGATCGGTTGATTCTGCTGTCACTTCCTAATTATGTTGGTGGTTGATCTAACAGGTAAGGCCTTCAGTTTAGCAAGTCCTAACCAGTTGGAGATCTTGCCTGACTTTATGCTAATTATATAAATAGCATATTTCTTTAATTATAATTAGAATATTTTAACTCTTTTGTTTCCAAACAAAATTTTAACAGTGAAAATAAGAGTATTACTGCACTACTTGTAGAGCACGACTCCCAGAAATCCCAGAAATCATTGGGCCTAGAAGGCCCTCAAGCTTCCTCGTAACACCACAATCTACAGCAATGTGTAAAACACTTTTGAGTATTAGCAAATAGCCATTTTTCAGAGCCAAAGACCAAATATTCTATTGACCTGTCCACGCCCAGCCCACAGATTCATTCTTTCGTAGCAACTGCTACCAGGTTGGACAATCTTTAAACAAAGTTAGCAAAAAATCTGTTTAATCTAATGAGATTGTAGGAAATTGTAGCATGTATGAGTTTTGTATTTGGCTAACTGAGCCACACATAGGCTTTGCAATATGAAAACATGGGTCCAGAGAAGGGTCTTCAGGTCTTGAGTTTTAAGCTGGACACACACCACATAATTTTTAGTATGATTTTAACCCTGATTTGCCTAGATACAAGAATTGGATCCCTCACTGCTATGTGGAGGGCTGTGGTGTAACCTGCTACACTCTATCAACCAAGTCCTACAGTGTGACATGGTGAGTGATGTAACTGGACAAATGATTCAGCCAATAAGAGAGCTAAGGGGGAGTAAAAAAGCAAAATGAAGCACATAAAAGCCCAGTCCAGTTTCAGCTTTGTTTGTGTGATAAAGGAAAGATTTGGGATTTAGGGTGCTTATTCATAGCTGAAATACGCCCTCTCAACAAAAAGATAAGAAATTCTGTGAAAAACTGACGCAAAGTGTAGGATGCTTCCCATTTTTGAAAGCTGTTCAGATTTTACAAGTTGTGTAGTTTATGCCTGACCCTACCAAGCCAACGTCCAACTAAGGAAATGTCTGTTATATAAAACTCTGCAAACAGAGGTGGATTTAGGGATCTACAGATACTTAAACTATTAACAAACTTTCTGGTGATATTTAATTTATTAAACAATATGGTTGGGGTTAGGTTTAGGAGTAGGTGTAAGCTTTGAAAACTCAATTTCAAGTTCACTTGCATTTCATAGATATTTACTTGAAAGTTACTGAAAGATAAACTGAGCATCTATAAAGTACCTAGAGTGTACCATCCAAATGTTACCCTACATTTTTCTCATTTTTATTTCCCTGGAGTGCACCTTTTTCACATTTGTGTGGTTTTATGAACCAAAAATAGTCATCATTTATTTTTACATGACCATTTTCCAACCTCTCTTTATCCTTTAGAAGTAAACAGCATGTTATTTGCATCTTTGAGACTGATATACACCGATCAGGTATAACATTATGACCACCTCCTTGTTTCTACGCTCATTGTCCATTTTATCAGTTCCACTTACTATATAGGTGCACTTTGTAGTTCTACAACTACAGACTGTAGTCCATCTGTTTCTCTGCATACTTTGTTAGCCCCCTTTTACCCTGTTCCTCAGTGGTCAGGACCCCCATGGACCCACACAGAGCAGGTACTATTGGGGTAGTGGATCATTCTCAGCACTGCAGTAACACTGACGTGGTGGTGGTGTGTTAGTGTGTGTTGTGCTGGTAAAAAAGGATCAGACACAGCAGTGCTGTCCACTCTATTAGACACTCCTACCTTGTCAGTCCACCTTGTAGATGTAAAGTCAGAGACAATAGCTCATCTGCTGCTGCTCAGTTGTGTTGGTCATCCTCTAGTCTTTGATCAGTGGTCACAGGACGCTGCCCACAGGACGCTGTTGGCTGGATATTTTTGGTTGGTAGACTATTCTCAGTCCAGCAGTGACACTGAGGTGTTTAAAAACTCCAGCAGCACTGCTGTGCCTGATCCACTCAGACCAGTGCAACACACACTAACACACCACCACCACGTCAGTGTTACTGCAGTGCTGAGAATGATCCACTACCCAAATAGTACCTGCTCTATGAGGGTCCACGGGGGTCCTGACCACTGAAGAACAGGGTAAAGGGGGCTAACAAAGTATGCAGAGAAACAGATGGACTACAGTCTGTAACTGTAGAACTACAAAGTGCACCTATATAGTAAGTGGAGCTGATAAAATGGACAATGAGCGTAGAAACGCAGAGGTGGTCATAATGTTATGCCTGATTGGTGTATGTAAATGAGCTCTGCTCTGATTGTTTACCCTGCATTGTGCTTCATTCAAATAGCAGTCCAGGCTGAAACACTCTTTACAACTTCAGCATGAATGGGTGAGGCTAAGCTAAAGTAGACTAAATAGGTGGATTTATACATGCAAATATTTTGGTTTTTAATCGCATCATGGAAACAGTTAATTTAAGCAGTAGCATAGCTTCCATACAAGCAATGTATAGACTCAAAAATTGGGTTTTGATATGATATGGGTGCTTCAACTTATTTCTGAACATACAGTTTTTAACTAGTTTTTAATCATTTTATTAAGTAACATTATCTCAGTATATTGCCACATCCCTAAAAACAGACATAAAATACACTAAAATGTGACCTTTCACAAGCATAATAAAATGAATATTATCTTAATTTAAGAGTTCAATGCAAATTTTCCATTCATTTTACAATTTCTCATTAGGTTGAATGAGATTTTTTCCAGTGTTCTGAATAGTTTGTCCAACATTTCAATTCTAGCTACATAAAAACTTAATTATAGACAGAGAGTAGATAAATCAATTAAAAAGCTTAATTTTGCAAGCCTTGCTATCCGTTTGCTGCTGTAGCATATGAATTTTCCTGTTTGTGGGAGTAATAAAGGACCTGCGTTGTATTTGGTCTACTTTACACAAAGCTGTTGTATTCTCACAAAAATGCTCCTTTAACTAAGCTGAAACAATGACTACAAATAAACATAATGTCTTTGTTGCGGATCATGAACTGTATATCTAAACAGGAAGAACAGCTGCAGGTTTGCATCAATGCATATACAGTAAGTTATTGGTAAAATCATTAACTCTCAGAAGAAAGGTTAAGCAGTTAATTAATTAGCCAATAACATTGCTAATTAAGAACAATGAACCCAATTTTGTTTGAAAACCAACCTTCCCGCACTGAAGGTGCTGTGGATTCTGCGCTGTTTAACAGTTCATAGTTCTCAAACCTCGCTGCCCTGCTATCATTTTGTGCTCTACTTTTGTTTGCTTTTGCATTTTAAGATTCACAGAGCGCTTTTTTGATCTTTTTTTAAGCGCTTTCCTTTTTCTCTCTCACTCTATATTTGTGTGATATGAAAATGCATTGACTTGCTGGAGGATTTGAGATTCAAACAGGGTCATCTACTGAGCAGTCTTCCTTTGTAACGGCCCGAGGCCATCACTGCTGTTCCTTTCTCGCAGTGCACACAAACTTAACATAATTGTGCAAGAAAGTGAAATGAATTAAATAAACATTACCATCCCAACCTGTTTTGTTCAAACCAACCTAGATCCATTTAAACAGAACAGGAACAGCAGAGCAGGAAGACATTAAGAGGCTTGTGCGTTGTTTGTTCCATCTCCCAGCACAAAGACCAGGCATGGCATCCTGAGGAAATAGATATTTGCAATGGGAAATGTTTTAAGAATGTTTTATGGATATGCAGCTGCTACAATGCACTATATGCTTTGTCCATGATCAATAATAATTCTTTATTGTTGACTTACATAGAAGGTCAGTAGTCCGCGATTTGCTGCAGAAGTCTCAATGCTGAGAAGATACTTTAGAGAGGAAAAAAAAATGATCAAATATCAGAAATGTTCTTCCATGCTGTGTGTCTAGACCCTTTTCTGAGCATGGCCATAAATATTTAAGTATTTGGCACAGTAAAATGATGAATAATATTTGTGGATAAGAATTTGCATTCGACTGTTAAATTAAAAATTAATTACTCAGATGCATAAAGGAACAATATAACTTTGAAGCCTCCAAGATGGCAAAGTTAATTATTTCCAATTAGGAGCAAAATATCTTCAGAGATATTTCAGACCTCTTAATGGCATGGGATGAACTGGGGAAAGAATAAAGAACTCTTTGTTGGTTTTTCTAGCTCATAAAAAGATACCACTTCATATCCAGAGCCCGTGTGCCAGGCAATTAAAACGCATTATCTGCAGTAGTATATTGGAATATGGAGTAAAACCAGCAAATCAATTAAATCCATATTTAACTGAAACACAGTGACGCTATTCTCTAATCGCCGGCCGCTATCCTCATCAGCATGCTCCGGGTCCGCATACACAGACCCTAGGATACAATGTCTTGATGATGACCTGCTATACTAGTGCATCTCATTATGTGCAATGTCTCAATGAATCAGCATTGTTGTTCCTTCGGGGGTTTCTGTGGAAGAAGGAGTGACATATGCACCACTGTGGAAAACAGAAACAAAAAATCAGCTAAGAAAGAATCCAAGATTGCTTAAGGTAAGATCATTTCTCCTTCTATATTATCTAGTTTTTCATTGTGGTATAAAGCAGGTCAAAGTATATATCACTCAAGCCTCCAGCTGTTCACCCAACGATGCATAAAGCTCACCTTCTTGATTATCCCTGTCCAATATGGCCTGTCCCAACTCCGCACCCCCCTTTGATCCATCTCTAAATCTCACCTCTGGCAGCTCTTTATGCTTTAAAGGTATGGCGCATGTGTTAAACCCAACAGCCTCCTAATGTAGTCACAGAATCCCAAATTAGAGGAGTAATCTCAAAGGCAAATCTTCCATCCCAGGTCTAAATCCTGGCCTCAGCTGGGTGCTTAACAGCTATAAACTCCCTTTTCCAGGCACAATTAACAATAAACACTGCTTTGCTGGCTTTGTGGTACGATTGTCAACAAATACCTTTACCTCCTCTGGGAGCTGCAAGCGCACACATGTCACACTGTTACTAAAGTGGGCATCCCACACGGTTGTGTAATATCAGGCAGTCACAGACTGAATAAGAACAGTTTGGAATGCAAGAGCGAAAGCCGAGCAATCTGTGCACCGCTTTCTGACTGAAGTCCCTGTACTTCACACATAAATTATGACTCAATTTAAACTGTAAACAAAGAAGTTAACCTCCATAATAACTCATTTACAACGTCCCATTGTTTACGGCATCCTGATCAGATGGTGTTACATTCGCATACAGGATTAAGGACTAAGTGGTGATTATATCTCTGATAAGCAACTGATTTTACTCTGTGGGGTCCCTCAAGGGTCACCACACGGCCCGCTTATGGAACCCTGTTAAAGCCAATCAGGTGGTAAAAGGCAGCGACAGACGGCAGTTAGAGCCAATCAGGTGTTAATGTGCATCCGCAGATGAGGCCCCGCTGACAGATGGCAGGATGACCTGGAAAACCTGCCCCCTTTTTTCCTGTGATCCGTCTGCAGCTGACAGGTATTATTTCATAAACTCTCATCTAACAGGGATCACGGGAGCTCCCCCTGCATTAATCTGGTGCTGAAACCAGCCATGTAACGCCGGTGTCACAGCAAATCTGTCTCCCCATCACCGGTACGGGGGAAAGTGCTTTTTGATGAAGTTGTTCATAAATTTTAATATAATGTGTCGGGTGAACATGATGTATGGTCTCACAGCTCATTCATATTTGAAGAGATCACCTTATGAAAAATAAAAACTCTGTATTTTTTTTTTATCCGCTCCCACTTTTCCTCTTCCACCTGAGGAGGTTAACATGTACAGCATGTGATTTTGATATATATGCCACTGTGCCGGGTTAGGATAAGCAGTTTAAGGGGCAGATGCCTGAGGATATTAGACTTACCTGACTAGGCATTGTGCAAAGGAGTGATGTCCTATTCTCTGAGAGCCCTGAATTTAAAAATTATGATGATAAAGGCCTTTACACAGAAATCGCTTGAGCAGAAATCTGCTACCCAGAAATCGTTTTGCTCTCTCTTTGTTGCTCCCTTTTTCTTTTCTTTTTTCAAAGAACAGCAGTATTGGCCAGGCATGCAGCCTCGTCTGACCTGACAGGCCATGACTCCTTTTAACCTTCTCCTTCTTTCCTCTTCTTTTTCTCGAACACTCGCTCTCTGTCTCTCCCGCCATCCCTCCGTCCCTCAGAAAACCACTTAACCAGGGACATTTCCTGGAGATGCTTAATCCTCTTTCAAAGAACTCCAACTAAGTTCGCAAATGTATGAATTACTGGACAGGCACCGCTTTCAGGGACCATTGGCAAGAACCATTCGGATTCATTAGACAAAGACCTCCATAAATGACCGTGGTAATTCGACGGATGACTGTAAGAGGAGAAGAGAGCTCCAGTGCTTTGGTCATTAATGCTGTATGCCATCAGAGTGCTAGGTGGCTAACTCTCGATTTTCACTGTCTTTTTTTTTTCCCCTTTCCTTCTCCCAACTTTCTGGCCGGCACTGGGCAGAAATGAGAAACACATTACAGTTCCATTAATTGATTTATGCTGTTTTAAAATGGAGGTCTCATAGAAATGGAGGAATTAGCCGCACTCTTGGGCCAATTAGGCGAGCCGGGGCCTCTCTTGGCTGCCCTCGCATGCATCTCAATCAATGGCAATGCCCACAGGTGAAATGCCAGATCCGAAATGCTCGCGCCGGCCGCTGCATTCTAACGCGCAAGATTTGCTAATGCTATTCAGACATGATAACATGAAAACTCACCCCACCCCCTCTCTTCAGGCCGTGAACACAATACTGCTCACCATGTTACTGCACATTTTACTGTGCGCTGGTAGGTGAAAAGGCAACGTTGGGCAGGAAATTCCATTCCATTTATCTACTGTTTTCACACTTATTTCTACTCAAAGGAGACAAAAGGAATCTACTTTTCACTTCCTACCATTTAATTCCTTTTTTGGGTTTAATTTCTGTCTGTTGTGTTGGTTCAGCACCTGGACTGCTTTGCTGTTGCTCACACCTCTTAATGTGAAGGTTTAGCATTTTATTTTAGTCTAAAAGATGAAGAATAGCACCCAACAAACTTCAGTTCCTTTGCTGGGTGTACTCAGAAGTTCTATAGGGAACTCAACACATTTTTTGGACCTGATGCTTTTCTACTCCTACTCAAGTTGTTTTTGGTAGCTACTTTTACTTGAGTCATTATTTCACTGAAGAAAGACTTCTACTCGAGGGCGGATGCTACTCCACCTACCTCTGAGTTTTATATAAGTGCATTTTGTTTAAGGGAAAACCTTGAAATTCGAAGCTATGTCCTAGCTTATCTGCAATACAGACAGATGACCAAAAGTCATAAATCAAATGATTGTTGCTATTCACTTGCCATTTATTGTTTGCCTTTCTGTCTTCTGAGAAAACGGCAAGTCACTCAGCATGAGCCATGAAGAGTCGAGAGGGCGCACTTCAAACATTCCGAGCAGAGCGGCCAATAATATGCAAACGCATGTCCTGGCCTCTTTACGAAATAATGGATTCCAATGCAAATCGAATGACCTTTAATTATGGTATAATTCTGTCGATGATCATAACCTGGAGCACCATGACTAAATTTTACAATTAGCCCGTTTAACCTGCCGTATGAGGGTGACCTTTCGCCGAGCACTCACCGAGACGGGCTCAAAGTTAACACGGGGGACATCTGTTCTGGAATAGGGGTTGGGGGGGGTGCGCCTCTAGCTTCCTTGCTTCGTTTGTCCCGGAGGCTTTTTTGGCCGACTTTGCTGCCCTGGCAGAGAAGTCTGGGGAGAAGAACAGGCTGACATGGTGACAGCATTGAGAAGCAAGTTTTTACACCTAAGTGACAATCTGCTTCAGCTGCTCTGCCCATCCGGCCAGCACTGTCACTGTGTGTGAAAGGATTTTCCCTCGAATGAGACGATGAAATTCAAATTTGACAAATGTGAGACAGGTCAAACACATAAAAAGCTACTATTCATTTCATAATGAACATGATCGTTTATATAGTGTCTGTTAGCTATAAGCAAATACTGTTTAGCCACAAGTCAGGTGTATTATACTGTAAGGCTGCCATGACTAGAGGACACTGATTAGTCATCAGTTAGTGAACATCATGAAAAAAAGCTGATATGTTGTTTACATAAAGGTAAAAAAAAGCTCTATGATGCATTATAATGTTCATGTGATCACATGGCCATTCTGGCAGATTATAGTATACTACAGGAAGCACAGGGCACAGATATGTCCAAGTCAAGTCTTGAGACTCTGGGGTTCCAGTGCAAGTCAAACCTTGAGTGGAGAATTCTCATTTAGTCCTATTATTGGCTGCAGGCAATGCACTGTACATAAACCCCAACTAAAGACCTGTCAGATGTGACACAGCTTCAAATAATAAACAGTTCATTACAGAAAAAACCTTCAGTCTAATGGACAGAACAGAGTGCGACATGCTGTAAATATGATGTTTAAATGAACAACTTCAGCTAAAATAGCTGTTGTGCTCATTAGCGTACTTGCTACCTAAACAACATGCTAGCTAGCTGCTGTCAAGTTGCCTCTTTCCTTGAAACATATAGCATTTACTGTATGTAGCACTTTATTCTATCTGTAAAACTGGAAGCTTTAGCAAAGGTTCTGCCAGGAAGACTCTGATGCTATGACATTCATTCATTCCTTAATCCTGACCAATCAAGGGTCTACAGGTGTCTTTAAATTGACTTATGTATCTATTCTGCTGCCTTCAGGTGCCTATGTATTGATGTTCCCCTCCTTCCTCCCCACCACCACCCTGCTGTCTTTATCCAGCAGGATCAGCGAGGGTCTTGACGCTCTAAGACCTGGACCACGGATGGGGCCTATGCCAAAGACTCTTTAATTTCTACTAAATTGTTATCTTTCAACTTATAAAATTCTATAGAGAATCTAAAAAAATTTCACTCTTGCCTCCTCAGTGTTTCTGGCAGAACTGAAGGTTTTTCTATCATTTGAGGCCATATTGAACTTGATGGCCCTCCAAGAATGGCATTGCGGTAATAAGTGTCCATGACCATAACAAAACTGATGCATGTGTAAGATTGGAAAAGAAAAGTTTTCTTCAAATATTAAATGATCCCTACATTTTTTTTTTTTTTTCTCAAGTTTCACATGTCTCAAGTCATGATTGCAGTTTGGTTAAGGGCGAGGCCAAATCAAGTCAGTCAAGATGCTGATTCTGATTCTTTGACAGGAGGTGAAATGGCTTCTGTTGCATTGCTCAACCAAAAGAAGACAGAAATGTGAATTGTGTTGGCACTGTGACTGGGGCACAGTGAGATAAAATAATTGGTAAATGGTTTGAATAGTCGATTATGTGAATAACAGTCAACAGATTAATCAGTTGTAGAAATAACCGTTAGTTGCAACCCTTTTATACTGCATACTGATTGTTTCTGACGCCAGATTTCATCATTTGACCTCAAAAGCCTGTTTTGGGATCTGTTCCCAGATCAAAGAGGTGAGAGCATGTTTCCCTGTCTTTTTTAATGTGGGAGCTGTATCTGAACCACCACTTTAACATCTGCACTCAGTCGTGATGCTAACTCTTGGCTAATAACAGCGTGCGTCCGCCGCGTCCGGAGCCAAGTGGGACAGCTGAGCGATGTCAGGCAGGTTTTGTGTGCCGCCTCTAAGCATTATTGATTCTGGAGGTGTTGGTGAAGGAGGGGGGGGTTTGTAACAGCCCCAAGCTGTTCCCCTGTAAAGGAACAATGTCAGCAGTGTTGGGTACAACATCCAAGCGCTACCTCTGTCATAGGCGTCCAGTACAATCCTGTGCCATAATGGCAGAGGCTCATTGAGAGTAATCAAATACCTCTGATGGATGGCATCGACTGGGCTGAGCCAGGAGACACACACACACACACACACATCTTAAAACACACTAACAAGCCAACCCCCCCACCACAATCCACCTCCTCCATCCGCCTACTGCATTTTTTTTTCTTCACCCATCTTCCTATACCTTCTTAATCCATTTCAAACCATTGGTCCTTTTTCGCGAGGATTTTCTTTCTTTTTTTTTTTTCCAAGGTATCTTAATTACTCTGAAGGAGCTGGGCTCTGGCCGGGGGACAACTCAAAGAAAGTCCATTTGCATTTGTGTGTAGTGAGTGTTTTGGCAGTCTCCCCTCGCGTCCAGATTGGAGCGCCTCTCGGCGGCGCGCGGGCCTGTCTTGGAGGAGTGTGTGTTGGGGGATTAGGGCTTTAGCAGGGAAGGTAAGTGTGACTACAAGCTTTGGCTGGCCATCTGCTCTCCTGCAGTACTCGGGCCAACCTGAGCCGCCTGCAGCAAGGACCTGGCCTACGCACCAACACACACCGCCGGCCAACACACCACACACACACACACACACACACACACACACACACACACACACACTCACCAACTACCGGCCAAACATACTCGCTCATCCAATCACCATCAGCCTGCTGCTTAGCACCAAACACTCCATATGCACCAAAGTTTATCTCTCTCTCGCTGTCTCTCTGTCTCCCTCTCTCACTCTCTGTCTCTCTCTCTCTCTCTCTCTCTCTCTCTCTCTCTCTCTCTCTCTCTCTCCTACTTTTCTAATTTAATGAATAAGATATGAGTGTGCCTGAAGTAAGTGGATGAAAAGCTTGCTATGTAGGGCATTACGTCTGTGTTAGCATTGATAGCATAGCATGTCGCCGTGCATTCAAAGCTACATTCAACGCTTTCAACTATTTTCAGCTATTAACTATATTTATTCAGGTCAGGGAATACACAAAACTGCATAGGTGCAGGCTTCCGTATTCTATTTACTGCATGTAAATTCTTGCTACAATTTAAAAGATTCAATTCATTTAGTTGCTGTACATAAAATTAACACTACAGCACAAAATGCAAAAGTTTAAACACCACTGTTCAAAATGTTTTGTCGATTTTCAAGGTTAATATAAGTAAACACTTAAATATGAACCTTAAATGTGCTCTTTTTCTAGAGCAGATTTTCTAATTATTCGCTAAGTTTAAGATTTTAGAAAAAAATATAAAACATGAAATGTGTATAGTATAAAAACTGTGAATTTCTAAAAATATTAAAAAAAAGAAAAAGAAAAAAATAAATATACTTCAACTAAATCAATGCTTGGATTTTTTTTTTAAATGTTATCATAATGGATAAATGGTTATCTTGAGCAGAATTAGTTGCATTCATTGAATCATATAAATGTTTTGAATTCTTCAAATGCCCACAGACCAGTCATCAAAGAACAACTGTCATAGAGTCAGGATGCTCACAGCACATAGTAAACAATTCTGTGATTGGTTAGAGGTTCATTTGCATATTGCAGCTCTCTGCAGTAGCAGGGTTGCAGTTGTCCAATATTACAATAACAATTAACAAGTGTGGGCCCTCTCTGCTTTTAGCTCACAGGCAGAAGAATGGACAACATGTTTATTCAATCATGCCTCTACCTGGGATTGAGATTTTAATTATCATTTTTTCTTTCACATATCGTTTCATTCGTGATGAAACAAAAAATGCAAGCAAAAAATGACAAAAACTCAAATGTATGTTATTATAAAATGAGTAGCTCCTTTTCTGAACCTGGATTTGCTGAGCTGCCTTCAAAGCTGTTGCAAAATATTTTAAATACACACAGCTATGATTGCTTAACAACAACTGGATTCTGTATTAATGAGCCATCATTAAACTCCATTGTGCTATAAATGCTCACATGGACCTCATGTGCATTGAAAGTGAATAGAAAGATGAAATGAGAACCAAAAGAATGCTTGTGTTTAAACCGAGAGGCTGACAACTTATTTTCTGAACAGCTTGGCTAAAATATAGTAGGTTGAACAGGCTGAAATAAGGCTAACAGGCTAAACCGCTCCTCCATTAAGATGCAGTGTTAGACTTTAAGTTGAAATATTTACTGATTGATCCACTGTCAAATATGTTACATAAATGTGTTACATGCTGCAAATGTGCTGGTTTTTAGTAGATATGCTTTAAGTAGTATAAACTCAGTGTGTGAAAACAAAAGTGTGGCACCATTAGTGGAAATTAGAATTGTCATTGCATTGGTAACTGCTATATTAAGATTTATTCTTGATTATATTTCTAAAATATTACTTAAAATTTGGAAAATAAAAGAAATGACTGCTTATAATGATTGTTAAATGTTTTGTTCTCCTTCAGCAGCCCATAGTTGTTTGGTAATCATAAAACACTCTAAACCAGAGTTTCCCAACCGGGTCCTCAGAGCCACACAGATGGTCCACATTCAGCACAGGTGGTCCACCTTCATCACTGTGTGTTGTGAGTTAGATTGGAACAACAATGACCGTCTGGGCGCCCAGAGGACCCGGTTGGGAAACACTGCTCTAAACAGACTACATTACTCAGTGGAAGAGTTGTTTATTGTCAGTATTATTAATTATTTACATGATTTATTAACAATTTATCACATTTTATGTTTATGTTTACTTTATAAGGCACTAGAAGTTATGCATTGCAGTAGTTTCTTCCACTGGTAAAGGGCTTTCATCACCTTGTAACAAAGACCACCCTGTACCTGCAGTAAAAACACTGTAATGTAAGCCTTCTCACAGCTTATTGCATTGATATAACAGGATTGTATTCCAAGTAATTTTGCAGCTTTTGTACTGGTCTATTCAAAATGTGATGGACGGTTGGCGTCAAAATAGAATCGAACACAAATGGAGTTACGCAGTTTGAAAATAACAGCAACACTATATATATTTACATGATATGATTTTAGAGAAAGATTGCATAGGAAAGGGGAGAGAGAGTCAGAGAGAGAGAGAGAGAGAGAGAGAGAGAGAGAGAGCGAGAGAGAGAGAGAGAGAGAGAGAGAGAGAGAGCGAGAGAGAGAGAGAAGAATGTCTTTCTCTGGTAGCTATGAGCTGTAGCGGTTATTTAAAGCCAATACCTGCTGGGCCCTGAGGTCCTTTTCCCCATTCTGACACATGAGAGAAATGAACGACACCAGAAAGGGGAGGGGGGTGGGGGGGGGAGAGAGAGAGAGAGAGAGAGAGAGAGAGGGCTGAGGGGAGGAGGAGGGATGAGAGAGAGAAAGGGAGAGAAAGAGAAAAAAAAAAACAACAACAAGAAGAAACATAATGCTCATTATTAAATTGCAAGCATGGTGATTGCCAGGAACCTATTCCTCATCATTAATTATTCATCCTTTTCCTTCAGTAATGCAATACTCAGGTGAGGCGAGCGGGTGATAGAACGTGTAATTTTGAGGCTTAATGGGCGATGTGGCCGGATCCGGGGAGGGACCCGGAATATAAATCAGACACGGTGGCACGGGCGTGCGACACGGCCAGAGAATCTGTCTCTCGTCATGTTTACTTCTTTATTATATTATGTAGCTGTGAGGGGGAACTAACACGCTGACCTTTCGCTTCATTTAAAGAATGTTAGGGTAGTTTTTTTTTTTCTTTTCTTTTTCAAATCCTGCCCAAGAGAAAAAAAAAACGGATTTCATAGTGCATGAGCAAACACGTGCATTAAAACGGATGGTGATTGTAACCGGCCTGACGTAGGCCTCATCAGTACCGCTCATAGGCTCCGACAGAGTTCTAAATGGGCCGAGGGAACGCAATCACGTCCCTGTTTGCCATTTTTGCCAAGCGCATTTACATGAATGTAATTGCTTTCCATGTTTCCAAATGTAAAGCAATGCCAGGCTATCCAACACACTGTGATTTAATAATCAACCTGATTGCAGCTACGTATGGAGCTCCTCATAAGACTGTTGATTCTTAAGATACTGGCCCGCTTAATCCCACTATTTATCCTCCGACTACAATACGATAATGTTATTAACGATGCTACCGCCGATGATGTTCAATCACGGGACGCACGCTCGGAATCCATCTTCAATATGACTCCCTTTGCAAACAGCGCTTTCATGTTTTATACATATTAGTCCATGTTAATATTGTTTGCGGATGATATCCGAAGAAGAGCAAAGCAATTAATAATGCGTGGCAAGGCATGGATGGTGCAGACAAATCCTGGCAGCTTTCAAATACGTGCCTTAGGCTTCTTCTTGCATCTCTCACTCTCTCTCTCTCTCTCTCTCTCTCTCTCTCTCTCTCTCTCTGTCTGTCTAAAATGCATATCTTCCCCATATGCTTTCATAATATCCCCAGTTCTAAATTAATGACCTCTCTACTGTGAAATGGAACAATGCCTCGGTCTTTGGGGTGTGAACTAGTTCACCTGCTGCTCCAATATTGAGACAGAGAGAGAGAGGGAGAGAGAGAGAGGGAGAGAGAGATGTTAATAGGGAAGAAGTGTCTCCAGGCTTTTCCTCCCCTCAGACTGAGTCGGAGCTGGAATACGTTTGGCTAAACTGAATGGATATGCAAAACAGATTTCGATGTAATTGACAATGTAAAGCTTTTTTACAGTTACACCACTGCAGTTCTAAAATAGAGATGTATTCCTGATGACCCACATCTCTCCATCATCTATGCAACTCTGGCTTATTCTTCCCTCTATATATGCTTACATGAGGACAAATAATAGGGGAAATTATTCCTAAAAGCATATTGTCGCTGTTGGAGCAAATCCTAATATCTCCAAAATGATAACTTTGCAGGAAAAGAAAAAAACGTACTTTACTTTTAATGTAAGTCAATGGAACTGGACGTTTTTCCAGGTCATTTTGGGCCGTTTCTTTTGGTCCGTTCTTCATGACATTTACACACAATGTAAATGACAACAAGCATTTTTGACATGCTTTATTTTACACACTTGTAAACCCAAATAAAGCTCTGTCAGTCTGCATTGAAGTCCCTGTAATTCCTAAATAATAAGGCTTTGAACAAAATAAACCTGAAATGTTAAGGGGTTAAGTTCATTAGAGGATTTTTTTCACCTGAAAAATCAACAAAACGTAATTTGACTGACTGCATATGACTATATTTTTCTTGTTTGTGTTTGTTTTTTTTTTCCCTAGCACTCACTTACAATGTCTCTGTGGTTTTCTGTACTAAAGTCACAATTCATTTTTACACGACCATTTTTAAGCTCTCTTTATCTTGGAAGGGAGCAACTTTAACTTAGGTTTCCTTTCTTAAGAGAAAATGATGTGTTTTCATTTTTATACACAGTTTGAAAGCACCAGCTTTTTCAATGCATGGAAATTTCATGATGAATAGAAATGGTCCAAAGTTACTCAGATAAAAGGATAGTTACATTCACAGACTTTGTAGGGCAATTATCCTACATATTTCTTCCCCTGAAGTCCACTTATAGTTTTTGTGAGGTTCCAGCCTCTCTTTATTCCTCAGAATTTCTTCCAGCATCTAGTCAGAAAGATGCAACTCAATCTATATATATATATATATATATATATATATATATATATATATATATATATATATATATATATGTATATATGTGTGTGTGTGTGTGTGTGTGTGTGTGTGTGTATGTATATATACATATGAGTAGGACTCCTAACACTAGATCTGTCTATGTCTGCAAAATGATTCTTTCTTCATGTAGAGATTTGGAAATGGTTATGCTAAAAAACTCAAATCAAAAGCAGTGTTTTGTTTACTGTATTTATTCTAATATTAGTTTATCAAATAAACTCTTACTGCCCAAATAAATATTTTTACATATTATTTCTTCAGATGACCAAGACTTTTGCACAGTACTGTATTCATGAGCATGCAAACATTTGGAATCACTTTCCATATTAATATTTTGGTTATTTTGTATACAATAACAACTTTAAGAATGCAGATGTAAATGGAGTTTTGCCAAATTTAGTCAATATTTCAAGTAGATATTCAAGAAAATATGGATAAATAATACCAGGTAGTTAAAGATTTTGACAAGTTATCTGCCAACAATTTCATTATCACTTTTGAAATATAAAGCATTATGGATATTAATTTTATTATAATTCCAACCAGTTATTGTAGAATCATCATCAGTCATTGTAGAATCATTTACAAATAAATGTATAAATGTATAAATAAATGTGTGATGTTGCACACAATTAGTACAGGAGAAAGATTTTCTACACTTACAGTACTGTGCAAATGTTATAGACACTGAAAAAAAATGGATTTAAAAAGTTATTTATCTGAGCATTAAGCATTTCACAGTAACATTACAATAAATACAAACAATATAATATGATAAGTAGTGTTTTTCTTTATGTCTTTTCATTGAACCATGTTCAAACCTAACCTTGTCACAGCCCAGTAATATTTGTAGTTATAATACAATAATTGTGTTGGCTAATTTGTGCCCCTTTATGTTAAAATGAAGTGTGCTGTTGATGGAATCTAGAACATCTATGTGATAGCTGGGGACATCGAGGAGACATCTGGAACCAAACTTTGTTTTTCAAACTATCTACTTTTTTTGAAGACAAGACATTCTTGTTACTTTTTGCTGTACTTACATTAGTTTGTATTTATTATAAATACACATGGTGTGTTTACAAGCACAAGCAACATTATTGCCAAGATAAATGGTTTTAAATATTGTGCTCAGGTGACTTTTGCACAGTACTGGATCTGCTACCATACTGTATTTGTATTACTGAAAATACTGATCCCAAACTTTCGAACGCTACTGTATGAGAAAGCATTAAACATCGCTAATGTGAGAAACAAACACGGCCACTTGAACGTTCCTAATTTGACCACCAGTGCAAATTACAAGCTGCACCACACGCGCAATATCATGACATCACTGAGTCTGTTTTCAAAATGTATCTACTATTTATGAGTGCTGCCTACACAATGTTTGTCAGATCATTGGAATCGTATAAATAAAGCTGCTACTTTCCGGCAGATGGAGTTACTACAGGCTCTGACGTCATACACACAGACACACACTTACACACACTTACACACACACACGCACACCCCAGCTGCTACTGTCGAATAATGAATGAGTTTCATTTTGCTGGCTGTAATACAATAGGCCTTACATAAAGACATTGAAGCGTTCTCATTGATTCTACTGATTTGTGCTGAGGAGATCAGGAGTATGGCAGGAGCGGTCAGTTTGGTCAGGTGGCACACATATGAATTTGGAAATCAATGCAGTTCTTGATATAGAATCATTTAGGGGGTGTTTTAGTAATGCACAATAAATTTCGCAATGAACACTGTATCTATTGATCTGTTTCACCTATTATTCTCACATCCCATTCGCATATATATATATATATATATATATATATATATATATATATATATATATATATATATATATATATATATGGTATGTGAGAATAATGTGAGAATATATATGCTGTCAGAACAAAAACTTGTACCTCTATTTTTGTCATTTTTCAGTGTTTTAAAAATGCCTGTTGCCCTTTACATTGTGTGCAAAGTTCATGATGAATGGATGAACAGAAATGGCCCAAAATGACTGGAAAACAGTCTGGTTCCACTGACTTACATTAAAAGTAAAGTAAGTTTTTTCCATCTCGCGTAAAGTTATCATTTTTGAGATACAAGGTTTCGTTCCGACAGCAGCGACATATAAGCCAAGCCCAAAATGGCAAAACATTAAGCTTTTAATGATCTTTACAACCAATAAATAAACAAATAGATAAAATGCCTTAATATGGAATAGCTTTTCCCTTTGGTTTCTTTAAATATTCAAATACTGTTCAAGTTTTACAAAAAGAAGTGTCATTATATTTCCACTCAGAATGGATGATTTCAAATAGTTTATTTGTACTTGTTCACTATTTGTATTTTGTGTTGACCATTTCTATAAGCACTAATTTCACCAAGACAAGTGAATTTGAACATTAAAATAATTCTGATTCTAAAAAAACAGTAAATCTTATAAAATATACAAAAATAACAATAGATTTGTGTTTGTCAACTATAAATATAGGTTGTCTCTTTCTGCAGACCCCCCTGGTGGAAATCAACTAGGATATCTTTAATCAATATAATGGAATAATAACTCTGTTAGAACTTAAGTAGCTGGCTTTCTGTGTGTGACTATGTTGAGCTGCTAGCAAGCAATGAGGGGTGAAGCGGAAGGGGTGTTGACTTGCTTGCACACCTATATATTGTTTTTGGGACCCCCAAACAGGCAGAAATTGCATTTTATGGCTATTATGCTATAAAGTGTTTATCTGAGAATGTATTTTTTTCACCATATGCATTAGGCTTATAGCAACCCCTCCATAATTCTGAGTGGGTGTTTTTTTATATGAATGCTTCTTTTTTGTCAACAAACATTGGTGCTTTATGACACTATCCTGTATTTAATAGACGGAATAAGAACTAAGAATGCATCTTCTGTGTGTTCTCGTCTCCAGCAATTTGGGTGGAAAAAAAGAAAAAAACCCAAAAAGGTCACATGTGTTAGTCAGATAGTGCTTGAAGAATTCTGTCAGGCTTTGTGGTCATACTGCATGTGTCCACCGCAACATAATTACTCTCTCCCTCTCCCTCTCTCCCTGCATGTGCGCCCATCAACCCCCTCCATCCTCCTGCCCCAAAATGTCTTTAACCTCTTTTTGCCTGACAGACGACCCTCTTTACTCATCTCTCTCTCTCTCTCTCTCTCTCTCTCTCTCTCTCTCTCTCTTCCTCTGCCTCTCTCTGTCTCCCTCTCTCGCCCCTAAACTGATCAGGCTGCTGCTGCATAAATTAGTCATCAGTATTAGCATGGCGCGGCGCGTGCCACCGGTGCCAACTGCTCTCCGCGCGGCCATTAAAGGTCATGTTTTGATGACTGAATGCCACACAGACACCTTGGCTCCCGCGAGGAGGCTCCCCAGGTGCATGTGAAAGGTTAAAAATTACCTTCCCCGACACCACCGCGCCGCCCAAGGAAATAATTAGAGGGGGTTTTTAGGAGCCTCCTGTCTGTCGGGAGGCGCCGCTACGGGACTAATGGCCACGCCGGGGGAAGAGTCAAACGGGCTGTCACTCCGCCACGGACAAACGAGCCTAATAGCAGGGCCTGTCAGAGAGAGAGAGAGCGAGAGAAAGAGAGAGAGAGAGAAGGAGAGTGAGAGAGGCAGTAATGGCATTAGGCCCGTAACCTTTTCCATAAATCTGTTAACACGTGTACTGCGGTGATTTTGTGACCGCCGTGTGTTAATGCAGCCTAGGTTAGTGAGGTGACACCCACTGGATGGAGATGGGAGCAGTTGGCACCCTCTCATTTTTCTTAAAGTGGTAGTTTGGCAAAATATCAAATCTACACAATTATCTCTTTAATCAGAATACAGACATGCTTGGTGTCCAGAGTTTGCTTCTGTACTTTTGCTCAGTTTTTTATAGGAATGGGCGCTTATTTTACAAGGATTACAAACCTCAAACAAACCTCGAACCAACCTCAAATGGTGTTGATTTGTTCAGTAATCTCAAAGAGACTTGCTCTAACTTATGTCTAATGTAATAAGTTACTAAGTTTACAAGTTATATAAGTCAATAAGTTACTCTAACTTATGACTTCTCTTTATTTCTGCCTAATGTATGTCTAGTTTTATTTCTATTTTTACTTCCCAGTGTGTATAAGTTTATGTGCAATTTCCCTTTAGGATCAAACATCTATCTATCTATCTGTCCGTCCGCCCGCCTGCCCACCCGTCCGTCCGTCTGTCCGTCCAGACGTAACTGCGACACTGTGTGGCGCAGTTATCTTTAAAAATGGACAAACATGCTTACAAAAATCAAGCTTCATGATAGCTGCTACAACTGTTTTGAGCAAAGAACTTGCACAGACTGGTGCAAAATGAGACTTGACAAAAATAAATATTCTATATATTTATGAATCGATGCACTGGCAACACATTTTCAGTAATGTGCCCAGCTTGTTGATTTTCTGAGTGGAAATTAAATAACACATCCTCTATGGGGAAAAGACTTGCATATGACTTTTTTTCTGCAGATTTAGGAGCATAATTTCTATTGCAGAGTTTAAGATATTGGAAAAAATAAAACATTCAGTATAAAATATAACTTTTGCACAGGTCACATTTTATGTTTATTGTTTTTCATTATGCTAACTTCAGCAAATAAACAGTAATTGTGCACAAAAATGTGCAGAGGTGTGTTCTTTGTAGAGTATGGGTTACTTATTTTCACTTAAGACAATCAACTAAACATGTCAACTGACCAGAAGTACCCACATGTTTGCATGCTAACATAAGTAAATCGATGCAGTGGGTTTTCTTTTGTTACATATGCGATAGATTATCGTACACATAATGGAATAATTAAATTATTTATTTATTCCTTTAGTTTCTGATAAGAGTATTGTGGATTTTCCAACAGAATTGTTGTAATCATCTATATCAGCTATTGTTGCTGCGTCTATAGCCCAAACTGCAGCTGATTACAAAAACTGCACTGAAATATATTGAACAAACCCATAGTAATAGTCCAAATTACTTTGTTTTGGACATTTTTTTCAATGCACTTTTGACTACATGTTCAAGGTGACTCTGTTGCTCACTTATAAAAAATTTTTTTTTCAACTTCCATTTCCAGCCATAATGCGATTTCAACATTGACTCAACAGCCTGGATGTGTTTTAGCATACTTTTATTAATTCTTAAAGATAACAGTGTCAGAAAAGACATTAGCAAGCCTATTTGAGATTCCTTAACTTTGAGGTTGTGACAAATGAGTGATGATTTAAGCATACAGTTTGCATGATGCTAATTGATGCACACTTAAAAAAGATGGTTCCTCAAGGGTTCTTTAGTGAAGGCAATATGAATAGTTCTACTTACTATGAGCCATATATAGAACCATTTCATGCTTGGTTCTTTGCATGGTGAAATGGCACCAAAAAGCACCAAAAAGTTCTTCTATTGTTACAAGCTTGGCATTGTAACAATAGAAGCCCTTTTGGTGCAATATAGAGCCAAGGTTCTGTGTAGAACAAACATATTCTCCGTAAACCTGAAGGACCACTTCACCATGCAAAGAACCATTAAACCCTCTAGGGTTCACAAACTTGACCACACATCAAATTTGATGTTTCTATATATGCTTCTCTATCTTTGTGATAATACAGTGCAGAAATACGGTTCAAACATTTCCTGAATCTGTAGAGTCACCCTTTCCATTCCATCTTTTTATGAGATCGTACATGACTCACATCTAGAGTAATGAGCCTATGAAGAGGGACTGACTCTCACCATGTGTAAGTGGTGGATTTGGGTGTTTTTTTTTTTCTACATTTTGTGTGAAACTGACCAATGGACACTCAGAAAATCATTAAAAACTTACCCATCACATCAGAAACCCTTCATTCTTTATCCAGTCAACATCAGAGACCCATGTGAAACAGTGTGCAGAGAGTTTACAGCGGCTGAAGTTGCTGCAGTGGTTTTGGAAAAAAGCAAAAAAAAGCATTTTATATGTAACAAATGGGTATCATGTTCTATACAGGTGCTTTGAAAGGAGAACTTAAGAACATACGCACAAATCATGATATGGCTGTATAAAGACCTCATGGTTTCGACCAGAGGTGGATGGGTTCCCCTTTTGAGTCGTGGTTCCTCTCAAGGTTTCTTCCTCTTGCTCTTAAGGAGTTTTCCTTGCCACTGTCACCATTGGCGACGCTCATGGGGACTTGGACCCAGATTTTTCTGTAAAGCTGCTTTGTAACAATCCTTGTTGTAAAAAAGCGCTACATAAATAAACTTTGACATGGTCCTAAACAGAACCATTGTCTTTACTAAAGAACCCTTGAAGAACCATTGTCTTTAACTGCATGGGGTGACCTAATAGCTCCCATTACTTGTTAGCTACATTAGCCTAAAAGTTCCAGTACAAAGCTAATAAACCAAACCTCAGAAGATACAGATTGAGGAAATGCCCTCAGAGCCCAGAGCGTTAAGCATGAGATGGCTCTAGAAAGACCTCATGGCTCAAAATAGAATCATTGGCTTTACAAAAGAACCCTTGAAGAACCATCTTCTTTAAGATCATGGGGTGACCTACAAGCTTCAGTTACTTGTTAGCTACATTAGCCTCAAAGTTCCAGTCTAAAGCTAAGGAACCAAACTTCAGACACTAAACACGTCTGAGCTGATCGACTGTGTTCGTTAAGAGGTGAAAATTGCGCAAATTTGATTTTGTCTCTAAACCAGTGCTTTAAAACCATTAAGGTGGCTGAAACAGAGGCTTCTATTCATACAATCACCAAGCAAACGATGGTTTTAGCCACGCGCCAGGTCTTTACGACACCAAATGTATTATTGATAAAGTGATTTGGTGGCTCGTGCTGTTTGGAGTCTTTGTTCTGTGGTGCAGGACCGGCGGCGGACTTCACGCGGATAGAATAGCCCTGAGCTGCAAGATGGGGGGGATAAAAAGAATGTCAGAAAATCCTGACACTGTTCCACATGGCCTAGCTAAAGGTCCCGCTCCCTCCACCGCCCCACCCCCACTTTATCTCCGTCTGCCTGCCGAAAGACAGAAAGAACGAGTGAAAGCAGGAGTCGAGGGGATGAGGAGGGACGGGAGGGAGGGGATGCGTGCGCGCGCGCCTGTGGAAAGGGGGTGGTCGAGAGTCATTTCCCTGCAAGCCTGCATATCCTGCGCGAGACAGCCAATCTGTCAGAGGTCAGAGCCCCCGCTCTACTTAAACCAACACAGCGTGGCAAAGCAGGTGCGCGTGACGCACACACATACGCACGCTCGCTCGCGCGCGCGCGCGCGCGCCGAAAGACACAACCTCGCTCCCCAAGGTGCTAAGTGAGGGGGGGAGAAGACAGTGAAACAATAGCGCGCTAAACATAGCGCCGTTCCCTCTCCACCCCCCTCTGCACGCGCGCGCTGCTGAAGATGTACTTAAACTCTCTCCTTCGCGCCGCGCGCTTGGCACCCGTGCGCCGTGACATTTATATTCTCCGCCGCAGCTAGCATCCTGCTCCGCTAATAGCGGGGTTATTAACATAACAAACTTAAATGTTGGATATAAATAATACCGTTTCAGGATGGCGCGCGGCTCAGCTGACAGTATTTAGGCACGCGGCTCAACATCTGTTTATGAACACTTTGGCTAATGATATCATTCCATATCATTAAGGGCGGGCGCAGCAGCTCACAGAGCGCGCGCAGGTGCACCGGGAGAGAGAGAGAGACGGGGGAGAGAGAGAGAGAGAGAGAGAGAGAGAGAGAGAGAGAGAGAGAGAGAGAGAGAGAGAGACGCCCCCTCCCTTGCCCGCCCCCTCCGCACTCGTCCTTCTCTCTTCGCGCGCGCGTTCCGTGAGCTTCCAAACCCGTCATTAGGACAATTTTCCCCAGCTCGCGCAGAGGCAGCCCTGTGATTTGAATCTGTGTATCACCTGTAATTGTAGTTTTTAGCAAGCCGCTGATTCCATACATTTAGCAGGGCAAAACTGCGCGCGCCGGCCCACGGCCTCCAAAAACGCATTTGTGTCGCCAGCTGCAGCCCACGCTCTTTTTCCTTTCTTTTCTTTTTTTTTAGCATCTCTCTCTCTCTCTCTCTCTCTCTCTCTCTCTCTCTCTTTTTACAGGCAGCGCTGCACGCTAGACAGGCAGCATGTTCGCAAGACAGAGAGAGCGAGAGAGAGAGAGAGAGAGATAGAGAGAGAGAGGTGTTAAGATAGAGGCGATGTGTGTCATGCCTTTGTTTTCTCTTCTCATATGCCGTGTTTAGAGTGTCATAATTATGGAAATTATTGATTATCCTTAGCAGAACAAAGATAAGGTCCCTCTCCCAATCAGTGACCAAGCGGCTGTGGAGCTCTCACCATTTTCCTCTGTAACAGTAGCAGTTCTGTATGTCAGTAGACATCGCAGCAAATGTTTCTATTCTGCCTGAATTTAGAATTTTGAAGACTATATATATATATATATATATATATATATATATATATATATATATATATATATATATATATATATATATATATACTGTCTTAACTTTTTCTTCTTCCTATTTAAAAAAGGACTTAACATTTATTGAAAAGTGTACCTGCCTTGCCCAGGGAAAGTGAATATAGTGTACTTAAGTAAGACTATCTGAACCTGCGAGTGGATTTTTCGAAAACGTCTGCATAACTGAATAATTCAGATTTAAACAAAGCCATTCAGAGTGGTTTGATATTAAATGCTCAACTCTAGAGAAACTTACAGAATGAGAATTGTTCACAGCAATGGCGGTGAAATCTGTTTTTTAAAATCTTGTCATGGGGGAGAGGTACATGCAGCATTTTTAAGGCATAACTGTACCAATTTTCATTTGCTACTATTTTACCATTATCATTATTATATATAAAACCTCAGAAGGCACATGTAGGTTCACTGGTCATCTTGGATGGCAAATGATACAGCTACATTTGTGTTATGACTAAGTTTGTAAGTTTCTCTATATTATATAATTTATGACCAAAACACCCTGAATGGCTTTGTTTACACCTCAAAGATTGAATTATACAGAAATTTTGAAAAAGTGCTGGAATTCCCCTTTAAGGGAATATACCTTTGAGCGTACATTGTACTCTTTTTTCTGACTATATAGCATGTCTATATTTAACACCACATAGCCACATAGTGAATTCTCAGTGAGTCTAACCAGTCTTATTTGTTAAGTTTAAGGTCCACACTGTACATTCAGATTTTGGGAACATCTTGCCTTTGTTCTACATTTGTTTCATGGTTACTCCTCAATTAGGTAAATAACAGAATCTGCAAAGGTTCTGTTAACATAAAGCAGCTGTTTGTTAAGACTCTGGGTCTGTTTTGCTTTAACACTCAGCTTCCTTGCTTTGAAGACCAGATTTCAAATAATGTTGGTAACAGTTTTCTTTTCCAGGCTATTGTTCAAAACATACTCTGAAACTCTTTTGGTCCAAAGGTGTAAACCTGCTTATTTTTACTATGTTAAATTATTAACACTGAAAAAGAAAATATGCCCATTTGTGTTCAAATTCTAAGTATTTTAAAAAAATTAGGTGTTGCTAAACTGTTGAAAGGTATTGTATGCTTATGTATTAAAGCTAAGACATCAACACCTGTGGTGCTACCTGAATGAATAAGTATTTTTAGGTCTCTCAAATATGCTTATATGAGTTCACTTTTAATAAAGGCACTTTTCTGTGCATTTACTTTGCTGTTAAAGTTGTTGAGTGTAGCTGCATTTAAAGTGGGCTGGGGGCTGGGGGTTTGTATGCCGAGGCAGACAGATGCACTGCAGGAACAGAAAAGACTGAGGGTTTGCCCAGAGTGCTGTCAATCAACCAGGAGAACACACCCTCTCTGCTTCCAGCGTCGTTTTTAATGTTTATTACAGGTGACACACAGACACACACGCATGCAATGGGTGCCCACAATGACATACACTCTTCATTTATTTCACACTTTTTCAAACTATGTCAGGATGTGGGGGTCAGGATGTGTATCTGTTGTGTATATATATATAGTATGTATTGTATATATTTCATACATATTTAGAAAGTTCTGTATGTTTACCCTCAGCTTTTCATCTGTTTTACCTCCCATCAAATTTAGGACTTTAGGACTTTATCGTCCTATAAATGCATAAAAACAGATCCACATGCAGTAAAACACCCCCCACGCCCCCCTCCCCCCGGGATGAGCTGAATGAGGAAGTGGTTGACCTCGGGTGTTTTGGACCCAAGCAGAGTTTTACAGAAAAGCCAGGCTAACCCTTAGGAAACGACGGGTGTGAATCACTACACCATAATAAAATCAGTCTGTCTTAACCTCTGTAAAGCAGAAGCTTTGATAGAACCCAGCAAAGACATCTTCAGTATAAGAAGGTAAGGTTTCATATCTTGTAGTCAGTTTGCCAATTATACTGAAATGTAGTAAACAACGGTTAATGACATCTGTTTTTTTTCTGTTATGAAACTGTAGTCAACAGAGATACAGTGACATCTTAAATTTTACCTGCTGATAGAAATTCTCTTAATATAAGCCATGTTTTTTTTTTGTAAGTGATAAAAAATAGGTGAGGGTATCTACACCACAAGGTGGCCTTCATTTAGAGGCTGTGTCAAAATATACAGCACATCTATTGATTGTGTTGTGTTTTTCTTAGGGTCTTTTATTCTTTAAGAAACCAAAGATGCTCTGAACAACATGAGGAAAGTCTTGGACTGCATGCAGCCTTGCTTTCCAGACAATTTGACAAACCAGGCCTATTTCGGAGCTAATTTTCTCAGAGTAGCTTTCTCACGTCTTAAAAACATTCACTGGATTTTCCTTTAAAAAATAAAGCCTTTGCTATTTCACCTCCAGCTGTCGGGAAGCCGTTGTAAACACTAACAATGATGTCGTATTTTCCACTCCAGGAGTTGTGTAATGGACAGGGGGACAGAGAGGGAGAGAGAGAGAGAGAGAGAGAGAGAGAAAGGAAGAAAGAGAGGTGGATTAAGAGATGGGGCCAAGCTGCCTGTCCTTGTACTGCGCTGCCTTCAGGCACTACATAGCAGTAATGACGCCATCAGCTCGCTCATCACACGAATTCTACAAACGCCCTTAGAGCACAGGGGTTCAGGACCATTACATAGTATTAAAGCTGCACTAAGCTGCAGAATTTAAAGGTGCAGTGAAATTTTCAGTTTTATTACAAACATAGTTACTTAGAGTTACGGTTCACAGAATTTCACATTTAGCATTATATAAAATTAGCATGGTTAAAGGTGCAGTCAGTAAAATGTCATATTCAGTATAACATCATAATGGAACATTTAAAGATACAGTCAGTAGATTTTCCATTCAGCATTACATTAACAAAGCAGCGTGTAAAATTTTATATTCAGTATTATGTAAAATCAGCACATTTAAAGGCACAGTCTGATGATTTTCAGTCAGCAATACACATATTTTAAAGGTGCAGTGAGTATACTTCTATTTCATGTTTACATAACAGCAAAAAACAAAAACAAATATAGGTGTGGGCAGTAGAAGTCCACAGAGACATGAAATTGAAGATCCAAGTTGACCTGTACCCATAACTTTGAGACCCGACCCGACTGGGTCTGATTGGTATTGTTAAATTGGAAACTAAATCAGCAAGAACTAACAGAGATGAATTATTATTAAAATATAGACAACAGCTTCGCTACCTACATTAGGTCCATGTGACCAGTTACATGACTAGAAATGGCTTAGTTATATAAATAAAAGTATAAAATATGGCCTGTGCAAAAGTCCTGCCACATTTTTTGATTTATGATTCCCTAATGGTAAATATTATATGATTTATATGATGTTTGAGCACTAAAAGTTGCAGAGAAATGCTATAATTTGTTTGGCATGTGTTAACAGCAGTTTCCAAAATGGTAACTTTATAGGAGAAGGAAAAAACCTACTTTACTTTTAACGTAAGTCAATGGAACCAGAAGTCATTTTGGGTCATTTCTTTTGGTCCATTCTTCATGAAATTTACATACAATGTAAAGAACGACAAGCATTTTCAAATGATGTCAAAAACTGAAAAATGACAAAAATGGAGATACAAGGTTTTCTTCCGACAGCAGCGATTTATATATATATATATATATATATATATATATATATATATACATAAATTGTTTGGCAATTCAACCAAATCAAAGTATTTTTCAATTTAATACAACTAGTCTAATTGCTTATTACCACATGAAGTCATTTCTTACAGTCTAGTTTACTTTACAATACTAGAAGCTAGCTTTCTGCTTTCTGGACACCGCTTTGCTTGACAAAGAAGGATTTCCAGTGGTGGATCTCCACTGTTTAAATACATCTGGAGCTTTTAGCAATCCATACATATTTATCCAACACATACAGGTGCGTGCATGCTAATTATCCATTCTTACTTAAATAATGTAACATCTCTTTCCCATAAGTATGTGCTAAGTATGCAGTATGATAAGTCTCTGAGGTATGAGGACATCATGTAGTGCACCAGAATGCTGGAGCGAATTTAAACAGCAGGGTTCACAGCCATGGGATCAGGTTGTGTTCCTTTATGTCTGAGACTGCTAGCAGACGTTTGCACCCAGCTGAAGTGCTAATCCAATCGGAAGACTCCTCTAATTTCCGAGAACCCACGCTCGAAATCCCGACACCGTGAATAAGGCATTCAGTAAAGATCACAGGGACCACCACCACCACCACCTGAGGAAAGAACAAAAAAGAGAAAAGCGCAAAAAAAAGGAGAAGAAGAAGAAGAAGCCTTCTGAGGCCCCGTCGACACATCAGCCCTAACAAGTGTTTTTTATCAAACGCAACGCCGGTGCCTTTGTTATTTCTCTTTCACAAGTAAATTACACTTTTAGGATTTATTAAGACACGAAACAATTTTCAAATAGTGGGTCCGAACCCTCGGTGGAAAAGCACTCATTACTTCCTAGCCCGAGGCGCTCTTTGGCTCGCTAGCGCTAGCATACCCATCACTCTCTCACTCTCTCGCTCTCGCTCTCTCTCTCTCTCTGGGCATGGCTGGCCCGTGCCTGGCGCAGTAATGTCACAGCGGTTTGTTGAAAGTCAATCCATGATTCTGCTCCCAGCAGGTGCTGCTCAAACTCTGCTCAATAATTGAAGAGGAAGACGCGCGGACGCATTAGCGGCGCTGCGGCCGGCCGATAGGAGGAAAAAAAGAAGCCTTTTCCACTCCACACATATTTTTCTCCTCCGTCTACAAAGGCCAGGCCGCATCCCTTTATCCTCTCTTCTTTTGTTTTATTCATTTCTGCATTTTTTTTTCTTCTTTTTCATTTTTTTCAAGCTTTTTTTGGCAAGAGGTTTTATGTATGCATGAAAAAAATGAAAGGGCCATTTGTTCCCTTTTAGTCTGATATGTGAGTGGAGGGTATGTGCGTGCGTGAGAGTCAAATGATTATCTTTTTTGATTTCTGAGCTGCCGTCTCAATGAAGTCATGTATATTTCTCGTGTGATTTATTTATTTATTTATTTATAATTTTTTTTTTCTCTCTTTTAGACCCTCAGGAGGCTCAGAAGTCCGAATCTTTTCAACTTCTCTGCCCCTATCAGACTGCGGACATGCGTTTTGATTAATAAGTAATATTGGTTTTTTCCCATGACAAAAGCCACACTGGACTGTAGTATCTGGCCCTTGATACCAACCTGTCATGGCCGTTTAGCAGGACCTCATTTCAGGCCTTAAACCCTCAAATGCTGCCTTTGATAGCTTTTTAATGAGGAGTCAGTGCCTAAACGCATTCCTTGTCTGTCCAGAAAAGGAAAAAGAAAAGGAAAAATCACAACAGGAAAGTTTTCTTATAAGCACAAAATGCTTCCAGCTAAAGGCTACTGGGAAAAAAAAAAAATAAAAAATAAAAAATCAGCTGTGCTGGAAGTACTTTATACTTTACAGTCTCAATGGGCAACACTTACAGTACTCTTACAACAAACTTCCTGAGTCCGAGGAAGAAAGCAGTCAGATTCACACTGCGCAGTTTTCTGGCATTTCAGTGACGTGGCCATAATTATTTTATTCACTAACTCAAACATGAGAAAGCTAAAAGCTAACCGCTCAAAGACTGCACTGATTCAGGAGCCAATCCACACAACTGTAGAGCGAATACCAAAGATAACATGAGTAAATGCAGGTATGTTTTTAAGCAATGTGTGAGGATAACAAGGTGATGAGAACTAGAAGAGTCTAGACTAGAGTGTAACAGTGCGCACTCAAAGTTCCTTAATAGTTCTTAGTTTGGACAGATGCCAAGTGTTCTTCAGAGCAATTCCACGGAATAACCACTTTTAGATCCCTAAGAAAACTTTCATTGGATGATTCCTTATATATATATTTGGTGGAGGGTTCAATAACTTGAAAATTAGGGGGGGTTAATAACTTCATGTATAATAATCTCACTACTCATTACTTTACTTCTAAGTTACTCTCTAAAACTCACTGCTAGGCCATTCCTATGCTATTCCAGGTGGTTGCTAAGTTGTTGCTAGGTCATTGCTGTGCTATCCCAGGTGATTGCTAAGGTGTTACTAGGTCATTGTTGTGCTGTCCCAGATAGTTGCTAAGGTGTTGCTTGGAAATTGCTATGCCATCGTAGGTGGTTGTTAAGGTGTTGCTAGGTCATTGCTGTGCTATCCCAGATGGTTGCTAAGGTGTTGCTTGGAAATTGTTATGCCATCCCAGGTGGTTGCTAAGGTGTTGCTAGGTCATTGCTGTGCTATCCCAGATGATTGCTAAGGTGTTGCTAGGTCATTGTTGTGCTATCCCAGGTGGTTGTTAAGGTGTTGCTAAGTCATTACTGTGCTATCCCATGTGGTTGCTAAGTTGTTGCTAGGTCATTGCTGTGCTATCCCAGGTGATTGCTAAGGTGTTGCTAGGTCATTGTTGTGCTGTCCCAGATAGTTGCTAAGGTGTTGCTTGGAAATTGCTATGCCATCATAGGTGGTTGTTAAGGTGTTGCTAGGTCATTGCTGTGCCATCCCAGGTGGTTGCTAAGGTGTTGCTAGGTCATTGCTGTGCTATCCTAGATGGTTGCTAGGGTGTTGCTAGACCACTGATATGGTATCACAAGTGGTTAGTATGTGTGTGCTAGTAAGCATGTGAATTTGTTTGTAATGTCTATGAAGGATGAGAGATGTCGATTGTGACATTATTTGTGGCAGTCAGATTTGAAATTTCTGATATTCAATTTTTATGAAAAAAATGTGTTTAAATGAATGCTGTACGAAACTCTTACATGTGATTGGTCCCAAATTCCCATATAGGCTCTACAATCACACAGAGTAATGCATTTACTGATGAGCTAAATATGATTATCATTGGTTGAAAAAATAATTTGAATACTATTACATTGTCACTGTAATTGTCTAATAGGACACTTATTAGGATTAGGTCTTTTCTTGGTGCTTGTAAAAAAGAAATACACATTATTTTTGTGTATTTATAATCATACCAGCTAACTTTGTCTATTACAGCGTTTTCAAAACTACCAAAAAAGTGCCCCCCATGAAATGCTCTTCTGAAACACCTCAGCCCCGCACTCACCAAAGTCTGTGCACTCCACTGATATAGACCTGTAATTTAATTACACGAAACGCACCTGACAGAGAAGCAGAAAAGTTAGCTCAACACGAGCGAGAAGCTAACAGTAATCTGTAAGGCAAACCTATTCACAAATTCCCCATATCATCCTGAGCTTTTTTCAACCTGTCAGGGTCTGTGTGTGTGTGTGTGTGTGTGTGTGTGTGTGTGTGTGTGTGTAAGGTTGTTCAGTGGACTGTGGTGGGTTTAAAAACCTTTAACTCCGAGCTGACGGTCTCCCATCCTTTCCCTCACCCCCGTCTCCACTCTAATGGCCTCCCATGTCAGACAAGCTCGGGGTGTGACAGGCAGCCTACTGGAGGTGAAAAATCATTCCTGCCTGAAAGCAAGAGCAACGTCTGTGTAAGATGTGGAAGCCAGAAGGTTATGACATGTCAAGAAATGTTGTACGATGCAAATACGTAGTGTAGTATCCGGACACTACACACAGTATGCTGTCATATAAGAAAGTATATCATCAAAATCACTTCAAGCTAATTTCCAATCATTTCTTTACAAGAATTTTGAAATTTTACAGAAGAAACTGTTAAAGCATGTTACTGTAACACAATTTCATTCCAAGTAATTCTGATTCATTTCTATTAGTCCATTCATCATGAAATGATCACACAGTATATCGGTCAGCTGCTGTCTGATTATGAGGACTGCAATGATAGGCTGTTAATACAATTGTGTGTAGAAGTTTGAACATCCCCAGTGGAATTACATGTTCTATTGATTCTCTACAGCAGATATATTTAAACATGAAACCTTTTCTCTTAATTTAAGTGCACAATTTTTATGTTTTTGCTGAGTTTAACATATTGGGAAAAATAAAACAAATTATAAAATGTGCCATACCTTTTGCACAGGCTACATTTTTTCCCCCCAATTTGTTAAATTCAGCAAATAAACAGTAATTGTGCATTAGCATGTGCAGAAGTGTGTTCTCTGTGGAGGGTGTGTTCATATCTTTTCACTTAGAAAATCACCAAAACATGAAATTTGTCCATGGATACAATCATATATAGTAAAGTTTAATTTTATGAGTAATTATTATGAATATAGAGTTATTACTGCTGTATGACCTCTCACATTTGACAAATCAATATTTACTGATATTACATATTGTAAGCACAGGCTGGACATATGTAGAAGCAATGTTTACTTTTGTAAGCACTTAATATCAACACTGAAATATTACTGCTGTTTGATCTCAAGTTATACTTTAGTTTGTCACTCTCAGAAAAAAGGTACAAACTGTCACTGGGGCAGTACCCTCAAGTACCTTTAGTTAGGCAACCTAGTTGTACTCTATATTCTTTTTAGCAGTCATATTTTTATGTTGCATCTTAACTCTAGCCTTTTATTTCACTTCATCTATTTTAAAATCCCAGATTATGAAAAGGAATAAATATACCCCTTTCCCTGGGAAAGTGAGTGTAGTGTACCTTAATGTAAACTCATTTAAGGAACACAGTTGGACCTTATGTACCTTTAAGGGGAAACTGATATTTTATGTACAGTGGTGAACAAAACTGTACCTGTACAGTATGTTTGTTTTTTTTTTTGTTTTTTTTTTCTCATAGTAGCTACAGAATTATTCATAGTAGTGACTGTCTGAGAAGTCTAGAGATTATTAACTGAATAATTGAATAATTAACTGCAGATAATAAGCCTGCAGAGGTTGCAGTTATCAGTGGTGATGTCAGAAGCATGTTATTAACAGTGTTACTGATCAAGTGGAGAAATTCTGTGAAAAGTGCAGATTCTAAACTTTTAGAACAATATTGTCTTCTAAGGGAAAGCATTTTTTGCTCTTGTGGTGGTGGCTGTTTCTGTTGTAGTGGTGGTTTTTGTTGCTGTTGTTGTGGTGGTTTTGCTGTTGTGATGATGGCTGTTGCTGTTATTGTGGTAGTAGCTGTTGTTGTGGTGGTGATTGTTGCCATTGTTGTGGTGGTTGTTGCTGTTGTGATGATGGCTGTTGCTGTTATTGTGGTAGTAGCTGTTGTTGTGGTGGTGATTGTTGCCATTGTTGTGGTGGTTATTGCTGTTGTGGTGGTGGTTGTTGCTGTTGTTGTTGGGCTGGTCATTGTTGCTGTTGTTCTGGTGATGGTTGTTGCTCTTGTTCTGGTGGTGGTTGTTGCTGTTATCTTTTACAGAGGAAACATGACTTTCACATTTTATTGAACACCTGCCAAGTTTGTACACTTATTTTTCACATCCATGTGAAAAAAGCATGTTATCATGTGCTGTTTCATGGCTTTTGCACACTTGTGAAATATGTGGCTTTTCTGTAAAAGGTTGCTGTTGTTGTGGTTGTTAACCTTCCTGTAGTTGCTTTTGTTGTGGCTGCTTTTGTTGTTTTTTCCTTGTTGTTGTTGTTGTTATAGTAGTAGTAGGAGCAACAGCCGGGTGACTAGCTCTCGCTGTGAGTGGGAAGAGTGAGTAAATGTGAGTAAATGTGAGTAAATGTATGTGTGTGTGTGTGTGTGTGTGTGTGTGTGTGTGTGTGTGTGCATGCCAACAGTTCCTCCTGCTCTGCCTCTTTCCCACAGTTCGGACGCGTCTCCCGATCAGAATTCCTGGTGTGCTAATTAGTGCTGCCGTATTCCGGCCGTCACTCTGCCGACAGGTGCAGCCGGTCTGCCAGTACCACACACACACACACACACACACTCGCATACACACACACACACGTACACACACACACACACACACAGTAAACGTGTTAATTTTGTCCTCCATCTGTTATTACATAATCACTGCCAATGTCTCCATGATGAAGACGGAGAAGAAAGAGACAGAAGAAAGGAAGAGAAAGAAAGGAGGGAAGGATGGGAGAAGGGAGAGGAAAAGCTTGACAGAAGTGAGTATTAGGGCATGGCAGCGTGGCTGGAGGCGGTTGTGAGTAATTGAGGGCTTGGTTGAAGTTGTTAGCTGTGATTCTTGGCTTTGATAAATGCTGAACAGCATCGTGAGCCTTTGAAAATGTCTAAAAGGCTGTGGAAAGTAAAGTCTACTTGGAAGAGAATTCCATAAGACTGGTTATGGAAGCTACAAAATTAGATGAAATATTAGATTTGGAATCAATGTTTTCAATAATATAAAAGCAATTTTGTTGCAGGTACATGTATAAAGTGGTAGTATGATGCTAGCGCTCTTAGTGATTGAACTACTATAATTAATCTAAATAATTGCAACAAAGTTTAGACGTGTCACGAATTGTGAAAAGAGCAGTAATTCATTTTAAAATAAGAAAAATGAATAGTATCAAGTCTGAAGTTGTTATAAAATAATATCCAAAACATCAGTGGAAAAGAAATTGTTATACATAAATGATTACAGCATAATACATGTCTTTTAATAACCTCATACTGTTGCCACAAAACTTGAACTATTAAAAAAACATTTTTAAAATCCTTCCAGTGACAACTTTGTAATATTTCAATCTACTTCTTTAATGTATATTTATAGCCCAAGCATGGGAAAGTTTGACCGTGTTGGTCAGAAAACAGTGGACTGTGGACAGATGTGCTGTGTCTGACAGGCCTATGCAACTCATATGCCCTTTTGGAGCTGAGGTCACTTCTGTCAGCATAGCACTGTCTCAGGGGTCAACGGGTCACTTCTATTGTTCAAGGCATGAGGAAAGTTGGCCGTGGCGAGGGACGACAGGAGGAAAGAGTGAGGTGGCACTTTCTGATTGTTTTTCCAGTGCTGACAGGAGAAAATGCTTCGTTTCTTGCTGGACATCGCTCGGATTCCTTCCAAAGGAGCTGTATGAGGCTCCTGAGGCAGAGGGTGCCAAAATATACACATGGTTCAGGCCGTACCTCGCCTGCTTTTCATCGCTGCCCACTCTTGTCCAGGCTGGGTGTGGGCATCTGCAGTATACTTTGGACGAAGAAGCTAAACAGTCAATGAGCAAAGCTGAACAGCTCGGGATGTCCCATGGCCCTCAAGAGTCTCAGATAGCCGGTATGCTGGCCTCTACACTGGCCCCTGGCATGGGAATGCTCATTTTAAAGGACTATTACCAGAGGAGGTTTTGTGATGTAATTCTTGTGGGATAAAATAAATCTCACTGTTATATCTCATTCAACACCAGCTGCCCTTTGCATTATGTGATAAATGGACCAACAGAAATGTTCTAAATTTACTTACAATGAAATCTCCTTACACTCATGCACATTAAAGTTGAGATCCATTTTTTTTTTTTCTCTAAAGCTACTGTTTTGCAGATGTAATGTTTTGAACAAAATTTAAAGAAAGGTGTTATAAGAATTTCCCATAACAGCGACAATATGCGTAACTTCAGAAATTAGTACAGATAGCCTTGATTAAAATGTAATAGCCCAGATGTTCACATCAGTATTCTGCTGCAGGTGCAACACTCGATGACAACAACAACACGGCAGGCAGCATGCATAGACAAAAAAAAATGAAACTTTCAAATGTTGCAGCTTCCAATGGGCCTGTATTGAGAATAAAGGAATAAAAGAATAAAAGCCATCATGCTAGCATGTTAGCAGCATATGACATGTCTTCCAGTCATTGAAAAGAGATACTGTTGTCTATTAATTGGTACTGTTATTATATTAGTATGAGGTCATTGGAAATACCATTACTGCAAGACAACCATTACTAAGGGAGCTCCGTGTTTAATGCCAATTATAAGCCCTATTCAAGCTGGATTAGCATTACCTACTTTTAGTGATTACAGGCTAGATCTGTGATGTAAATCCAGTCTGTACTGTACTGTACTGTGTAGTTTTTAAATTCTGACAGTCATTTTTGCAGCATGACAGTCATTTTGATCCAGTATGAAAATGCAGTGTATGTCATATTTACAGTTTCTCACTAATAAGTGTTTGTAATCCAGTATGAGTCTGCAATGTGTAGTTTTAATAGTCTGACAGTAATAACTGTGGAGTGATTTTGATGCAGTATGAATCTGCAGTGTGTAGTTTTTTTACAGTCTGATAGTAACAGCTGTAAAGTGATTTTGATCCAGTATGAACTGACTGAAACTGGATTAATAGCATTTCTATTCCAATCCATCTCAGGCTAATGTATAAATAAAACCTGCTAGTGGACACAGCAGTGTGATTCCCATAACACTGATACACATCCAGTCTTTGAACTTTCAATCTGTGGGAATTTGGGGAAAATACAGATGATTTATCATGCATGAATGTCAAATTCCTTACAAATTAAATTACAAAGCCTTTTCTGGTAAAACTAATCCAGCTCAAATAGAGCTTTAGAAGCTAATTCACTCCAGAATCATTACTATCAGATTTGTTAAAACTACAATGCAGATTCGTACTGGATTTTGTTGGTAATGGCTTAAATTATAAAACCTCCCCAGGTAAAAGGAATCCAGCTCGAATAGGGCTTAATTGTTTGTTCAATTATTTTTCTTGGACGCTGCACCTGCACTCCACCAAGCGAGCTCAGGAGACCTGCAGCACAATTAGAGGCTGCCGAGCAGAAAGGACTTGTGGGTAAAAACGCAGGCCAAGCAGCCCGCAGGGCGAATCGGATAAATACCTTTTAGTGCTTAAGGTAGCGCTGGTGGGGGTGCGGAGAAGGGGCTCTGGGGGAGTAATTTCTGCCTTATTTGTCTGCGTGTTTGACCTCCTCTTGACAAGGTTCCAGAGCGTTTTGTCAGCAGCCCTGCGCTATCTTTCCCCTGATTTAATCAAAGGCCATTACTGCCGCTTATGGAGGCGAAGAAACCGGGAGGATGTTACCTCCACTGAACTGTCTAACTCCCCCCCCCCGCTCTCTTTCTTTCTGTCTCTCTCACATGCACACACACAAGCACATCTGAGCTGTTTGAGATTTCAAGGCTAAGTGGCTCAGACGGCGATGGAGATTGTAAAGCGGGCTGTTTCTGACCCTCAGTGCCATCGTTAGGGCTCTAAAACAGAAGCACACATACATACGCACACAGTGACAGAGGGCCAAATATTCAAGGCTTTTTATGTTTTATGTATTACATCAGTTATACAACTGCAGCAGGCAGGCTACTTAAAAAAAATACAGTTAGGTCTAAAAAAAAAGCCTACAGCTACCAATAAGTTGCATTTACATGAAAAATAATCTCCTTAGCATTACTTTCTTTCACTTTAAACTGCAAATCACTCCTAAAACTTCATTTCATAACTTTAAGATTTGTTACAATGTAGTTACATGGTAATTACTAATTAAACAACTGCTTTTCAAAGCAAGGAAAGGAATTCTTAATACTAAGAATGATAACAATATTATCATAAGAGAAAAATACAAGCAACAAATGGAAAATATAACAATATACAGTATGTGTGCTTGGACATTAAAGGAATTTTGTGTTTTTCTATGACTATGGTCCATAAACCAGGACTTTAGGCCTTCAATTTGCACCTGAAACTGAAAAAATGACACACCTCCCAGATCTCAGCATCTTTTTGGATCGTAACAAATGGAAAATGCAACCAACTTCTAATACTGAACTTTGGAGGTGTGGAAAAATAGCCCTTCGGATGTCGTTACTCATGAGTGGGAGCTGTGATAAAGGCAAAGCAGGGACACAATTAATACTGAAACAGTTGCAGTTGTTGAGGCTTCTGTGTAACATGTTTCCTGCTTTTCCAAACACTGAAAAATGAAATAATTGACAGAATCAATAGATCATTTTGACTGGATTTAAATAAATGAAGGGTGCTTTCAGACTTTTGCACAGTACTGTACATATACACATATTTAGAGAGAGTATATATATAGCATGACATACATGCAAGCTCTGTCTTTTTCTCTCTCCCCTCAAACCTCCCTCGCTCTGATTATTCAGTGGCGAGACCACGAATGCGAGTGAGAAAAAAAAAAGTGAAAGGAGAGGGGATGTCACAGCGGTTGAAAGTGTCACTCACCCTATTCTTCCTTCCGTCCTATTCTTTCTCTTTTTTTTCTTTCTTTCCTGCCCCCTCCGTTTGGTTCTGTCGTTCTTTCGCGGCCTAAAGGAGGAGGATTAAGTTAACTGGCTGCGTTAGGGAAGAGTGGGCAGGATTAGGGGGCAGCAGGCGCGCGCGGACACACAGAGGCGTTCAAGCAGCGCGCGCTGCCTTTTAAACCCTGAGAGACGCAGCCAGGCTCGACAACACAGCTCAACAACCTGCACAAAACACACACACACACACACACACACACACACTGAACAGAGGTGCTCTGACAGGGTTGCACACTCTCACTCACTAAAACAGACACAGGCAGTTTTTCTTCCTCTTTTCAGTCCAGACTCTCGGATATTTCTTAGAGATAGGAAACTTAGGAGAGAGAGAGAGAGAGAGAGAGAGAGAGAGATTATAAATACAAGATATATCTTGTTTGTTTTTCTTCCATGCTATCACTTTTAGTAACAAATGTTTCTTTCATTTCAAACAGCATCTATTGAAAGTTCATGCCAATGATTCTGAGTCTGGAGTGTTTTTGTTTGTTTTTCTTTAACATTAATATCACTATTAGCATTAAGGCTTCCAATCAATGCTAACAGTTGTTAATAATTCCAACTTATAACACCATTTTACTCTGAATCTGAGAGTTTGTTTGTACCATATCGTTGCTGTCCTAAGAAAAACAAGTATCTCCTAAGTAGTAACTTTACAGGAGAGGGCAAAAACATTCTTTACTTTTAATGTAAGTTAATGAAAAGAGGTTTCATTCTAAGCAATTTTGGGGCATTTCCATTGGTCCACTCACCATGACATTTTCACACAATGTAAAGGACAGCTGCTGAGCTCAAATGATGCAGAAAAGTAAAAACCACAAAAATGGAGATACATGTTTTTCATTGGACAGCGATAATACGTATCCACACATACAGTGCTGTGCAAATGTTAGAGACCCCATTCATTTATTTAATTACTAGTTAAACAGCTATTTAGTACAGGTTATTCATGATTCGGGAGATATTTCTGAGGAGATTAGACAAAAGAGAGTCCACTTGCATAAGGAAGGAGAAAGTCAAATGAAAAAAGGGGAAAAAAAAGGAACAATGGGGTTCAGAACTTGATTAAAAAATGCAGAGAAAATTTAAGCTTTCATCTTTGAGAGAGAGGAGAAAATCAAGCTGCTTCAGATTTGAAAAAATCCACAGGTGTTTCTGTCCATCCTTCCACTGTGAGAAGACAACTCAGCTCTATGGGTCTGGAAGGATGTGTAGCTCTCAAGAAGCCTCACTGAGAAAAGGAGACAGACAAAAAAAAAAAAGAAATTGCAAATGAAGTAAAGAAGCTGCTGGTGTTCTCAGAACAATGGATTGACCACCCCAGAGTCCAGACCTCAACATCAGTGTTTTAAATACTATAAAATGTACATTCAGTTATTGTTATTTTCCATCAAATTGATGTTTGCTGCTATTTTCCAAAAGCTGAGAAAAGAATTAATGGCTGATTTGACTGGAAATTAACCAAATGAAGAATGCTTTCTGACGTTTTTACAGTCCTGTACATATAAATGCTTTTTTCTTCAATATTATATCACTTTTAAAATGTAACATTCCTTTCATTGCTTTGGAAACAGCTGTTGCAAAGCATGGATATAAAGTCAGTTCTAAATCTAAGAGAGAGAGAGAGACAGGTGGTCATACACTGACTGGGGTAAAAAGCAATTTGAAACACCTGCTTGTGAAACTCTATCCAGGTATTTTGACTTATCTCATTTCTGCATCTCATGCACCACATTAGCTGCGCTACAGCCGCCGTTCACACGGTGCTCGCATTCCGGCCGGACAGTAAGTCATTCATGGACCTTACTGTAACTGCTCTGTTGGCATTTCTGCAACTGCACTGGACCTCACACATGCACACATACCTCACATATCACTGTACAGCCACGCTGACAAAAACACATTCAGGCCCATTTCGCCATTATAGAAAATATCACTAGGCCACAGAAGTGAAGACAGCAGGAGGGTGAGGGGACAGGGATGGGGTGAAGGGATGGAGTGAGGGGATGGGATGGGGGGGGCTCCACAGACAGACATAACCAAAAATAAATAAGTAATAGTAATAAAATATCTAGTTCACAGATACATTTGAACCCTGCTACATAAGGCTGATATAACCATGCCATAAATGTACCATGAGCTGTCATCATAGATTGTGTCTAGTAAATTACACAGTGTACAGTATACAGTGTTACCTTTTCATTATTTATAATGAGAAATGCTATGTTGTGATATTATGACAGCTAACTAGAGTACACAGCAAAATTAGCATGTGACGTAAGCTGTTATCACATCATTAATGGCATATTTTATGACAATTACTAATAATATTAACATAACAGTATTATATTACTGAACAAAATCTGTCATGGCAACTCCTAAAACAGTAAAACACCTGCTATTACATATTTATGACATAGTTATAACAATGTTATGTAGCAGGGTTCAAGCAAAATGTTACCAAATATTTTTAACAGAATTCTGGTAGGTGGTAATACTGTGATATTATTATTACTCACTTACTACTGCAATATGGTAAGATTTTTTAAGATTACTGAGTCAGGAGAATTAAAAAACAGGCTAAAATGGTGTCCATGCATTGATAGCTGCCTTGTAAAGCCTGAAGTAGTTGGGTTGGATTTTGCTGGAATTTTTTGGACCACATCATATGTATTAACAGCCTAGCATTATGTATTAATCTCACATGCATAGAGTCAAAAAGAACATCTGGCACAATAGCCACATTTACATTTGCAGCCTAATATTCCGTTAATAATCTGACTAATAGCTCAATAGGAATAGAATACGTCCATGTATACACCTCAATCAGACTGGACTAGTCCGATTGAGGTCATTCAGAATACAATATCTATCTGACTGAACGAGATGGTAATTCTGTAAATAATCTGTTGAAGACCACGTAAATGCTTGTATCCACATACATTCCCAATCGGAATGTTTAAGTACATTTTGCACATGTGCGTCACATCATAGTGAGTTTATAATGTTCAACATGGCGGCAGCAGAAGCTGGTCTGCAGAGGAGATGAAGTTTATGCTCTGATCTTAAAATACGGCGGTGGGATGGGCGTCCAGCTTATGTGTCTCAGGACACAACATCTTCCTCTCACCTTCTTTAATAAGTACATGTGAAGTATGTTTTCCTGAGTCTGATGTCATTTTAGAGCAATTAAAAACACAAGCACTGCTCACTGCTGCTCACCTCACTCTGACTGGACACACGTGATGCCTGTTGTCATGGTAACGGCTACACTAAGTGATACTCTAGGTATGTGCATAATTTTGGATCGGATTTCTTGTAGTGTGCATGTAAACAGAGATTTTCCATCAGACTGTTGAGTAGAGTGAGCATATAAACACCTGAGGCTTAATCTATAATCGGAATGTATTCAGTAGGCTTGGCAAAAATCTTTGCATGTAAACACGGCTAATGTTTAGGTCTCAAATGGAAAATTAACATTATACTGCAGAAGATATGATGACAATAGTAGATCATTCATTCACGTCCTCAGAAATAATCGCGCTCGCAATCATCAGATTCCTCCGCTCAGAGAAGGGGTCTGAAGCACAACCCACATTACATTTTTTTCTGCACATTGCATGCAATTACACATTTCCACCAGAGAGGTCTCCAAAACTCCAAAACTTACCTGTAGTGGTTAAGTAGCTGACAGGACAGAGCACCTTGCAGTTTTGGACCTCCAGTAAAACGCAGTGTATTTATCTACTATCTAATTATGTAGCTCACTGCCTGCATTGTAATTCTGTCAAAGTATAGACCAGAAAGTGGTTGTACTATGATTGTACTTTATTTTGAACTGTTATTCAAGCATCATAATGGCATCCCAGGTCTGTTTCTGTTATCGTCAAAGAAGTCTTCTCCACCCCCACCAGGGACCACTATCAATCCCCACCACCACCAACAAGCTTGTGCGAGAGCCCTGCTTTGGCCGTAAATATTTATCTATGTTTGTCTGTAGTATATTCGGGCATACATTACTTTTCCCCTTGTTTCCTGCATATCCTGTATATATCAGTACCTAATATTAACACTGGTACAGTATGTGCCTTAAAATATACATATAAAACCCACTGTATGTGTAAATACAGTGGATTTAGTCCTAAGTCCCATCTGCAACTGCTGAAGTTCACTCAACTAAACTAAACAAAGTTGAGGCTCCAGAACTAGCGTTATAAACACTCCGCCGAAGAGTGGGCACTCCAGAGACGAGCAGCAGAAATAAATGAAATGGATAAATACAAAATGATATAATAAAATAATATAAATATATATACAAAAAAAACAGATAAATGATTTATATTGTTTTCTATGGAGAATTAAAACTGCTTTTAAGCCTCTCCCTCTGTACGGCTCTGGTGCGCTTTTTGGAGGGGCCAGTGAGCGTGGGGTGAGGGGTCCCTGGCTGTTTATTAGCGGCGGCGTGTCAGAGAGAGAACGAGCGGAGTGGTGAATCCCTCCGTTCCCCTCTCGCCGTTCTCCGAAGAGCAAAAGAGCGCATCCCTCTATCGCTTCTCTTCTGACTGAGCTTCTGATGGTTTCTCCCACAAGTGACCAGTGAGCTTTCTCTCTCTCTCTCTCTTTCTCTCTCACTCTCGCTTTGTGCTTTGTGAACCCAGGGGAAGTAGCATCCAATTGTGTTTGTCAAGGCTTTCCATTCTTCATGTCAGCCAGGGCCTAATTCACTTCTCTCTCTCTCTCTCTCTCTCTCTCTCTCTCTCTCTCTCTAAAACTCTCTCTCATGCTCTGGCTGTTTTCTGCTAAACTAAGGCTGTCAGTGGGAAAAACACATACAGACAAAAAAACAAAAGAAAAACACCCACACTCTTCTCCTCCTCGCTGAATCCTCCTGGGCCCGGAATTTCCCCGCCGCTCCGTCTTTATCCGCGCACTAAACGCTGACGGGGCGACCAAGCAGAGCGGCGGCCATGACAGGCTTTACGGCCGCGCCGTAAAAAAAGCAAAAAAAAAAAAAAGCAAAAGAGAAGAAGCCTCTGGTGTGGCGCTCGGCCGTCGAGGACCCGGGCTTTAAAGAGAGAGAGAGAGAGAGAGAGTGAGAGCAATAGAGATAGAGAGAGAGAAAGGAGAGAGATAGAGAGAAAGCAAAAGAGAGCTCCATCACTAACCATCAGAGGCAGAGAAACGCCTCGTTATTACTAACGACTGCATGTGTGTGTACAGAGAGAAACGAGGAGAAAGGAGTCGGGTGTCAAATCGGGGCTCAGCGGAGTTAGCTTTATGGTGCTAGCGCCGCAAAGGCTAATGAGAGATGGCTACTTCTGACAAAAAAGCTATGAAGGGTATGACATGAGCTCCCAGGGTGACTCGGAACGCGCGTGTCAGAAGCGTGTGTGTGTGTGTGTGTGTGCGTGTGTGTGTGTGTGTGTGTGTGTGTGTACAGGCGAGAAAGAAACTGGGCCAAAGATCTCTCATTAGGAGTGTGTGTTAGTTTAAAGTCCCGTCTTTCAGGGCATCTGCTCTGCAACACTTTTTCTTGTTCTTCTTCTTCATACGTGCATAACAATGCTAACAATCTCAAGCAACTGTATTGTTTAAAGTGGTTAAAACTTGTGATGTTTAACAAACCACAGTCTCATATTGCAACATATAGTCTATGCACTGTACATACTAAAACGCATTTAAGATGTAGTTTAATATGCTGTTCGCTTTCTTGCCATCCCATATATTTGATATCAGCACTGTTTTTTTAGATGTGAAACACTTTATGGGCACTCACTCACCCACCCACCCACTCACTCACTCACTCACTCACTCATTCACACATTCATTCACTCACTTACATTGAACACATTTAGCAGGCTAAAAATCCTCCACAAGGGGGCATCATAAGCACTCAAGTAGATAGTAGTCTATCTAATATGCTGTTCACTTTCTTGCCACCCCATATATATATATATATATATATATATATATATATATATATATATATATATATATATATATGTATATATATATGACATCAGCATTGTTTTTTAAGATGTGAAAAACCTTATGGTCACTCACTCACTCACACACTCTCTCACTCACATGTAGCAGGCTAAAAATCCTCCACAAGGGGGCGTCATAAGCACTCAAATAGTTTGTGATGCTTCTTCTTAGGAGCAGTGTTTTTCTTCAATGACACCAAAATCTTGTTTTCTTCAAACTTTCTTCATTATCTATCAATCTATCTGAGGCTACCAGACAAGCTCATGGGTAAAATAACATCTTGCTCCAGCTGATCCAGAAGCTTCTTAAAAATCCACTTGGAGATGAACCAACTTGGAGTTGGTTCCTTTTTTGTAAAGTACTGCTGCTCAAGCTCATTTCTGAACATTTGGGGACCCTGAGTGGTAAGGAACCTCAGACCCCAATTAACCTGATTAAATTTGGAAAAGCATCAACATAAGAAAATCTCTTGACTCAGGTCTAAACTTTTTAATAAACAATATTAAATACATATTAAAAATGCAAACTCTGGGTCCCCTGGTCTCTACTGCTTATACGGCTTATAGCTAGAAACAGCCCTGCTGCTGCTGTCAGATGCTGAAAATAGTGCCACAGCATCTGTATGAAGATGAGAAGTGTGAAGGCTTTATATAAGGTGCACTTAAAAAGGTATGACACTGTCGCTGGGGCAGTACCCCTCTTGTCACTGGGGTGGTACTTTCAAGGGTACATCTCAGAACCTTTGGTCAGGGAACACAATTGTACCATAATCCACTGAAATAATATTTTCCAAGTTGCATTGACTCCACACACCCCGTCTCGTCTCCAGGCTTTTATTTTATTGTTCTGTTTTGAAACATTCGGTTATGAAAAGGTACAAATATACCTTTCCACCAGGAGAAACTAATTTAAGGTTCACAATTGGACCTTAAAACCACTGTTGTACCTTTGAGGGCTCATTTACATTGTTTGTACCTTGATGAAAAAAAAAAAAAAAACATACCAGCACAGAACCTTCATTTCTAACAGTGTAGGAGAGCACTGGAAGCAAAGAATCTGAGGGATTGTTCTCTTGGCTGAGAGTGGCAGAGTATATGCTGAGTGTATGGAGGTATTTGAGGGTCTATGGAGGTTGGCGCTGGGAGAGCACCATAAGCTGATATATGTATAGTATATCTAGGCTTACGATTTAGTTATTAACCTTGCAGCTTAGGTGAGCAGAGTGTGCTGGGGGTCACCACCCACGCTTCTCCCAATAAAACCCCAGATCCGGTGACAGCACTATCCGGCAGGGATGCTGCGCTCATGGAACTTGAGGCTGAAACAATAGAGCTCCAGGAAACAGCACTGTGCAGTGCTCTCGTCTCTCAACCTGTTTGCTTACATTGTGTCGTTCAGCGCAGATGCTAAGAGGGAAGTCCAAGATGGAGGAGGGAGGGAATGACTGCAACTCCCATGTGGAGCAAGTGTCAGAACACTCATTTAAACTGGAAGAGGGGTCTTCCCTGGCTCTGATATGTGACCGGTTTTATTATAAACACCTACCTTGTGCCTACACATTGGTCATTTTATCAGAAACACCATCCATATAGGTCTTATATGGAACCGAAAGGCTTATTAGTGAGAAGAGATATGACTGCTTGAGAGGTGAGTTTCTAAGAGCTGTGGTGATTTTAACATGCAGTTGACATCAGACAGTCCGAGTACTTCTGCAGACAGAGTGAATGAGGCTGAAATACAGCAAAAAACTCTTCTGCAATGCACATCTCACACCTCATATCACACCATCCGCCAATAGAATTAGCCCCTGTTTGCAGATTACTAAGAAAATACTTTTTGCTGACGTTTGGAACACTTCTGTTTTTCGTAATATGTTTCAACTGACTCATCGATTAGTAAAAATAATAGTCACACAACCCCTAAAGAAATATACACACTGTATTGAAAGACCAATGGAAAAAATAGAACATCATACTGTTCAATGATATGTGTTCCTCCTTTATGGAGAGCCTGTTGGCAGCCTTGTTATGCTGTTGAACTTCCCCTGTCTTAACCCTGCTCATTGGTACATATGTCTCAAGCAGTTTACATGAAAGAAACGTCTTGAATTTCTCCTGTTGAGACGTTCTGAGAGTCAGCGCTGGCTCCCCAAATGAGCTTTAGCTTCATTATGCTGACATGTTCAGCCACATTGCAGTTGGCAGGTCCACAAACGACACGGCGGGACCTTTTCTGGAAAGAGCCTTTTCCCTAATTCCTGGCAGCTCCTGGAACCATTAATGGCTTCATCTAAAACGTTTTCATCACCATTCGCTTTGAACAGAAGGCAGGTCAGTGGGGCAGGAGCATTAAGGTTTCCACCTAGCATTTCAGTCCGCAGGTTTACGACCGTCCGCTTGTTCCCACGGTAGTGCAGGGCCAGGAGAGGTAGAGGAGGAAGCGATTTGGCACAAGAAGAGGAAGAGAGGAGAGAAGGAAGTGCTGACAGTTTTAGCGACTGATAGCGTCCTCCATTTTTGGTCTTGATGTTTCTCATCACGACAGTAGGCGATACGTGCCAGAGACTTAACATCTCCGTACTGACCTGGCATGTCAGTGAAGTTTCCATAAATTCGTTATGGGAAAAGATACTTTCTTTTACTTTTCAGTGCACAATGGCCACGGAAGTAACAGATTCGCATACCTTACGCTGAATTGTCTCCTCCTGTGCCTCTCACATCCTAAAGTAAACCTCCACCAGCAGCCGTTTCCATCCAGGCCAGCGTTTTCTCTTTTTTCCCCTCTAATCTTGGGAATTCTCTTCACCGTAATTGTTTGACAGAGGTTTCCTGCCTTTCTGCCATTCAGAGGTACAGTCTGCGGTGGCGTTTATAACATCCTGATCACACTCATCCCCTCGAGGGATAAAACCCATCTGGACTTCGCCGGAAGAGAGAGAGAAACGGCCTGCAAGAGTGACGCGCCGCAGCGGCGAGCGGCTTTCATCTTTCGGCAGAAATGAGTTGTTGCGGGTCATAGGCGTTCATATACTTGGTGGGGGGCTTTCTGTGAATGTGATGCACAGCAGTAACACCAGATGGCAGTGCTAAGGCCCTGCTGCAGAGGCTGGCAGTGTCTGTAGGTTTGTAGTTGGTCTTCAAAAAAGAAATCTGCATTTTAAATGTTAAAGATTATTTCTTATTTTATCCTTCTACTAGTTCTTGAAAAAAATGTTTGAATGAGAAATATCTTGTTAAAATGAGTTTATATATGATTAAAACATTTAAATAACTGTTTTAAGTCTCTTTATTTTCATTTTTAAAAAGGTACATATGAGTTAACAGTAAGTGTTTATAAGTCTGTGTTTTTTTAATGTAAAATTTGAGGTGAAGAACAGGTTAAAAGGGATTTTTTTGAAAATTCACATAATCCAGAATTCAGATTCTGATTCTATTTCATTCAGAATGGCTTGGTGTGAAATGGTTCATTGTAGAGAAGATGAAAAATCAATAGAATTCTCTTTTAAAAAGAAATTGCACAGAATGTTGCTCAAAATCTACTTTCTGTAATCACAGCACAAAGTTGGTTGAGTTTCACAAATTGCCTGCATGAAAAATAAAAACTAAAATCTTATTATAACATATAGTACTGGGCAAAAGTCAGCAGATGTTTTTACTGCACCTATGTATTTGTTGTATTTGCTGAGTTTAACATATTCGATTTTTTTCAATATGTTAAATTCAGCAAATAAACAGAAACTGCATTAAAATGTGTAACTGTGCATTAAAGTGTGTTCTGTGTGGAGGATGTGTTCACTTATTTTCGATTAGAAAATCGAACAAAACATCAACAAAATCAACAAAACATCAACAACTATATTTAGTATAAATATGTTCAGTGTTCATTGTGTCCTCTTCACCTTTATTACTGCTTCCACTCTTTTCAGGAGACTCACCTTTCAGTTTTCCAAAGAAATCTGCAGGGATATTTTTCCACACCTCCGAGGAAATTAGAAATTGGTTGCATTTTCACTATCTGAGTAATCCCAAACACATTCAGTGACTTTGAGGTCTGGACTCCGGGGTGGTCAGTCCATTATTCTGAGAACCCCAGCAACTTATTTGTTTGATTTCTTCTTTTTTGTCTATGTCTTTGGATAGAAAGATGGACAAAAACACCTGTGGAATGTTTTTCAAATCTGACGTAAGAGTGGAGCTTAATGTTCTCCTCTCTCTCAAAGTTGGAAGTGCTGTTTATCTGATGGGGACAGTTTTGGTGGTCTAACAGGTCCTGTTTCAATTTTTCTGAACAATTGTTTTGGTAACTCATGTTTATTTCACTTGTTTTCCTTTGACTTCTCCCTTTTCCTTATGCAAGAGGAGTATTTACATTAACATATGTGAAGAACATTCTCTCCCCCTGTAATCGGTCTATCGTTTTGGAGATACAAGTTTTCTTATGATGGTGAAAGTTCACTACTGTCAGTAAAATTTTAAAAATGATTAATAAATAATTTAACTCAGCTTCAACTTCTATATTCATGCAGACATGTACATTACCCAAACTGCCTAAAAGGGGTTAGATTCACAAATGCACAGCAATTAGCTGATATATGTTGCTGGAGCAACCACCACTAAAAAACTCCACTAAAATAATATCCAAAATCCCCAAATTGACTCTTAATATTCACATCAGAAAACACACATCTGCCTGAATGCTTAAACTCCATTCCACTGCTGTCTACATTATGAACCGCTCATTGCCAAAAATATGCTTTAATAACCATAAATGTATCATAGCATATTGAGTGAAAAAGAGTAATTAGGAGCGTTTTCAGCCTGTCGACATGTCTAATCAAACCGAGCGCTTGCATGTGGGTTGTTTGGTTCAAAAGATCAATTATTTCCCATAATCCTCGATGCGAAAGAGCAATCTGCATTCTGGGCCCATCAAAGATATTCATGAACATACAAACGGACCAGCTTTTGGAATGGAAAACGAGGGGAGGCTGAAACAGTGCGAATGGAAATGAATGAGGAGCCGCAAAGTCACATGCATGATAAAACCTGTTCAAACGTTCATTTGATAAATAAATATATAAATAAATAAATAATGAAATAAAGACAGGGAGCGTAAATCTGCTGAGGCCGATCTATCCTTCATCTACGGGCCTTTTGTTCCGGTGTTAAGATGGCCGGACGTATACGTCTCTTAAATTACAAACTGCTCCTGCCCCTCCTGGAATGGCCAGGCATTAACAGCGAGCACTTAATCCCGGCGTTGACTGACAATGTTGTCAGAGCGCTGGACGGGTTTGTGCAGTTATTACAAGTATTTCCCTGTCCATGGCACTTTGGATTATTCAAGATTATGTTGTAATCCCTCTAATCCTCATTGCATTAAGATTTCAGTCAAAATACCGAAACAGTAAAGTACCACTCATCTGCGCTTCTTAAGTGTGTTATGAGATTGCGAGCCCGTCTTCGCTCGCCCTCCTTCTCCACCTTATTTATTCCTGAAGAAAAGTCACCGCTGTCGCCAAATCAAGCAACAGTTTGATTTACCCTTCGCTCACGAGTGGCCCGGAAGATCAGCTTTAAACCAATGTGTTCTTAAACCGGGATGAGGGGAAAATTGCTCTTTTCTTATTTGCGCGACCGCCGGAGTAATCAGGAGAAATACGTAATGAAAAATTGCTTTTGCAGTGCAGTTCTATGAACGTCACTAACAGATGAGGAGGATTTCAGATTAAAGACTTTAAAATTGCAAGATCATCTGAAAAGGTTGTCACAATCTCTACAATCTTCAGCTTATCCTTGATTGCTCTTCCATTCCCACCTGCTTTCCTTTACCTAATGATGACAATGATTGTCTTTTACTCTTTTATCCTAAATGTGCCTCCAATCTTGTTATATCCTGCACTACAATATCTTTCTTCTATGCTGATTTTGCCCCAGCTTGACACTTTAGCATCACTAGAGATTTATTCAATATTGGGGGGGGGGCTGCGCATTTACCAAGGGGGGTCTGGGGGCATACACCCTCAGTAGACTTTTTTGTGGCCCTGAAAAAAATGAAAAACATCTAGGCTAAGATCTATTATGACTTAAATGCTACCCTTCCACTTACAACAAGACCAAATCAAGCAAAATCAAGCAATCTGGCAAAAATCTTGAACTGCCACAGCAGGAGCATAACTGACTGCCCAATAAAAAAGTCCCCAATACCAGTAAAATATGCATCTTTCACTCTGATAATACTTTTTTCACCTTAAAGAAATAAGAGACTGACAAAGCTCTACCTCGGATTCTGCAGACGTTATCTCCATGGCATCGTTTACATGCCATCATTGGCCACATACCATCGCTGTTTTGCCCAATCCTGCACATATTCATATATAAGCCGTGCGTACTGTATAAAAACAAAAGTATTTTTGTCTAAGTAAATAAACCATACATACATGCTATACTTTAACACTGCTGTTTTTAATTTACATATAAATTAGAATGTAATTTGTGTAATTTACAATATATAACTGTACAACTTATGTAATGTATGAAATATATAATGCAAATAAATGTAAATTTACACAAAAAAAACATTATTTTTATTTCACAGATGTCTGAATTCATCTTACTGTTGTTATTATGGTAAAATACTGTAAATCAAAATAACCAGTTGAACTAGTGAAACTGCTACAGTAAAAGGCAGTTTTTCTAACAAATTAAATGACTGTAATTTTACAGATTTTTACTGTCATTGAGGAAACATTCTTTTACTTTTTTATCTCTGGCAAGTTTGATTTTGTGAATGGCAAACGAAGCTGAGCTCTGGTACTGTAAGCTAATGGAAAGTGGTGTTAAGTACAATCTCTGAACCATTTTACAAGTGTAATGGATTAACTGTATTATTTCTACTAATAATCTCTACTTTTAATCACATTTTCATGAAATCAGTGTGTGAGTTTTGCTAAATACCACATAAATTGAATAGATTAATTTCACATTGTTGATACTCATTAAATAAAAAAGGCTCCTCCACCTCTGAAATACCAATTTAACCCCTTAATGTAGGCAATTACTTACCTAGCTAGCGAGCGAGGAAAGAGGTAAAAGCATGTTATGAGGTTGTCTCACAACACTCACACACTGAAATCTATTGTAACATCAGGCCAGAACATCTGAATGAGACAGAGATCAAAATCATCTTGTACATTTGTACACTTGTACATTTTTTCTTTTCCTTAAAGCAAACCATTCTTATCACACTAAATCAGCACAGTCATGCATATTTGTCAGGCATTACTAAGAGATTTAAAAAGTTCTCTCTTTGATTTGTCACATTTCACTTATGCACTAATACCTCAAATCATCACTGCATTCCAAAAATTTTCATGAATGGGATTTTCATTGCCCTAATTTCTAGTTCCAGTATACTTACTGCTGTCTTAGAGTCTTATTACTCTCACATGGCCTGCATGTCATTTTTGTAATAAAACCTCATAAGTTAGAAATGGAGCTTCACTGGAGAAGGAAAAAATGTTCTTAACTTGTAAGTTTATATAACAAGACTTTGTTTCTATTGATCCATCTGTGTCATACGCACACTACGTAAAGGGCAGTTGGTGTTTTCAAAGGGTGTAAAGAATGAAAACCAGAAAAAAGAGAGATTTGAGCTTTGGGTATGACGGTAATGCATGTTTGAATCTTTCTAACGGACAAATCAGTGTCAGAAACGAGCAGTTTGTGGGAAAACGCAGGCGGCTGTGGAGAGCAGTTGAAGAAATACAGAATGCAGCGTACAAGCTTAACCAGGGGGGAGTGGACGAGACAGCAGAATAAGAGAAAGATGCGCTCGGAAAGACTGAAGCATCTCTTCTAATGTGATTACCGACGCTCCTGTGATCTGCCGAGACTCGGACTGCGCTTGAGAACAACGAGGGAAGAAAGGCAAACATTTAGCTGGGAGAAACATTTATTTTCAGCTAGTCTTCAGTCAGAATCTCCCCTGGTTGGAGCCAGGGCCAATCTCCCCCAAGCTACAGGGAGAGATGGGTAGTGTGTGTAGAGGATGAAAGTTTGGAGCGTGTTGTGTGTGCGTGTGCAGGCGGATAGGATTGTAAGTGGAGGAGATGTTGTCTCATCGCTGAAGGCCACTGGTGTCTTACGCACTCACGGCACTAATGGGAGCTGAAATAGGCACGATAAGCTTTTCTCTATTAGAAGACTGGTGAAAGTAGCCAAACAGAACATACTCGACTAGCTCTATTTCAGCTCAGGCTAACATGCAGTTTCAGTGACCTTGGCTTGGCCTGGAGTTTGAAGCATGTAGTGCAATTTCACAGCAACAGGAACGCAAAGGAATACCTTTATTTCAATGGGTATCTATGGAAACAAATCTATGGCTTTCACAGCTTAAAAGAATGGTTTCTCAATTACAGTAAAATATGTAAAATTACAGAACATTATCTTTTTTATATATAATCAGTTTTATCACTGACATGTAAGGATATGATAATATTTTACTACTAGTCTTTTGGACACCTATCTAAACCTTTTTCCTTGAATTCAAAGTTTAATAAAAATAAATAAATAAATAAATAAATAAATAATCATTATTGTAATATTTACACATGTTCATGGTTTTCCTCGAGTCACACTGCCTGACATTTGTAAAAGGACTACTGACCTTGGCATTGCACCATGAAGATCATTTGGGGCCTTCTTTATAATGTAATACTCTGGCCACTCTTAAAAGCATGTCAAAATAAAAGTCCTTTGCTGTCCATTGTGCCACATGACATTTGAGGAAAACAGATTTTTCTAACAAAACCTTCCTAATGTTGAATAATTAAAAAGCTGACCCACTTTTTAACATGTTATAAAGGTTTCCTACATAAAACTCTCAAAGCTATTTTATTTAGATTTATGTATGACTAAATTACCCTTTTTATTAAGCTTATTTTATCAGTATATTTTGTTTGGATGGTCACACTTTTTTCACACACATTTTGGTCACGCATTTATTTTTTAGGCTTTGGTCAGCAAAAATCTCTAAAGTGAATTTTATTTTGCAAAGAGAGTGTAATGCAAAGAAAATGTATTTGAATAAAAGAGGTGTTGTAGAATAATGTGATGTACGCCATATATGTATTAAATTATTTATTCGGAAAGCAATGGACTTGGACACAAAACTGCAAATTATGTCATTGACCTGTTTAATGACATGCTTGCATTTTAGACAGTATATGAAAAAATTGTTTTTTTTTTTTAACAATTTTTATACATTTTGGAAAATTAATGAAAATATGTGTCACAAATCATCATTGTTGTAAGAAAACATTATATATGTCCTAAACATATGACTGTTTTTGTAGTATCATGAGAACCAGCGGGTTTACAGATGTTCACCTGTACTGTTAGCACCCTTTAGACTGAAGTTACAAGGAGTCTTTCAGACTAAACTGGTTTTTAATAAGGCCGAATACAGGGCAGCCAATCAGAACAGAGGTCATTTACATATTGTGAGTGCGAAACCTTGTATTCCCATTTTTGTAATTTGATTTTTTTAATAGAATAGAATTTGAAAATGCCAGCTACCTTTTATACTGTGTTAGCATTTCAAGATGAATCAACCAAAAATTCTTGTCACATTAACTTCCATTTAAAGTTAAGAACATTTTCCTTCTCTTGTAAACTTATCATTTTGGAAATATTTGTTGTGAGAGGTAAAATAAATCAGTCTTCACAGGAAAGTAACAAAAACAGCTTGTTTAAGCTGAGGGATAAAAAGAGGCTGGAAAATTGTTATGTAAAATATATATTATGACATTTATAAACATAAAACCACACAAACATTATAACATACGTGAATGTAACTTATTATTTTTATTATTATTATTATTATTACATTTTTTTTAACCAAGTAACTGTGGATCATTTCTGTTTGTCATGAAATATTCCCACATTGGAAAAAGCTGGTGTTTTGAAATGGTGTAAAAAATGGAGTTACAAAGTTTTTTTTTTTTTATATGACAGCAATAAAAAAGACAATGAAAACATATCATTTTCTCTTAAAAACAGAGACCTGAGTCCAAGTTGCTCCCTTCCGCCCCTCTCTCTGGCTGGGGACGTGCTGCCAGGGGAAACTGGGTTACAGTTTGTTTTAAGGACATGTGACCATGTGACCCTGGCAGGGTTCCTGGTCCGAGAAGCCTACAGCGTGTAACCCCTCTCCCTCAGCGCGTGACGACCGGGCCTCTAGGACACAAACACTGGTCAAAGTGCACAGGCAGCCTAGAGAAGCTATCACGAGCAGGCTCACTCAAAGCCCCAGCCTGCGTTGGGCAGACATGTTGCTTTTTTTCCGTCTCCCGTGCTCTCGCTCCTGGCCTACCTCCGGTCAGGACGCGCTGTCGTCCCTCATGTTTCAGAGTTGAGGTTGGAGGCGGAGAGGGCTGGAGCGCAGGGTGATGCCAAGAGGAGGCTGATATGGAAGTTTGGAAACTCTAAAGTTTGATTCAGCACTGCTTAGTCTTTTTTTTATTTTTTTTTTTTTTTTTTTTTTTTTGGAGTTTTTGGCACGGAAAGGCAAAGTAATCGTGACCTTACAGTTGTTTGTCTCTGCCTGACCTATTCTATCAAAAGTATACAGTTTTCGAGAGTTTTTGGAGCATTCATGACCTTAGAATCGCCTGCTTTGGCTTGAAATGTTTGATCAAAACAGTTCTGCTGAAATGGGTATGGTTTGGGAGAGTTTATGAGTTTTTGGCATGGAAAGTTGGAGTAATCCTTGAAATTACTGATTTATATTATGAAATTAGTTGCATTGAAATGGAGTTTTTGGTATAATTGTAACCTTAAACCTTAAAATTTAAACCTTAAATTTTCCTTTCAAAGTGTCTCCCTCTGCCTGACCCGATTCTCATTGTTTTACCGAAAAGCGTTTAGTTTTTAGATGTTTTCTCAGTTTTTGGAGTAACTGTGACCAGGCACGTGCACATACAGACCACAGACAGGGCTTAAGCCTACTTTTAAACTGTACATGTGTCCTACTGGTCACCATTGTTCAAGATCTATGTCATGAAGCGTGGCTCAGTTATGCACCAGAAATTGAGCTAGTGTATTGGTTTGTGCTCCACTAGCTTCTTCACTCTTGGGCATTGCACCCCGTTCGGTGCCATACAAGTCACCTATTAAGATTTAGCTTCTGGAAGCCCTGGAAATCCAAAGCACTTCTAATGTCTCTTTTAATAGAACCACATTCACAATCTGGTCATTTTGATGAGCCAAACATAATATTGATAGTACACTCTCTGAAAAAACTGGTCTGAAACTGTCACTGGGGTGGTTCCCTCAAGGGTACATCTCAGTACCTTTAGTCAGGGAACATAACTGTACCATAATCCATTGAAATGATATGTTCTAAGTTGTTCTGACTCCACACACCCCGTCTCGTCTCCGGGCTTCTTATTTTATTGTTCTGTTTTAAAACACTTTTCACCTGGACAAACTTACTTATAGTACACAACTGGACCTTAAAACCACTGCTGTACCTTTGAGGGTACATTTACATTGTTTGTACCTTGATGAATGGAAAACGTACCTGCACAGAACCTTTATTTCAAACAGTGTAGAGGATGATAAGAACCAAAATTTTGGCAGACTTGGCTCTGTAAAAGAGTTATAGCAAGACAGTTACAACTCAATTTATCACATTTTATAGCATTTAAACAAAGCAATGATTAATAGTGCTGCCTTGAAGAACGGAGGCTGCTGGTTCGATGCCCAGGTCTGGCGAGAACACTCTCATATCTGTACAGGCATGATTGTTAATGCCTACACATGGTGCTTCAACTGCTAATCTTGTCTTCACCCACAAAATCTAGTGTTGCTCTTGCCCACAACTGTCTGCAAAACCTAGCACCATTTTTGCCCATAATTCAAACACACACCATGCCCACCCACACCTGCCTGCTTTGGGCTATGCCTACGGATCTCGTCCACTCCCATCTGCGTTTCACAGGTGTAGGACATGTTTAATTCGTTCTGTAGGTATAGGACATGTTTAATTCGTTCTGTAGGTATAGGACATGTTTAATTAATTCCACAGGTATAGGACATGTTTCATTTGTTCCACAGGTATAGGACATGTTTAATTTGTTCTGTAGGTATAGGACATGTTTCATTTGTTCCACAGGTATAGGACATGTTTAATTCGTTCTGTAGGTATAGGACATGTTCATTCGTTCCACAGGTATAGGACATGTTTAATTTGTTTCACAGGTACAGAATATGTTTAATTCGTTTCACGGGCCCAAGACATGTTTAATTCGTTCCACAGGCAAACGTGCATATGGCACCACACAATGAGCATCGCATCACGTGACATCATCGTCAACAGACAAGAACAAGGCACCACAGCCAAGTAAAAAAAAAAAGAAAAAATACCATGAAGCAGCTTGGCCTCGCTATTTTTTGTATGTATCAACTTTATCAGCACTATATTGTTAGCAAATTACTCTACAAGACGTTTACAAGTCGATCAAAATTGAAATAAAGCCAAAATAGATGCTGAGGCATGCTGGGATACAGGTTAAAAAGCCAAAATGATTTTCTGTGCATTAGTCTTTTACTGGATGTTTTATAGCCTCATGTGTTTTGCAGCTTGTGAACATGTTTTCCTCTGCGGTACACTTGAAGCTTATTTGTTACTTGCCTGTCCACTTCTACAAGCAGCCAGTGATTGCCCAGGCCTGCCCCACCCAGCCAGCCATAAAACTGCAGAACAACTGCACATGAACACAGCAACACTGAAAGGCAAAATCCAACACATGAGGCTGAAAATGAAAGGTGTTATTCATTTACCACATTACGGTTGTCAGTCCTTATTTATTCAGTTATTCTCTGCAGGCTGAAATTCCATGAGTGGTAATTCTCAAGTCTGAAGGAGCTGTAAGTCAGTCAAGAGCAAGTCTGAGTCAAGTCGCCAACTTGATTCGCCATCTCTGATTGCCATTCATGTCACCCTTTATTTTGACAACAGAATGTCTGTGCACAGGCCTGACCATGACCATAGAATTGCCTAATAATGGGTGTTGTTTTTGGTGCAGTCGTTACCTTGAAAATCACCCGCCTTGATTGCCTTCTTCCATTGTAAGGGTTGTAATAAAATGGATACAAATTTCCTGCTTAAGTAATCTTTATGCTGCCGTTACAATCACAAGAACCTGAAATAAAAAAGTCCTCATTTTTGCTGGAGGTGCATTCTGAGGCAAAACAAGATAAAATACGAACACATCTCTTAGGCCTCTGAAAGTGGAGAGCACATTGTGTCCGGAACGTTCAGGGGTCAGCAACTCAAAGATGAGGTTTCAGTCCTGTAGGTCTAAACATGGACATGTTTCAGCGTTTTTTAAACTTTTTACACTTTGTTTAAACTGCGATTTCAACACTTCGAGAACCTAGCGAGGAGCGATGCCCTGAGATTTAGACATCGTTGACAATATAATAGTATTTCGCGAGTTTACACAAGGTTCCGTACACACATGCCATAATACAGAAATATTTTGTCAATAGACATATACAAAACACTTTTTAGGTCGAGGAGAGAGTGTCCAATGTTTGAGAGAGCATTCCACTCTTTTAAAAACAATGGGTTTTGAAAATCCTCTGGAAGCCCAGTTCTCTGGTCGTTCAGCGTGTCCCGGGCGAGATGTTTATACGGGTTCAACTGGTGCTGGGAGACCCACCTCTCCCTGAAACCTGCGTCCCAGGACAAATAAACAGGAAGAAGCCCAGGCGGCTGGGAGAGAGCCTCTGTGAAGAGTCTTATTTATTGAAGCTCTGTGTGGCTTGGGCTCGTTCCAATAAGCTGAAATAAACTCCACATTTATTAAGAGACACTGGCTATGTGATACACCAATTAATCTTGTCCACAGAGGAAAGTTTTTCCCCCTCTAGGTTTTCAACATTGCTATGCCCCTTTTTTTCTTCTTTTTTTTTCCACCTTCCTTTTGCTAGGCCGACATTGTCTTCAGCTAGATTAGACTAACACGCACTTAGGACTTTATAATTGCACATTAGTTCAGTTTCATAGTTTCAAAAGGCTGCTGGATAAATACTGCCTATCACATCCTAATTCAGACTAATTCAATTGGCTGAAGAAATCAAATAAATGGAAGAAAAAGGCAGTTTTTAATAAGATAGGGCTCGGACAATGAGAGAGGGGAGGACCGAGCAAAACAACAGGCGTGTAATCACAAAAGCAGTACCGAAATCATCTCTGCGAAGAAAAGAGAGCGTGTTTGGTGTAGTTTTGATTCAGAACTGTTAAATTAGAATTTGCTTAAATTACCTCCATTTATTCCATTGAATCTTAATCTATTACTACATTAATATTCAAGCAACCAGATACAAAACATTCTCCGATAACTGATGGTTTAATTGGAAAAGCGAGACGCTGAAAAGCGCAATAGCATTTTTCTCAAATCTTTAAAAATCCCTTTAGCTCTTAAACTAAGAGAGTCACTTTATCATGAGAGAGTTTTGTTTCTGGTACTGACGGTTTCTACTGAACTGCTGGTGAATGATGGCTTTTAATTTGATCTATAAATGGGAGAAAAAAATAAACTATTGACTCACTTTATGTTATTGTGTTTGTGTGTATGTGTGTGTGTGTGTGTGTGTGTGTGTGTGTGTGTGTGTGTGTGTGTGTGTGTGTGCATATATTTAGCACTTTGTGGGGACCGAATGTCTACAGGTCAATAATGTGGGTACAGTACTCTGCGAAAAAGTCAGAGATCGCCCTTCATGTATTTGGTTCCCAGTCAAAACAGCCAATAATCCACATGTATACATAGTTTCCAAAGCTGGAGTTCAAAAAGATATTGCATGATCTAGAGAAAACGGGACTCCTAACAACTGTGCAAGACCTGGTAGGCCACCAAAACTGTCTCCATCAGATATACGGTACTTAGAGCTTTCATCTCTGAGAGAGAGGAGAAAATCAAGCTGCTTCAGATCTGAAAACATCCACAGGTGTTTCTGTCCATCCCTCCACTGTGAGAAGACGACTCAGCGCTATGGGTCTGAAAGAATGTGTAGCTGTCAAGAAGCCTCACTGAGAAAAAGAAAGGAAAAATATTTGGGCTGTTCTACAGAAATGTCCACTTTTTTATCTATCCATAGGAGTCACTGGTGTTACTGATCATCATTGCTGTTACACATACACATCTTTTCTGTTTGTTTCACAATTACCTAAGAATAAAGTCGGTCATACCAGTGACTTCAACTAAAAGCTTGATATGAAATCATGAGCTAAATTAGAAAATTTCTGATAACTGAAAAGACACAGTGGACTTACCATGTGCTTTTCTTCATAGATCATCAGAAAATAGGTAAAAGGAAGTCAAGTGATGTCATCAGTGTGATTTTTATTTCAAAATAAGAGAATTTTGGTTATGCAGTAACACCAGTGACACGACTCCTGGGGACAACAACTTTCATCATATATTTTATAATATTTATTTGACATTTGTTTTCTTTATGTCATTTAAATCATATATTTCATAGTCATGTATAGATTATTGCAGTTAAAATTGCAGAAAAACATGTTTTTACATCAAAATATGTCACTCACCCTTTACACATGACTTCTGTGGTGCTTGGAATTCTATATAATTGATTTAAAAACCAATATTGCTAAACTGATGGTTCAAGAAGGTATAATAGTTAAAATAAATTATTGTTTTACAATATAAATAAAATGCAATCCTAACATGTTTTTTTAACTATGTTTTCTGCCTGTATGGATGTTTTTTTTAAGTGTAATAGATCTGTAAACGCAAGGGACACAAAAAGGGATGTTTCCTCGGAATGACTCATTTGCACTTGAACACTGAAACCAGACTTCTGGGATGTGGAGTGAAGTTTTATGGCCTGATGGGTTTTATAGACTGATTTGTTTTTGGGATTATTTGGATTGTAAAAAGCAGAAAATGCAACCAACATCTGACAGAAGTTTGGAGTTGTGGAAAAACATCTCAAAATGCAGATTTCTTTAAAAAACTAAAAGAAGAATGGAACCTGATATAAAGGTAAAAAGTGGACATACTAAATACTGAAAGAATATTGTTGAAGCTTTTGAGAAATTTTCTATCAGATATGTGTTTTCTGTTTTTTTCCTGATGCTGAAAATGAATAACTTGTGCCTAATGACCGATCTGACTGAATAGTAATCAAAATAATAATAATAAACATTTAAAAAATAAGTAAAGCGTGGTCTCTGTCTTTTATGCAGTACTGTACCCTTCCATAAAACTATGTTTTCTGCCTGTATGGATACTAGATTAAGGGTAAGGTTGAGCTGTGGCTCAGCAGCATTTAGCTACAGTTAGACAGTAGGACATGGAAACCTTACAAAGACCGGAATACGTGTGTGTGTGTGTGCGTGTGTGTGTGTGTGTGTGTGTGTGTGTGTCTAATTTTTAAAGAATGGCCCAGAACAGATTAAATTATGTTTCCCTCCCTTTGGTAAATTAGCTTTCATGACACACTGCCATCCATCCATCCAGCGCTCCACCCAGCACACCCCCCCTCCTTAACACACACACACACACACACACACACACACACATAGCTTCTTCTCACAGACCCACCAAACCCATACGGCATGAGAAGTCAAGATCAGTTACCCAGCTAGCGGTCAGTTGGACCAGCAGTGGTCATCTGTCCCGCTTCTGTCCAGACTGCCATTCCTCCTCCTCTTCAGTCCTCGAACCTCCATAAATCCATGCAGTGCTGAAAGCTCATGACCTTTATAACCCTGATTTATAGACTCACATGCTTTAGTTCCACTTTGAGGAGCCCAGTGCAAAACATCTGAAGCAGCCAGAAACTAGGAGGACAAGCAACACGCATTTCATAGCAATGATATCAAAACTTCAGTTCCTTTTTTTGATTATTACTTCATGAATATCATAGCTGCTCTTTACACAGTGTGAATGTGTTATAATGAATGGACCAATAGTAATGGCTCAAAATGACTTGAAATAAAATTAAAGATGAATAGCTTCAATTTCCCAAAATTTGGAATGTAAACAAAGTCATTCAGAGTGGTTTGGTGTGAAATAGTTCATTGTCACCAACTCAGATTTCTTTACAGTGGTGGTGATAGGAACCGTACGTTGCACCATCTACAATAGAAATATAGCCATTTTATTTACTATCCAAAGCAACCAGTAAACCTATACATGTCTTCTGAGTTTTTATATGTAATATTGATGACGGTAAAATGAAATAGATTGCCTTTGAGGACTATTTTGCTTTCCTGCATATAACTCTCCACCAGGGATGGATAAAAAAATAGACAGTCTCAAAATTTTGATAAAACAATGTGTCAGGCATCAGGCAGCATATTGATAGCCATTTTATGTAATAGCTTTTGAAGAGGTAACTTTTAGAGGCATTAAACTCTTTAGACATCTGGTTCCTATCACCACCACCGTGAACAAAGTCAGCAAGCTTCTTTAGAAAGGAACATTTCACATCAAACCAATCTGAATGAGTTTGTTTACATCTTAAATATAGAATTGGAATTAATTTACATTTAGAATTAAGGACATTTTCTCTTTTAAATATAAAAGCCCCCTCTTTCTCCAGGCCCCCTAGTGGCCATTCTGACAGCAGAATGCAAATTGACTACATACTTGTAATTAAATATTCTGACCAGTAACTCTGTTATCAGATATACACAATATACTGTCGCCTCTCTTTGTGTGAAATCTTTTGACTCTGTGTTGAGCTGATAGTGAGCAATGAGGGGGAAAGAAGAGGGTCTAGAAAAGTTCAATTAGGTCTAAAGATATTTTCAAGTTAATTCAGACGCAGAAAGAGTCAGTCATATATACAAAACCATTCAGTGTGGCGTGTTTGAAAAGTTTGGAATCGCTTGCCATGTTGACAACTTTTAATATTTAAATCCCATAAACTGTATAAGTTAATAAAATACCCATATCACACTTTTTTCCTGCATTGTATTGTTTTCCCTGAAGTCCACTTATCATGTTTATGTTGTTTTATGTACAAAAAAAGTCATAATTCATTTTACATGTTCATTTTCAAGCCTCTCTTTATCCCTTAGAATTATACAGGCTGTTTTTGTTAGTTTGCCTTAAAAACTGATATATGTAAATGAGCTCTGTCCTGATTGGCTGCCCTGTACTGTGCCTTAATCAAGAAGCAGTTCAGGATGAAACACTCTTACACCTTTTATGTGGAAGGGCGGAGCTAAACTTTCGTATGTAAATATATGCAAATATGTTGCTTTAGGTTACATCACAAAAACAAAATTAAAAATGGGCTGTTTTTGCAGCTTAGTTTCCTTATGTACTGTATGGACTTCGGAGTAAAATTGTTTTTATATTATTAAAAACATTGATTCCAAACTTTTGAATAATAGTGAAAAAAAAATGTAAGTATGCAATAAATAGAGGTTAGGTTTTCTTGTGCATGATTAACGTTCTTTGAAATGCTTATCAAAGAGATGTTGTGTGAGATGCTCTGTGTTTGGAGACACCAAAGGCTCCTTGTGTCATGAGGGTTGGCAGCGTCAAACTGAACCACAGGGTTTGATCAGGTGGGGCTGGTACATTTTTGGTTTTGTAGACAAGGTTTAAATCTAATGTGGGCAACATAAACAGGTTTTATGCCCTGTCCAGCTGCCTTCAGGCCATTTATCCATCTCTCATTCGCACAGCCTGCTTCGTAAAGGGAGCTGAGGAAATTCTGTGTGACTGTAAATGTATCATTTTATTTACAGCAGAAAAAAGAGGCCTGCTCATAATATTTACATCCAGAGGCCTCACATAGACATAATACAATGACTAGAGAGGGAGAGAGAGAGAGAGAGAGAGAGAGAGAGACCTGTTGTCCCCTCAACTTTATTTCTTTAAAGAAAAAACTTTTCTACTTAAATGTTTCAGTTAATTAAAGCAATTAACAAAAACTTTTTTTATGTTTATGTTAATTGCTTTGGCTATAATGAAGTATTTGTAGTAATGAAACACACTCTGGTCTGTTTAGCAAGAGAGAGAGAGAAGTGGAAGAGATAAAAGGGGAGAGAGAAATAGAAAGAGAGCAAAGAAGAGAGAAAGAGACAGAGAGAAAGAGTGAGAGAAGGGAGAGAGAGAGATTTCCTCACTCTTATTTAGATAAACTCTCAGTCTAATTTGTTACCTGCTCGGTGTGTAATAATCAGGAAAATGAGTGTTGATACTTTATTCAGTTGGAGGTAAACACTTCCCCCTCTCCACCGTTCAGCCCGCGCTGCTGATTAATACGTGTTATGTTTTTGCGTCTTCCTCATATCGTAAATTTAGGAGTTAGTCTTTATATTTCGTCACGTTTAGAAAACAAACGTGATTGCCTGATTATTAATCACCTGTTTCTGAAGACGTCTGAAATTAGAGAGAGAAAAACACACTTGATTACTCCAGTGATTCTCTGCTTCAAATATTTTCCAGAACAAAAGGTTTTGTGCAGATTTCTGCAGAATTTGGTTTCTAGGAGCATGCTGGCACATCATGGTGTATGTGTGTGTGGGTTGAATATAATAGGTACTGGTCAGGGCTGTAAACTGTATCGGGGGGATACTGTATTAAAAGTTTTACTTAAGTTAAAGTGGAAGTGGGAACTCTTAAGTGGCCAGTGGCTACAATGTAAGCCTTGGTACCATTCAGCAGGAGGTTGTGAGTTCGATCCCCAGTGGTGCCACAGCCATCTGTGGTCAGGAGTCCAGATGAGCTGAGTGGTCCCTTTTCTTGTCTTTGAGGTTGGCCCTCCCTCTCCCCAACACTACTAGCCAACTAGAGCATCTGTTAGCTAATGTAACAGAATTAGCAATTAGTGTTCTCCTCTAAGTGTGTTTAGCTGTTCAGTGATGTTGCATCAGCAGCCATTTGCATGTGCCTTGGAGGAAGCTGATGCTAGCCTTCACCTGGTCAGGTAACATAATGTGATATTGAGAGACTTACCAAGATAGCAAATAAGTAATGTACTGGTTCTGGCTCACACTTACAGTCTCAGAAAAATTGGTATGAAACTATCACTGGGGCAGGACCCCTCTTGTCACTGGAGTGGTACATCTCAGTGCCTTTAGTCAGAGAACAAAATTGTACCATAATCCATTGAAATGATAATTTGTCCAAGGTGTATTTGACTCCACACATCCCGTCTCGTCTCCAGGCTTTTTATTTATTGTTCTGTTTTAAAACATTAGATTATGAAAAGGTACAAAAATTTACCTGGGAAAAACTTATTTAAGGTACACAACAACAACAACAACATTTATTTGTATAGCACTTTTTACAACTGATGTTGTCTCAAAGCAGCTTTACAGAAAAGCAGTTTCTGGAAGGATTTCACCTTATTTAAAGGTTCACAATTGAACCTTAAAACCACTGTAGTACCTTTGAGGGAACGTTAACATTGTTTGTACCTTGATGAATAAAAAATATACCTGCACAGAACCTTCATTTCTAATAGTGTACTGTTTCATCAAGCCCATATATTGGATTAGAATGACAATGATGACTTTGTCCAATTACAGGTGCAGGGACGTTAACTTATTAATGTCCAGTGAACACAAAGTTTTGTTACCCACAAATCATTTTAAACCAAATTCAATTGCAAAAATTCACTGCACTAACCCACAGAGGCCCAGCACCTCCTTAATAAGAATATCCATCATTGGCCGTCCAGATCCTCAGACAGTCCTCCGAGACTCTGCTCAGAGCCAGTCATGATGTCACTAACATTGGTGTTTGTGCAGCCACAAGCTTTCCTAGTCAGTCAAGAATCATTTTTACATAAAACGACAGTAAATCATTTTGGACAGAATTATCCTTGGCCTGGTTGGTGAGTGGTAAAATGTCACTAGCAGTGGTTGCTAAAGCTGTAGCACCAAAAAGTTCACTTCCTCTTAAAAGTTCAGTTAAAAATTCACAAAAAAAGTAAAAGGTTCACTAAAAAGTTCCTCCTGATGTCCCATCCACAGCATTTGATTGACAAGATTGACTGATTGACAGTGAAAATGCAATTGCAAGGAGAATATATACATTAATATAGTGTCTGAAAACTGTTTTTCTCTGTCACTATTCAGCCTCATTTATCATATCTTCCTAAATTTTTCCTAAATTTGTTCTTGAGAAAGATCCTAAGAAAGAGTCTACATCAGATTCATGATGTGTTATTAAACCACAGAACTACTCCCACCTTTGTGCTCTTGAGTGTGTGTCGATTCTGTTCTTACCTAAGAAAAAAATCCCAAATAGGAAATCATGTGAATGTTAGAATTATCGTGAAAACTGCGCAAGTGGGTTTTAAGAAGAGATTTCCTTTTGGTGAATGAGGCCTGTTGTTTTAAAAATAATTCTTTATCTTTTATGCTCATAAATGAATATGTTTTAGTTTGTATTTATATGTACAATGTCAAAAGATATTATGTGTGTAAATTTGAATAGGAGACTGGAACTGGAAGTATATTAAATAACCAAAAATGGTGAGTGCATTTACATGCATTCAATTATCCGATTATAATCGGATTTCTGCGGCTATCTGATTATTCAAATGGTCATGTAAACAGCACACTCCGATTTCACAGATTGAAGTAAGGTCTAGAAATCTGATTAAGAAATCTGATAAAGAGAGCAAGATTTTAGCTCAGTAATCAGATTTCTCAGTGCATGTAAACACTCTGATTTCTTTCGGATTTCTCTTGACGAAATGAAGGATTTAAATATTCTTCATCTTCTAGATGATGTATGTTCATATTTTTAGGTAAAGTGAAGCAATGTTTTTGAAAAAAAAAAGCTGTGGCATGATGTTTGATTTTTACATTAGGTTTTAGTCATGTCTTCTTCTGTGAGTTTATTGGCTGGTTGCAAAGCAGAAATCTGATTACTGCCTGACTCATGTAGACCCGGAGTCTCCCCATTATCTGATTACTGAAGTGCATGTAAAAGCGTTGATCAGATTACTGAAAGAATTGATTTCCTGCAGTTGTTGGATTATTACGTGCACACTCAGTGTATCTGAATACTTGTTTCCTATCTCTGTATATATAAATATATATATATATATATATATATATATATATATATATATTTTCTTTTAAAAATACAATTAAGTAATCCATAAAAGTAGTTTCAATTATACTTGAATACTAAAGTAAGAACCTTCTAAAATAATGTGTAAATATAGTAACAAAGTACAATGACCTTATTTATTTTCCACATAGCTGTATATAATCAAGCATAAAAAGCCCATGCACAACTATGGAGGATGTTTCTTCTGTATGCATTTGAGCGTGAGCCATTCACTTGGCCCAGTAATTAAGGTTTTTCTGAGAGTCGTTTTACACACACACACATGCGCGCACACACATGCACACACACATGCACACACACACACACATGCACACACACACCTCAACCCCAAACACACAATCTCATCAATACGGTGCTGCCCTTATAATTGCAGTGCGCTTCATTAAAGGCGTGACACACTCGGCCATAACGACGACAGGGCCAAATCACAGCTCACCGGATTAAAATCACTCTCTTAAACTTCCCCCACAGCCTGCAGCCCACCGCAAAACATCCTGATGGTCTTTTGAAGGGATCAGCCCCAGGCCACACTATCAAAGACACTTAATTTACCCATTCGGGACGTGACAGCGGCAGGAAATCCAGTACGGAGGAGCGCAAGGAGGGGGGTTAACAACACTATTTCAGTGTCAACTTAAATACTATATGCAGGAGGATCAAATTTAGATCCATCTGGGTATAGGTACTTAAGGAGATATTGTTTAAAAGGGCCATTTGTGTCTGGAGCAGCTGAAGTGGCCTGGGTGACACCAATAGAGTTAATTGGCTACATCAGTCATTCAACAGTTTAAAGAAGTAGATGCATTTTTAAATCTTGAATTTAAATTGCATATTAAAGTGTAATTCCACGTTTCGTTACTTAAGTAAAGTTCACGTCTCTTTCTGAACCGACCTAATACTTTTAACTGCTTAGGAACATTAAGGAGAGAAGCTGTAGGTGAGTCATAGAGGAGTCAAACTTGTTATTATTAAGAAAGAGTTCTCTCAAGTCTGTCTTCCTTCCTTTATTTGATTATGGTTAAAGTGACTGATTAGTCTGGTGTTGTTCTTCCCATTCTCTTTCCTTTATGTTTATGTTAATTGCTTTGGTCATAATATAGTATATACAAACTGAAGAAACAATGACAGAGAGAGAGAGAGAGAGAGAGAGAGAGAGAGAGAGAGAGAGAGAGAGAATGTCTGAGAAAGAGTTTTTCAGTGTCGGGGAAAAAAAAAAACAGAAAACTTATTTAACCGAAAATTACAAAGAAGCATTAACAGCTAAAAGTAATATATGCTTTTATCACAGCTTCCATTCTTTTCAGGAGACTTAAATGAAATCTGCAGGGATATTTTTCCACAGCTCCAAAGTTCAGTCTTAGAAGTTGGTCACATTTTCTGCTCTCCACAATCCAAATAATCCCAAAACCATTAAATGATATTGAAGTCTGGACTCTAAAGTGGGCAGTCCACTGTTTAGGTGCTCAAGTGAAAACATCAACAGACAAAAGAGAAATATACTTTTTTACGTCTATTTCCTTTTCCTCAGTAAGGGCTTCTTTACAGCCACACATCCTTTCAGACCCATAGTGCTGAGTTGTCTTCTCACAGTGGAAGGATGGACAGAAACACCTGTGGATTTTTTCAGATCTAATGCAGCTTGATTTTCTCCTCTCTCATACTGTTTATCTGGTGGGGATAGTTTTGGTGGTCTACCAGGTCCTGCACAATTGTTAAGAGTCCCATTTTCTCTGTACCTTTTAACCCCTTACATGGCCAGTGTGTGCTGGTGGGCCCAAACTTTTTTTTACACATTTCTATAAACCAGAAATAGATCAGTCAGTGTGCACTGAAGTCCCTGTAGTTACTGAATAATAAGGCTTGGTATGTAATAAACCTGGGATTTTAAGGGGTTAATCATGTTTTGAACTTTTTTTTTTGTTGTTGTTTTTTACTTTGCGTTTGACTTTCTCCTTCCAAGTGCATTATCTTATATCTGATATCTTCTATATAATAATTTGTATTTAACCCCTTAAATGGCCAGGGCCCACTAGCAGGCCCAGAGTTTTATTACACACTTCTATAACCCTATAATAGTTCAGCCAGTTTGCATTGAAGTCCCTGTAGTTACTGAATAATAAGGCTTAGTATGTAATAAGCCTGGGGTAAATAGCTGTTTTGAATGGAAGTTAAATAAGTAAAAGGGTGGTCTTTACTTTTGCACAGTAATGCATGTGTGTACCAAACACACCACATGTAAAGTCCTAGTTGTTGTTTTTTGTAGTAATTGTCTGATGTTATAATGCTGTTGGATTAATATTGTACTTGATACACTCATGGCAGTACACAAGTCATCTTGAACTTGACATAAAGAATAGAGGGAGAGAGAGAGAAAGAGAGAAAGAGAGAGAGAGAACTGATTTCTTCACTATTATTCAGAGAAAGTTATTCAGAAAGTCTAATTTGTGCCCTGTTTGTTGTGAAATGATCAGGAAAATGGCTGTTGACTCTGGTCAGGAGCGTTAAAGAGAGGAACTTTAGGTGAGTCATAGTGGACGTCCTGCAGTGCAGGGTGGGCTTAGATATGGCGATGGGAACAGGATACATGCAACGCTGCTCTGATTGATGATCAGTAAAGGGCCGCTCAGTAATTTGTGCATAAGCAGTGAGCCTGTCGCACAGCGCAGAGTAAATGTCACATATTGATCCGAGCAGGCGGGTCCTTATTGACATTCTCTCCACTTACTGACTCTGTGTGTGTGACTGTGTGTGTGTGTGTGTGTGTGTGTGTGTGTGCGTGTGTGTGAGCCGGGCAGTCAGTCAAAGAACCACGGATGTGCCAGGAATACACACATAAATGCATACAAACACATACACACACACATACACACACACAGTGGATGATTTTCTCACTTTCTGGGAAGCACAAGACAACTGAAATCAATCCCTATCATTCTTTAAACAGGCCGGGTGTTGGAGGCTCTATAGTGTATCAGTATCCATGATACCACACATTGGCCCAAATATACACACAATATTGCATGATATCATCACTGTAACGTAAATAAAACCACACACTGCCTTTTAAAAGTTTGTCGTATTAATAACTATTGTTATATTTGTTTCAATTGTATCTCACTCAGTGAATATATTATATATAATTATTATATTATACATAAATATTGTTCAGCTTTTTAGATTTTTTTGGAAAAAGCATAAAGTTATGAAATGATAAACAATACAGTGTATAAAGGCTGTAATCATACATTTTAATTAGATTTTTGTTTATTTTGATTTTCAGTTTCAAGGTTAAGATTCAAGTCAATTTTTAATATTTTATGTTACAAATATCTTAATTTAAGAGCTGATCTGTGACTTAAAGTTCAGCCTTTTGAGTGTGGATGCATATATGAGAAGGGGATTTGAGTCAGAGAATCAAGTTGCACTCAAGTCAAATGTCTCGACTCGACTTGGACTCGCCATTAACCAACTTACAGCTCAACTAATTTACGACTCGACACAGGCTCCCCCTTGACTGACTCACGACTCCACTCAGACTCACCCTTAACTGACTCACAACTCTGACTTACCCTCATGACTTGAACTGGACTCACCCTTAACTGACCCAGGACTCAACACAAGCTTGCCCTTGACTGACTCATGACTCCACTCAGACTCAGCCTTAACTGACTTACAACTCTGACTTGCCCTTATGACTTGACTTGGACTTGCCCCTAACTGACTTAAGAATTCACACAGGCTTGCCTTTGACTGACTCACAAGCCCTCTCAGATTCACCTTTAACTGACTCACAATTCTGACTCACACTTAACTGACCGGTGACTTGACTCAGACTTGCATTTAACTGTCTTACAGCTCAACTCAGTCTTGCTCTTAACTGACTCTTGACTCGATTCACCTTTAACTGACTCACAACTCAGCTTATCCTTAACTGACATACGACTCAACACAGCCTTAACTGACGCTTGACTCACCGCTTAGTTCAGACTTGCCACTTGACTCAAATTTGTTCTTAACTTAGTCAGCTCAGACTTGCCCTAAACTGACTTGTGACTCAAATCAGGCTAGTCCTTAACTGACTTGCAGCCCAGATTAGACTTGCCCTAATCTCACTTGCAACTCGACTTGGACTCATCCGTAAATGACTCGCAGCTCAACTCAGACTCGCCTTAAACTTACTCATGCCTTGACTTGGAGTGGCCATTAAATGACCTCTGTCTCGACTCAGACTCATCCTTAACTGACTCATGACTCGATTTGGGCCTGCAACTAGGTCAAGATTCAGACTCAACCTCGACTCAGACTCTAGACCTACAACTTTTGAAATTTCAGCTTAAAAAAATAAAACATGCACAAAACTGATTCAATTATTGCAGTAAATAAAAAAAACATTTTGTTTCCAATCTTACTTTTGTGACTTAGCATGTCAGTGCTGTGTTCATGCTCAGTCAAACCTGCAATGCATTGTCCCACAACATCAAAGTGTTATGATATGTGGAATTTATCTTGAGGCGGCTGTTTATGAAATGTTTTCTTAGACAGGAATGAAATGGTTTACTTTGACTGCATGAAATTCAAAGCGCTCTATGACAACACATGAACTGAAAAACTTTGTTTACTCTGACAAAACCATCATCCACTGTCTATTCTCTAAATGCATAATCTACCGACCCCCTTCCCCCATTCCCTGTGGTCCAAATGCCTCTAATCCACACACGCTCACCACCGCGCACACACACTCACACACACACCTCCTGTATAAACGACTGTAGGTGACAAGTCCCCTCTGTGGCTGTGTAGCTAGCCTGCATGTCACCTAGCCTTGCTGCTTATTACTACTGACGTGTGCTCGCAGTGTACCTTCCCAGTCCCCCGTCAGCTCGATACGACCTGGCAGGGCCACACACACACAAACACATGCGCACACACACGCACGCCAGCTCCTGACAGATCCCTCACAGCAGGAACGGAAAGGGGGGGACACGTTTGTCATTCGCCCCGAACCTCCTGCTTTCTGCCCAGGCCGCAATGTCACTACACACTCACGTTTGTTTTTATACAATGTCAGGACGTGGGGTCAAACATGTGGGGCGTATGTATTACATATCACCACTATCATCAAATCTCACATCTCTAAAATGGTTCATATGAGAAAAAAATAGTTCTTAATTTCACGTTAATATAACAAATATTATTAAAATTCATTTTGGAGCATTTCTATTGGTTCAATCTTGATGAAATTTTTGCATACTGTAAAAGGCCGGTAGTGTTTTCAAATAAAAAAAACAATGAAAAAATGAGGTTGCCAGATTTTGATATGAGAGGAACAATATATAGTCATGCACAATAGTTTGAACACCCCAATCAAATCACATGCTTTGTTGATTCTCTAAGTGAACATAATTCATTCAGAATTTAAGTTGATTTTCAAAATTTTATTTTACAAATATCATAATTTAACAGAGCTGATCTGTGACTTAAAGTTCAGTCATTTGAGTGTGAGTGCATGTATAGCTGAGCCTTGAGTGACTCCTGACTCACCGCTTAGTTCGGACTTGCCACTTGACTCGGATTCACCATTTATTTAACATACTGGAAACAATCTAACATAAAACAAAAACTTTTGCACATGCTACATTTTTTTTCCTGTGAGTTAAATTTAGCAAATAAACAGTAATAGTGCAGGTAAATGTGAGGAAGTGTGTTCTCTGCAGAGGATGTGTGACTCATTTTCACTTAGAAAATCAACAAAGCATGAAATTTTGACCAGGGGTGCCCGAAAGTTTGCAAAAGAGAAAGAAAAAGCATCCAAATATTACAGTCACAGTCCTAAAGATTGAATTAGCTCAGTTCGGACCCATTGCTGACTTATGATAAGACTCTGGCTTGCCCTTAACTGACTTGCCCCTTGACTCGAACTTGCTCTTAACTGACTCAGAGCTCAGCTCCCACTCCCCTAAAACTTACCCGTGACTTGACTTGGAGTCACCATTAACTGACCTCTGATTTGACTCACGACTCGACTTGGGCCCAGGATTAATTAACTTGTGAATCACCCTCTTCAATCCGTAATTATTATCTGATTGGCTTAGCCACATTCCGAGCTGTGGTAAATTCCTCAATAAGCAATTCTGTATTAATGTCAAAGTCAAAATCAAAGTTTATTTGTATTGTGCTTTTTACAACAGGCATTGTCGCAAAGCAGTTTTACAGAAAAATCCAGGTCAAAGCGTCCAAGAGCACCACCAGTGGTGACAGTGGCAAGGAAAAACTCCCTAAGAGCAAGAGGAAGAAACCTTGAGATGAACCAAACTCAAAAGGGAACCCATCCTCCTCTGGTCGACACCGAATAGCAAACAATAACACAAGAGCAAAATGAACAGAGGATAAGGTTTTATCATCAGTATAAAATATTAAAATACAGAAGTGGGGAAAAACAGGTGAAGCAATGGCTCTGAGTGAATAGTTCGAGTCTCTGCAACAGCAGCAGCATCAGGAGGGTCAGTTCATACAAGTGAGGTTTGCACAGTGTTGTACACTGGGAAGCTCCATGGTGGTCAAACTGGTCCAGAAACCCTTCTCTCTGAAGGGACTGCACTCTGAAATCCTTCTCAAGAAGCCTTCTTCCTACATCTTGCCATGATCAGTCCAAGCAAATAAATATGTGACTTTCAAATATCACCAAGTTACCAATAGATGCATAACACTTTATTTGGATAGTCCACTTTAGATGCTTTGCAGATACTTAATTTACTTTCAAGTTACATTCAACTAAATATCTACTAAACTGACCATTATTTTCTTTAACTCTAAGCCTGGCTCTAATCCAAACCTTAACCTTAGCCTCAACCCAAGACCTAAACCCTAACCCTGGTCCAAATCCTAACCCAAACCCCACCACGGTTTAGAATCAACTGAGATAGCTGACTATCAACAGATAGTTTGTTAACAATGTAAACGTCTGTAGATGATCTATAGAGGACTATAGTGAGGCCGTTTTTCGAGCTAGCTTTGGTTATGTATTTTTGCAGGACGTTGTTGTGTTATGTATCTCTAGCAGGACATGCAGATGGGGAAGAAGTGTGGTAGGGCACAGTACAACAAAATGATAATCCTTTTAATAAATGAGAAAATGTGCTACTACAGCATTCCTGGCACTGTGCTTTATGAATCTGTCCCTCTGTGATTACTAGCATAAGCCATTTATTGTTGTATAAGTGTTGCTTTATTAATAGCTTATTCAATGCTTATGTAAGAGCTAGAATGTCACCATGTATGTGGCCTTCATATAAAGTGTTAGAGAGTTTTCTGAGCATCAGAAACGTTAACTTCAGTAACCAAAAAGAGACGGCTTTGTCCATCCAGTTTGACAGTTTATGCAAAAGTTTTAGCACCCTATCACATTGCATATTTGATTGAAAATTATTTCATTCTCTACTCAGAACACAGTTAAATATGACCGAATATTTATGAATATTTTTTCTACAAATTTCAGTCCAATTTCTTTTTATTCTCTGAGTTTAACATTGGAAAAAAAACATACAATATAAAATATGCCATAACTTTTGCACAGGCCATATATTTTTTTTTAATTTCCCTAATTTGTCAAAATCAGCACAACGAACAAACCTTGACACACAGCTGTAAACAATGAAATGTGTAGCTTTTGTAAAACCCAGTATAAAATGAGGACCGTTTGGTGGGTCCTCACATGGCAGGAGTTTCTCCTGCTACAAAGTCAGGACACTTGAGCCCTGAAAATGTACAAAAACAAACACAAACAAACACACATACAGAGGCCTGCCGGGTCCCCTCTCCTCTCCGCTCTCAGTCCGAGAGGTGAGCCTAAACACACTCTAATGCGCTTTAGCCACAAGGTGAGTTTAGCCTGCCGCTGCTGCTTAGCTTCTCTTTGAGCTTACACAGGTCTGTCACAGCGGAGCTTTTTTCCTCCTCTTTCACCCCCTCTATTGCTCTCTTTCTCACAGCATGGCCTGAGGAGCTGAATAAACTATCACTCTCTCTCTCTCTCTCTCTCTCTCTCTCTCTCACTCTCTCTCTCTCTCTCTCTCTCTCTCTCTCTCTCTCTCTCTCCTGCCCATGCTGTTTTCCAGTCATACCTTCACTAAAGAGGTGCTTTAGCGCGAGTGTTTCCAGAAGGTGTTTTTCGCCCCGCAGAGTTGTACACACACTCGCGCTTGAATGTGAGGCAGGTAATGCATTAGCTTGTGCCTTGAAGCAGTTTGACTCCTCTGTTGAAATTGCCCGCTCTTTTTTTTCACCCGGTTGGCTATCGTGGCACTACTGCTGGGCTGTGTTTGTAAATAGTGTGGCTTTTAGAAGTCTGGTTTCTACAGGATACAAAAAAAAGTGTACACATCTGTTTTTAAATGGCAGCTGTTCACTTGCGGAACAAAATTTTCTAAATTCACTACTGTTTCACCAAAGCGGACACCCTGGTGAATGTGGTTTGGAAACTGGGGCCCGTGATTGTATGTGTAAATAATACTGCTGCACAATATGGACAAAAATGCAAATTGCAATTGACCTATTCATGCTCCCTTCCTTTGTTCATAGCAACTGTTCCCAGGTTGGAGAAGCTGTAACGTTAGCGTAAATCCCAACAACGTGGTTTCTGTCAAAATGCCTAAAATATTCAAATTGGACTGAAGTGTTTGTTTGGTGCCTCAAGATGATGTTGAGTTTCCGGTGTAAAATGCTACACTACTGAGCTGGACTGGGTTGTTGTAGCTAATCGAAACTAAGCAAACTGGAAAAACCAACAACCATGAATCTGCCACAGTGCTAACATTAGCTTAATTACACAACAAGAAAATAGACTCTATTCTAACACTGTGACCTTTTACACAGATATAAAACATGTGAGATTGTATTATGAATCCTGGGGACCCATTAAGGCCTGGTAACTAAAAAATGCACCAGTTTTGTGAGGACGCTGACTCTGAATACAAGCACTAATCAATCATTACTGTTTCTATCATTGTTGCTTTACTGAGAGAGTCACTATAAAACTACAACACACAGCAATTTTTTGCATGGAAACATTTTTGGCTGCTGTCTCTTATTTTATGTGAACATTTCATGATAAATGGACCAATAGAAAAGCCCCACAATCACTTTCAATAGAAAGTTTCTTTTTTGGAGATTCATTGTTTTCTTTGGTTTGGATATGTTAATGTCTTTTACATGCTTCACACACACACACATGGGAAAATCCCATAGGGATGCTATAGAGTATATATAGTATATGGGTCATTCTACAGAAATATCCCCTTTTTATCTATCCATAGGAGTCACTGGTGTTAGTGCCATTGGCGTTACACATAAGAAAGGTAACACCAGAGACATTTTTAATGAAAAATGCACTTTACAAAATGTCTGCTACAGAGCATCAAACCACATGATGTCAATCATGGAATTTCCACCAAAATATGTAATTTAATCCAATTTTGTTCTATTTTTTCACAATTACCCAATAATAAAGTAGGTCACACCAGTGACTTCAACTTGAATTTTCATATGAAATCATGAGCTAAATGAGAAAATTTCTGATAACTGAAAAGACACAGTGGACTCACCATGTGCTTTTCTTCATAGATCTTCATAAAACAGGTAAAAGGAAGTCGAATGATGTCATCAGTGTGATTTTATTTCAAAATAAGAGATTTTTTTGTTATGCAGTAACACCAGTGACACGACTCCTGGGGACCACAATTTTCATTATATATTTTATAATATTGATTTGGTATTTGTTTTCTTTATATCATTCAAATCATATATTTCATAGTCATGTATAGATTATTGCAGTTAAAATTGCAGAAAAGCATGTTTTTTACCTCAAAATATGTCACTCACCCTTTACACATGACTTCTGTGTTGCTTCGAATTCTATATAATTGATTTAAAAACCAATGTTGCTAAATTGACAGTGCAAGAAGGTGTAATTGTTAAAATAACTTATTGTTTTATTGACATTTGACATTAATGACCCAACTTAAAGGCTTTAGTCTAATAGTGATGGTTTGGCACAACTGTATTCAAAAGTTGGGGCACCACTGGTCAAATTTCTAATTTCCTAAGTGAAAATAAGTTAACACATCTTCTACAGGGAACACATTCCTGCACACTTTAATGCAAAATTACTGGTTATTTACCATGGAAAAAAGAGAATAAATAAAATTTGACCAAAAGTACAAAAGTCATGGCACATTTTCTATTCTAAAAAATAAAATGTATAAAAATTTGTATTAACTTACTTTTGCTTCAAACATCAACAAAATGTCATTTGACTGGGGTGTTCAAACTTTTGCGACTGTATTATAAGTAATATAATAAGATTATAAATATATAAGGAATTAAATTTGGTGACAACTGAGCTGTGCACTATAATTTCTCATTAGGTCCAATGATACTTCCCTCATTTCCAACATTTCAACTTCGGAAAAAGTCCCAACATGTAAACTATATTTAAATAGTAACTCCAAAAGAGTGCATTTGTGGAGCACGGAAAGGTGATGTATATTTTATGACTGCAACAAAAACACTCTGATGAATCTTTCAACATCAGACTACATTAGACAAAAGATTGAGAACAACTGGCCTGGCTGATTTTGAACCAAAACTATTACATTCACTGGATCGCGACTGCCTTGATTCATCCAAGCTCCCACAGAAGCTCATCTGAAACATCTGAGATTGTTTGAGCTTGTTTGCATATTGCAGTTTTCCGCAATACAAGCACTGGAAAGGCCAGTATTGTGATAACAATTATCAGACAATGTATTGCGCTCCTCTAGGGTGTATTTGTGTGTGAGCAGCCTGGGAAGCTTCCCTCAGAGAAGTTAATAACACTGACTCTCTCAATCAGGGTAGGATAGGACAATCAGGAGTGAGTGAGGGAGCAAGAGGAGCAGCAAACATGTCAGGCCTCCCCAAATGGTAAATGGATCATAAGTAATAATCCCAGAGGTCCTCGGAGGGGTCGTACACAATAAACGGCCTATCAGGGGCCGTTCGTCTTGCCGAGGAAATGACCGGACCCAATCGGCTGTGATAGGGATCAGCGCTGTCCGTATCGCAGTGGTGGGGTAATGTGGCTGATAAACACGCCCGCTTCCTGCCTTCTGTCATAGTCTTCCTCACTGAAGATCCCATGGTCAAGCCATCAGCAACCCCCGAACGATCCCATCAGTACCAGTTGAAAAGAGGAGCAAGCACTTAAAAAGTTTGGTAAATGGTTCTTGCTTTGGGCCGACTGATATAAGATTAATTGGTGGACACTTTTAGACAATAATGCTTCTTCAGTCCTTTGAAAGAACCAAATTTTTGGGAAACCAAAAGTGTTTTTTTCTGTGGAATCTCTTCAAAGACAGCATCAGTATTTTCAAATATGTAGCTTTCTTTGCTAACTAAGACTGACATTTACATTGTTTATACCTTAATGAATGAAAAATGAACCTGCACAGTACCTTATTTCTGATGGTGTATGACATACAGATTTTGACACAATTACTTGAACTGAATCATTAAATTATGATTTATAAATAACGGGGAGACAAATAGATGTCAGCGCTGTCTGTGTAGTAGCTAACTTGTGATACACAGCATGTTGGTGAGAAATTGGATGTCATGGGAGTATAGTTGCATTAGTATTTATATGAGTACCAATAAACATTTTAGAGATCAAGTTTGCCGCAGACCACCATGTGCCATGAGCCCCAGCATGACTGCACCTCCCCACACCACCCACCCCCTACAGCCTGCACCCCCCACCCTCTACAGCCCGCACCCCCAACAGCCACCCACTCACCCACTTCTCCAATGGTTGAGCCAGTACTAAATGTAAAGAGTGAAAATGAGACACACAAATGTGAAAACATCATTTGAAAATACTCAGAAAAATCTATCAAACTACTTGAATACATATATCTGATCTTTAGGTAGCAGCTACTGCCGACCTCTGTAGAACACAAAGATCGCAGTGTGTGGGACGAGCAAAGATCAATTGAACTCTCTATCCAAAGATAATCTGAACATTACGGTCCGTTCAGAAACTGAAACTGGGGCTGCGAGTTTTTATCTGCTCAATATCACAAGCTCAGCACCGTTTGTTTGACATCCACCTTGATTGGACCATCTGTAAGGCCACACTTGCGTCCAAGAGAAACGTGATGTATAAATAAATAAAATCAGCCATAGATGTACTGTATCTATCTGCATAAACATTTATAAACAATTCGGGCGTGGTTAGCCAAAGGCTATGGCTCCAGTAAGTCTGAATACTGGAAGTAAACTGTAATATGATTGTAATGCAATAGTTCAAAATGGCAAACAGTGGGAGCAAATAACCTGACATAAGGACTTTCAGGGGGCTCCCCTTGAGTTTAACCTCAGGACTTTAAGACAGTATGTCAGCACTGCTGTAACAAAACCTCATGTTCAAAACAACGACTTTATAGGAGAAATCATTTCATTTAATTAGTTGGCTTGTTTTAAGAAATATGTCTGAAAGAAGCAAAATGATCTGCCAATACAGTGAGATAATTTGGTACAGAGTAACCAGTAAAGTAATGTAATCTCATTACAGTTTAAGAGAATTAATAGGTAATTTCTAATAAATTACTTTTTCTGAGTAATTACCACAACATTAACACTAGCATTATATACAGTCTGCTGAGCCGGTGATGCTCTCTTTTCTGACTGAGAAAAAAAAAAAAAAAGTTTTGTAAGTGTAGCAGCAAACTTGTTGCTTTCCTCCCTCTTTTTGTGTTTCTCAGCTGCACTTGATGTTTTCATTTGACTTCCACCCCTAAAGATGGAGCAGATGATTTTAGTGAAACTAGGTAGTGTAAGCTTATGTTAAGTTTATGAAAAAATCAAAATCAGCCCTCCTTCCAAAGCCATTCTCCCAAAACACATGAATGTGCACGGCCTACGAACATATGCACATACACAGTAGAGGTCTGCACTATACAATACCTTGCGGTGCGGGACTATTTTTCAGTGTTGCGTGCGAGAGTGGGTGGGAAATCAGAGCGGGACTAAGCATGCATGAAGAGAAATCCTGCAAATTAATGAATAGCCTAAATAAGGTAGAATACCACTAAATCACATGTATAAACAACATAAATGAAAACAGTAAAACAATTAAAATTAAGTCATTCTAAAGAGAGATCTTGTGAACAACTTGTAGCTAAAAGAGACAGTAGAGCCTTCAGGCCACAACTGCCCAGCCCAGCAAAATGCCAAAAATAATCATTCTGTGATTTGATTCCTGCTTTGTGTTTACTGGAAATAAATGGCGTTTGGAGAAGTTACATCACAGTGAGCCTGATGACCGTGACTGCCTATGTCAGAAATTGGATGTCAGTTCGCCTTAACGGGACCTCAGGGGCGGAAGTGGGCCAAAGCGCTTCGGTTGCAGGTGGGAGCGGGACAAATGATTTCGATTTTCTGCGGGAAGAAATGTTTCTTTAGCAGTGCAAGGTGGGTAATTTTCTGTACCATTTTTGTGAACCTAGCTTACTACCTTTCAGCTGTGTGTGTATGTGTGTGCGCGCACATGCGCAAATGAGTATACATGCAGAGCATGCAATGTTTGCAGGTTGTGACGTAGGTAGACAGAAAGGCAGGCATCCAATCATTTAGTTTAGTCCAAAGGAAATGAATAGATAGGCTTTGCACAATCCTGTGGTCTCCACAGATATATTTTTTTGCTTTTATTGTCAGAGCATTTGATTTATGGATTGTTATTGGGAATGTGAAAGTATTTTAAGAAATATAAAAACTCCAATAGATCACAAGAATCTGCTGTCCATACTATAGATTTGCCTTGTAATGTGTGTTCAAACCTGTCCATCTTACAATCATATGAGTTTGTGTCATCACGTAGTTTATTAGCATGACTGGACGGTCTGCATTGATATTACTCAACATGATCACTACAATCACAAATTACAGCTATTTTTAAATTGTTTATATGTATTCAGGGATTGATAATTTGACATTACATGTACATTTCATTTTCATAGGGGCCCTAGGCTCATGGGGGCCATACCCGTTCCTAGTTCAAAGGCTCCCCTGTGTAATGTTAAATGTTTTTGTTTTTCGCATTCTTTTTTTGTTTCTAACACTCTGCATGTACCTCTCCACTATGAATGAATGTATGTGTCACAATATGTTATAAATAATGTTTCAGGCATCTGGCAGCATATTCTTAACTATTTTATGTCAGATTCTTTTCAGGGAGTTTAGGAGGTATTAAATGCTTCTGATATTTGGCTCCTTTCACCACTTGTGAACAATTCTTAGCAAGTATTTAAGAGAAAAAAACATTTAAAATGAAAAACGACTCTCAGTGACTTCATTACGCCTTATAAAGAAAATAAGAGGAATTCGCCTGTAATACAGCTTACTTAACCACTAACAATCCCAGGCTTATTACACATCAAGGCTTATTGTTCAGTAACCACAGGAACTTCAATACAAACTGGTTGAGCTATTCTTAGGTGGTAGAAGCGTGTATTAAAACTTTGGCCCTGCCAGCGGGCCCTGGCTTTTTAGGGAGTTAACCTAAAATTTACATGAACATAAAGAGATTTTATTTCAAATGATATTGGTCTATTGTTTTGGTCCATTTTTATAAATGTTGTAAAAAATTTAAACCTCAAAAATGGCACTGGGCATAACTTAATCATTGGTCATATTTCTGAATTTGAATGCCCTAACCATTAAAAATCAGTTTTAGCAAATGTGACCTTTTTGACCTTCATTTTTGCAGTGTCTGACCAACTTTCCTACCTCACTGCCCTTAAGCGCCATCATCTTCCCACCTTCATTTATTCAACTGCGTTAAATCATTATCATATAATAAATCAAGCTGCAGCTACTGTAAATGCCTCGCATAGAGTAAGACCAGAGCCACGGCCATTCGCAACAGAGGCATTAACTGGAGCCATGCAAATCAAGGCAGGAAAATGAATATTAATCTGTGATTGTGATGCAGATGTGCTTTGGATATGCAGATGATGATACACCGGAGCCTCTGGGACACGGGCGTGCGTTTATTATTTTAACTGGAGGTACTGGCTGTGACCCGCGCGTGAACCCCGGGCTCAGAAAACAAGGACAAACACAGTTTTTCACTCGCAGCTTTCAGACCCAACACACAGACCAAACAAAGGCACAAATGCCAGCCCCAAACAACTGGAAGAGCACCAAGAATATCATTACGCTCCAGCTCGGATTTGAGTAAACAAATAGCAGAAGAAGAAGAAGTGAATTCTTGAACGAGAGAGACAAAATCTAGCAAACATTATGGCTTCCAGCAGCCAGAGTCAGAGGGTTTTAGGGGAGGGAAAAAAAAAAAAGAGTGGGGAAAAAAAAATCTACCTAACCTAATACCATCAGGGTGCAGATGGATCCGCACCACAATGCAAATGGAGGCTCCTCACAGCGTGAGAAAGAATAGAGCAAATCAAGATGAAACAGACAGAAGGAAAATGCGGGCAAACACTTATCAGGAGAGGCTAATGTGCTCTTTTAGAGCGCTAATACACTCATGCATTCATCTAAATATCATTCCACCCCAACGTCCTGGCTCTAAACATTAGCCGTCTCTGACTTTATGTCACATACCAGCAGGCCCCGAGCACTCTGTAGTGGCGCGTATGTGCGTGTGTGGAAGTGCAAGTGTGCTCGGTTGGAGGTTCGTAACCTGAATAATGTGCGCTTCTCCATGCCATCCACGTCTTCCTCCCCAGACTTTGAAAAGACGCTTAATTTCATACTTGTTTACGCCTCTTTGCCGAGATGAGAGGGAAGGGAAAGCGCATGTATTTTTAATTCCAAATTAAGCCAGGAGAAAAGGCATGTGCGCTCGCGTTTCGTCTTGACAGTCGTGACCTCTTCTGGCGGAGAGCACGGATTATGATGAACAAAAAGTTAACGCACTCCAGATACTCGGCTTACGCCCATTCATCACAGCTTAGGCCATCTTAACCTCCTGCTTCACATTAAATTCAGCATCCTACCGCCGCAAAATAGCCACTCGCTAGCTAATGGGCTCTTTCAACCCATAGGAGGAAAAAGACATTTGGAATATTTACAGCTCCTTCTCTTAAAAGTTTAATTGCAAGATACATAGATTCTTTAAGATGATGATGATGATGATGTTGGTGGCCAAATTAGAGGTGTAAAACGACACCACTACATGTCTCTGCATCTTGTGCTCACAAAATCTGCATCTGTATTGGTATTTCAGATGGAGGTGGGCAAGGTTTATCTCTAGGTAAACAAATTAACCTCTTAAAATCCCACAAACCAACAAAACCTTCGGGCCTGCCGGTAGACCCTGGCCAATTAATGGGTTAAATAGTGCTGGACAACAATATTGTCCATTCCAAATATGCTATTCCATAAAATATCCATACATAATACGGACCTGATACTCTCTGTACTAAGAGAGTTAGATGCTTCCTTTTCACAAGTTATATGCTTAGTAAAAATGTCCTCTTCCACATGCATTTGGCTGTGAAATGAAGCTTTTTAAGAAAGTTTCATTTATTGACTCGGCTATATCTTCATCACTGAACATTCTCAAGCTTGTTGACGGCTCCGTTATTTCACTGCACCTCACGAGTGAGCAGTTTGTGGGAGGACCTACACACAATTTGCATCATAAGCTGAGGTCTTAGTGAATAAACCAGGAAATTCAGGTGCATTATGGGTGCATATTGTGCTCTTACGTACATACAATTGTATATATATATGTCGAAACACAGGTGCTCAACTGTGTACAAACAGCTAGTATAATCTCCATAATAAAGAAGATTGAGACTCTGGATAGGCCAAATATGAATTCACCATGCCCAATGCATTGGCTACAGGGTCCCATTCCCAAAAGCTCTATCCTCTGGAGTCAAGGAGCTCCATCCAATACTTGTAGCATGAGTTGGAGTGATAGAGAACTAATCCTGCAACATCAGTACCTGACCTCACTAAGGCTCTTGTGGCTGAATTCAGTCAAATCCCCACAGCAATGTTCCAACATCTAGTGTAAAGCCTCCCCAAAAGAGTAGAGGCTGTTACTGCAACCGATTTCCTATTGATACCCTTAACTTCAGAATGAACTTTGGATAAGAAAGTGTCTGCAAACATATGGTGTATGTTTCTACATTGTAGTGGTGAATTATATCAATGCAAATGCTGCTTTTTTCTGCTGAGCTGAGACCCCACAGGGATCTGCTGCCCTATCCACAGTGCATGTTCTGCTGCATAGAGCCCTGCCCTGCCAGGAAGAGCAACGACAGTTTCCTTGGACAAAGAAATGATAGACTAAAATTGTATCGCAGTCAATACATCTGCAAATAAAAACAGTTCTTTAAGCCAGTAGCTCATTCAATCAGATCAATCACATCAATTTATCTACACTTTGCACATGTATGTGCATGTATGCACATGCTAAATCAATGTGATGCATAACATACTATTTTGCATTCTGTTGACTTTTAGTCGAGTTGGTTTAGGACTGAATATATTTTAGAGATTAATAATGTTTAGATCTGGTGAGCAAGACAAAAAAAAACTTTTTGAAACATTTGAAGCTTGTGAGAGACATTCTATGTTTAATTTGAAGCTCGTAACAGATATATTAACAAATATGTTCCCCAGTTTTACAATGAATCCTTCGGAGGAATTTTCCTTCACAGGAAAATTCACATACCTAGGACTTCCTGAAGGCCTGAAGTGACTTTTTTTTCTCGCAAAATTCTATTTATTGGACAACAGAATGTGACTGGTTGACTCTACTGTCAGTTTCTAATTATGTTGGTGGTTAATCTGACACGTTAGGACTTCAGTTCACCTCCTGAAGTCCTGACCAATGGGAGAGCTTAATTGGCAGTATTTACCAGATTCCACAAAGAAAATAAAGCTTCCATTGCGTATTTAATCCAAAATTTAAATACAACAAGCATGAATATTATACTATTCTCTGAAGGTCCAAAGGGCCTTAAAGGTTCTCTACTGGACAGACACACAAGAAGAAGTTTGTGGTGTATCTTCTATTATTTTCTGTGTCGTGGGACTGAAAAACCTTACTGGGTCTAAAGTGATTTTTATATTGTTTCCTAACAGAGATGAGAGTTTAAGTGAAATTTCAACATGGAGAAAATAATAAAGTATTATTTTTAGTCATTAATAATATTAATATTAATAATTATGTTTGAATTTCTTCCAACTTTACACATTTCTTTATGTGTCATTACTGGGATGCTATTCTCCTTCACCTCATGAGCCTTTTATTCTAGAAAAACATGCATGCAATAGATGCTGTGTTTAAAGTAGAGAGGCAATTTGAAATGATAGCCTAGCATGAAATTTGGATAGAATGTATGCCATATAGCACAATAGCTACAACCTATGTAACCTATGTAAATAGCATTCTCCAAATAATGCTTTTATATTCAGTTAAATGCCTGGTCCAAGAGAAAATTATGCAAATTTGCAGTAAACAAACAGTGTTTGGGCCAATGTGTGGAGGCAATGGATATTAATGTGCATAAACTGATATGTTAAGCTGGCGTCCACCTCTATATCATCTAAAAAGCAAAATACAGTCCCCACCATCTATCTTTCATTTTATCAGATGGGAGCGTTATTAGCCAATAAGCGGAGCGCTATGCGGAGAGCGATACGGGGTGGCAGGGACAGGGAGGTTTCGGGCCGGTGGCAGGATGATGCATGGGGCTGGAGCCGGCCTGAATTGGGTCGGTGTGGGTGGGTGGAAGAGAAGTGCTGATGATAGGGGAAGTGTGAGCTTGGAAAGAGAGAGCTGAGGGTGTAATGGGGTTTAAAAGGCCAAGCGCAGGCTTATCTCCTGACTGACACGGTGGGCCAGAAATGAATCCACTAATCCAGGGCCCTCTTTTTATAAACTTACCCACAATTCCACAGCAAGGGTGCTTTCTTTCTTTTTCTCTTTCTATCGCTCTCTTTCTTTTTTCTGTCTCCCTGTGCAGTTTATGGAAACAGCGATGCTGGTTTGCACTTGTCCAGGTTTGATTTGTGGCAGAACTGCGATGATCTTCACTTTTAACTGCAGTGAATTGTTGGTATGTATTATTAGTTATTATTATATCAAAACAATAAGTGAAAGTTATTTTAGCATTTTGAGCTTGTTAACAATGTCTTTGCTAATGTAGTTAATCCTTAGAGTCATTACGGTCTGTTTGCTTTATTATTTTAATGTAACTGTGTAATTACACAGGTAATCACATAGTTACTTATACAGTCAATTACATTTACACTCTGTACAAACAGGTTCAAGTTTTTGATTTGGACCTGTTTTCTATGTATGAACACAAATTGCAATATGCAATTAATGATGTTCTACCACTTTTAAAGAAAAGTGATGTGACGCTTGACATTTTCTTCACAATGTACTAAAGGAAGCAGAATATAAATTCATTAAAAATCTAATCTAATAAAAAATATTTATGTGATTCTGCTTATTTACTATTCTTAAATATTATTTTGGGAGATTTGTACTTGAGTACTTCAGTATACACACACACACACACACACACACACACACACACACACACACACACACACACACACATCATCTAAACCGCGTATCCTTCTGGGTCACGGTGGAGTGCTGAAGCCTATCCCAGCTGTCATTAAGGCGGAAGGCAGGATACATCCTGGACGGGTCGCCAGTCCATCGCAGGGCTACTTCAGTATAGTTGGAATTAAATACTCTTCTTACTCAATTACAAAGTACAGCACTAAGTACTTACTACTAAAGGCCTCAGGACTTCACTCTATTTATTTATTTTTCTCTTCTAAGCTGTGCTTATTCAGAACTAGTTCATAACTGTGCTTACTATGCTAATTAATCTTTGTGCAGCAATCGGTACAATAAACATTTCAGACGTCTGGTTCCCTTCACCACCACTATGAACTTGGACTTGGTGAGCATCTGCATGACTTTGTTTACGCCTAAAGATGTGCATTATGCAGAAATAAAAGTGGAATTTGGTGGAACTCCCCTTTAAGATGAGGCAGATTAATCAGTCTGGACTGTGACCAGGTCATGCCTAGCATTTTCACTTTTTTATATATACTTGAGTATATAAAACACAGTATCTGTACTTTCACTCTTTGTGAACTTTTTTCATCTCTGTTAAAAAAAAAATAATCATTATAGTTTCTGTGTTTTGGTTCAACTCATTTGAGAACATAATAGGCACATTAACAAACCCGTGTCTCGCGTAAACATGACCCCAATTTCTGATCTAGTGTATCTAGTCAACAGGAAAGGCCCTGACCTTGGACAAATTAGGCTCCAGATCCTCTGACCACCACCTACTTCTGGGTCACTGACTTGCCAGCACGTGCTGAAGCAGAGCGGTTCTAGAGTCAGTGAGGCAGAAGAGGCCACGTAACACTACACGGAGGCACCGGCTTTGCTCATTTTACCTGCCCGAATAAATAAATAAATAAATAAATAAACAAATAAATAAATAAATATCGTGCAAACCATACAATTATCTGAACTGTCTAAGTGGGCAGTTGCTGTTCTGTTGTTTGTTCTTGCGATTCAGAAATGCGTTATTCTTATGGGGTACATTTTCTTCCATAAACCCCTTAAACTGCTGCATGTGAACCCAGACTTGCTCTATTAAAGGAACACTTTAGTGTTTTTCAATTTCATCTCTATCTGCCACATTAGTAGCATTCAGTCGATTACCATGGACAATCATCTCAGCATGTTTTCCTGTACTTAGAATGAAACAGAATGCATATTGACTCAAAACGCTTGTAATAGTAACCAGTGGCCAGTTGCTTCAGATAATAAGCCATATGCCATATATATATATATATATATATATATATATATATATATACATATGTATATATATATATATATATATATATATATATATATATATATATATATGTGAAAAATGTTGGAGTATTACTTTAACTTACAGTCAAGTCCATAAATATTTAGACATCCACAAAGCTATTGTTATTCTAGTTGTCTACCAGAATTGGAGTTGAAATTAAATAATGAATATGAGCTCAAAGTGCAGATTGACATCCAAGTCAGCCGAATAATGAAGTAATTGCAGCCATTTTTAATAGTTCCCTATTTCTAGTTTCTAAGGGCTCAAAAGTAACTGGACAAACTAGCATACTAATTATTAAAATGTCATTGCCTATGCCATAACACTACCTCCACCATGCTTCACACATGAGGTGATCACAAGCAGTTCCTTCCTTCGTTGTCATTTTGTGCATAAAATGTTTTTTCCAGCTGTATAGGTACTGTATTGTACCTTTTTAGACTTTTTTTGGCAAACTCTAATCTGGTCTTCCTGTTTTTGAGGCTTACCAATGGCTTACACCTTGTAGCAAACCCTCTGCAATTAATCTAATGAAGGCTACTCTTGATTGTTGACTTTGACACAGATACACCTTCTTTTTGGATGTTTTTGCTACTTTTCTTCTATTCTGAGTAAATAGCTTTCAATTATTTGTATTATTTTAATTTGCTACTACCGTTTTTAGAATATGTCAGGTTGAAAATGACATAACAATGGCCTATTATGAAGTTCCACCATGAAATAGAGATTTCACAAGAACAATCGCCTAAAAATTATATATTCACATTTCTGATGTATTTTCTTGGCTGTAGAGACCAAAGAGCTCATCTATTGGCCAGACGTTCTGAGCGTTGGTGTTGGGTTGGTTAGACGACCTCAGGGCCTGCCATGTTTTTTTTTCGGCACCAGCCATCGCCTACAGACCTCTCCTCTTTCTCTCCCTCTTCCCTCTCTCTCTCTTTCTCTCCTCCTCCTCTCTGACTATCTCTTCTCCATCCCTGGCTCAGTGAGTAAGAGCATGTTTACAGAAGTGTTTAAGGCAAGGTGACAGAATCATACACAAGAAAAATTTAGTAATTTCCAACAGAGCTTTAGGTGGAATTCTTCTGGACGGCAGCCCGCTCTACCTCAGCGCATGTGTATGTGTGTGCGGGGGCAGGCTGGGTGGGTGTCTCTCCTGGGGAAGCGCTCGGGAGGAGGGGAAAAATGCACTCTGACAATCTTGCCTTCCCTTAAGGAGCCCATGCCAAAAAGTACAATATTTCTTGTGAAAGCTCTTTTACAGCAGATAGTGGGGGGATTAGGAAGGAGAAAGCACTGCAGGATACTGCTCTGTCACCTACTATTAAACAGACTTAATACTTCTGTTAAGAGATACTTCCACAAAATAGGTCAGAGGATAAGAAGCTGGGGAGGAGAAATGAGTTTGTTTGTGTGTCCGGGTGCACACTCATGGACTGTATGTGTGCACGTACGGTTGAGCGGAAAGGGTTGTGGGGTCACCGATTGGCTGCCAGGCTTGGCCATGTGACAGGACGGAGGCTGTTGTCGTGGATACGGCCGAGCAGGCCGAGTGAGTTTGGCCACCTGTCCTGGGAGGAGAGAGGAGGAGAGGGGAGGAGAAGAGGGGCTAGCAGGCTAGAAGCCTAGGAGGCATTCAGCAGAAACTGAAACTGAAGGCCAGTTTGTTCCCATAGAGAAAAGGGAACAACGTGGAGTAAAGCTCTGTTTGAATAGGATTAGGGATTTTTGTACTGTCTTATTTCACTTAGTTCTCACGAAATCCTTGATTGTGAACCAGATTCTAAAATCTGATTGGCTGAGCCACATTTGAAACCATTATAAAGTAAAACAATAAGCTACAATAGGCTTGTGATTTTTACCATAGGACCCAAAACCAATACAAATTGGCGTTTTTGTGTTTTACAGAAATAATTCCAGAGTAAATGACCTTTTCCATTTGGCAAAAACTCAGAGATCCTTTAGTGAGAGTAGTCTTATTTCAATCCGCCTCACACTAAAAGAATTACAAAACCTGCCATGCTCTGTGTTGTTATTGTTATTGAATGTGGTTTCTGTAATACTGACATGACAATCTTGGTCTTCGTATCAAGAGGTGATCATTCCAAAAAATACTCAGGATACTCAAAAATACTCATGATTTCAAACCACCAGCCTAAGACTAGTTTGTGTTCTTGGAGAATAGAAGAGAAGAGAAGAGAAGAGAAGAGTAGAGAAGAGAAGAGAAGAGAAGAGAAGAGAAGAGAAGAGAAGAGAAGAGAAGAGAAGAGAGCTGAAAAGAGGAAAGAAAAGATGTAAAGAGAAAAAGAGAAGACAAAACATGTGAAGGGATGAAAAGATAAAAGAGGAGAAGAGAAAAAGCAGAAAAGTAGAAAGAAGAAGTGAAGAGAAGTTGAGGGGAACATAAAATAGTGGAAGAGAAGAGAAGAGAAGAGAAGAGAAGAGAAGAGAAGAGAAGAGAAGAGAAGAGAAGAAAGTGGTTCACCCTACAATCCTTTTTTTATCTCATACCTACGAAACATGTTATTGTAGTTACTGATTAATAACTAGATTTAAGAGTAATAACTAAATAATAATCTCACAGGGTCAAAAGCACAATACAAAAACTGAGGACTGTACTGTGTTAATATGTAGTGGAGAAATACACATAAAAACAAAATGATCAACAAAGCACAAATCATTTTAAACTGTAGCCCCAGAAGATAATTCCTAGTTTAATTTGAATAATTTTGCAGATTTTATGTGACGCCAATTGAATATTGCAAAAATTCTACATTTGTAAATGAGTTGTAATTATATTCATGTCTCAGTGGACACAAGTTGTGTATTCTTTATGTGCTCTCTCTCTCTCTCTCTCCCTCTCTCTCTCTCTCTCTCTCTCTCTCTCTCTCTCTCTCTCTCTCTCTCTCTCTGTTTCCAGAGATATCAGATCATTCTCTGTTCTACAAAGTGTTCACCATGCGTTCCGTCTCTCCATCCAAAAAAAGAAAAGAAGAAAAAAACAGCAGTGGGGAGAGAAGAACAATAGCGCTGTTTTTCAGAAGCCGCAAATTCCACTTGGCCGCTGCAAACTCACCCCTGTTCATTATTTATGAGCTTCTTCTCCAAAATGCGCTCCGGTCTCTCAGCTCGTGTAAAAATATTAGAGTCCGTAAAGAGCTGAGGAGCGAACAAAAGATCAGATCTCCCTCAATTCTATTACCACAGTGGAGAAAAAGCAGCAGGAACACATTCGCTCTTCCCAATGCTTTCAGAATAGAAGGAAAAGTCTCTCAGAATTTGTATAGAAAAAACATGGTATTTTTTACTGTTGAGAGTCCACTATAGATATTTTGTAGATGCTTTGCTTGTATTGAAAAAGCATTTAACTAAATATCTTAACTAAATATGGCTTGTCTTGAGATATCTAAAATATCTCAAGACAAGCCATTCATAAAGTTATGTATCATTGATGTTGTTGGACAAATGTGTAATTTAGAAATGGTACATTTATAGTTGGGTAAAAACTTCTCAACTTTAATATATATTGATTTAGCAATATTTCATTTTCAGTCATTTCAGACCATTTCTATTGGCCCATTCATCACAAATTATTCACATTATAATATATAATAACTACTAATTGTTCACAATTTCTGCAAAATTCATTATTATTATTCAGTAGCCATGGTGAATTGAGAACAAACTATCCGGTAGTTTGTTCTCAATTCACCATGGCTACTGAATAATAAGTCTTAAAGTTTCTGAATTTCTGCATAATTCATCATTCAGTCGTTGAGATGTAAGCAAAGTCATTCAGAGAGATTTGATGTGAAATTGTTCATTGTTTGTAAACTTACCGACTCTGATTTCTTTACGATGGTGGTAATAGGAACCAGGGATCACAACGCCTGGTATGCAAATGTAGCCATTTTATTTACTGTCCAAAATGTCCAAAATGACCAGTGAACCTACACTTGTCTTCCACATGTGATTTTTAAAATATTTTTGCTGATATTGCATAAATAGTGCTAAATCTGGAAAATAAAATAGTTTTAGAGTTCTATTTTTCCTTACAATATAAAAAAAAAAGTTTTCGGCTGAAACCTTTTCTAAAGCAATCATCATCAGTGTGTCAGGAATTAGGCAGTATATTCATGAACACTTTGTTGGACAACTTTCTGTGAGATTAAACACTTCAGCCGTCTGGTTCCTATCACCACCACTGTGAGTGATTCTGACTAGTTTCTCTAGAACGTCACATTTTATATCAAACTACTCTGAATGATTTTGCTCACATATTTAAAAAAGTTTTTTTTTCCAAAACTCGGTGAAGAATCTGTTTTCTTTAGCCTGAAAATGATTGGTTAGTATGTTCTTCTTAAAGTGGAAATGATCTTGAAGTGCATAGCAGTGCAGTCTGTTGATGCAGTCTGATAGTCTGATACTATGTCTCAGTGTTGTCCATCTAACAGTGAAACTGAACTGTTTTAACTCTTTTAACTGTTTTTCTCTTTTCCACAGTGCTGGCCTGCCCTCTACTGTCCTACAGCTGCAATGACCTCCTGTCCCTTCATATATATATATATATATATATATATATATATATATATATATGTGTGTGTGTGTGTGTGTGTGTGTGGTTGATGTGTGTGTGTGTGGCCCTGTCAGTCGGCTTGTCTCCGGTGTGAACTCAAGGTCAGGGTTGGGTTTATTTCCAGCATGTCTGGTTTTTGATCCGTGTTGCAGGATGACAAGGTAACGCTCGCCGCGGCCATCTGGATTACGGGAACACACGCACACGCACACGTACACACACACACACACACACACACACAAGCGCACAGACACACACAAGCGCACAGACACTTAAACACACATCAGCACTGAGGAAATCAATCCAGCATGACAGTCACTTCAGGACAGACAGACCTGAGTCTGCACCGGCTGTCAACTGTCTCTCTCACACACACGCGCACACACACACAAATCAAAGTAACACACACATACAGTACAGTGCAAAAAAGCGAGGCCGCCATTCATTTATTTAATTCATTTCCAGTCAAAACAAGAAGGAAAAAAGGAGATATTTCACTTGCAGAAATGAAGGGAAGCGGTTTAGAAAAATGTGTGTGTGAAATGAAGGGAAATGTCAAAAGAAAAAGAAGTGAAAAAACAGGAGCTTTCAAAACTAGAGTTCTAAGAAATTGGTGCTTTTAACAGCTCGTCATCGTCTGGTAGACCACCAAACCCATCACTGTCACAGAAACAGCACTTAAAGCCTTCGTCTTTGAGAGAGAGGAGAAAATCAAGCTGATGCAGATCTGAAAGCGTCCACAAGTGTTTCTGTCCATCCTGCCATTGTCAGAAGACATGGATGTGTAGCTGCCAAGAAGAACATTTTTGGCTGGTGGTGTTCTCAGAACAATGGACTGACCAGCCCAGAGTCCAGACCTCAACATCACTGAGACTGAACTTTGGAGTTGTGGAAAAGCTAGTCTTCCAAAAAGAATGGTGAACACACTAAATATTGAAAAAATAACACAAACAAACTTGTATGTCTACACGTCTTCTATGTTTTATATATAATGATAGCATTTAGCTACACTCTCAGAAAACTGGTATGAGGCTGTCACTGGGGCAGTACCCCTCTTGTCACTGGGGTGGTACTCTCAAGAGCCAGGCAACATAATTGTACCATAATCCATAGAAATTATATTTTCTAAGGGGTATTAACTCCACACACCCCGTCTCGTCTTCAGGCTTTTTATTTTATTGTTCTGTTTTAAATCATTAGGTTATGAAAAGTATAAATATGCACTGTTCATCTGGAAACACTTATTTAAGGTACAAAAGTGGACCTTAAATCCACTGTAGTACCTTTGAGGTACATTTACATAGTTTGTACTTTGATGAGAAAAAAATGTGCCTGCACAGAACCTTTATTTCTAACAGTGTACGGTTGTAGAAGTGTGTAATAAAGCTTTGGGCCAACTGGTGAACTCTGGCCATTTAAAGGCTTAAAGAACTATTAAACAGCTTTTCATTAACTATTATTTACAAACAACTATTTTGCATTACAACACCCATCTCACATAATAGCTTTCTGTGATACAGCTTTTAGATGCATTGGACGCTCAGATGTCTGGTTCCTTTCACCACCACAGTGAACAATTCTGACCCATTCTAACTTCTCTGCAGTGACACATTTTTAATCGATCCACCCAGAACGACTGTTTACCAACAATGTTATGATTTCATTATGTAGAAATTTAAATCTGCCTTCAAGTATATGTTCACTTTTCAGTTTCAGCAGAAAAGCAGAAAATATATGTATCAGGAAACTACACAGAAGCTTTGACAACTATATATCGCTGCTTTAGGAACAAAACCTCGTATCTCCAAAATGATAACTTTACAGGAGAAGGAAAAAACATGCTTTAGTTTTAATGTAAGTCAATAGAACCAGACTTTTTTCCAAGTAATTCTGGGCTGTTCCTTTTGGTGCTTTCATTGTGAAATTCACACACAATGTAAAGGGCAACAGCCTTTTTCAAATTATGTAAAAAACTGAAAAACGTCAAAAATGGAGATGCAAGGTTTTGCAACATAATTTTTCTTTTATTATTACAGCTTCTAGTCTTTTCAGACGACTTGCTTTCAGTCTTTCAAAGAAACCTGCAGGGATATTTTTCCACACTTCCAAAAGTTCAGGCTTAGAAGTTGGTTGCATTTTGTGTTTCTCTCAATCCATATAATCCCAAACACATTCAGTGATGTTGAGGTCTGGACTGTTGTGGTCAGTACACTGTTCTGAGATCAGCAGTAGCTTATTTGTTTGATTTCTTCTCTTTTTTGTCTCTTTCCATTTCTCAGTAAGGGCTTCTTGGCAGCTACACTTCCCTTCAGACTCATAGTGCTGAGTTGTCTTCTCACAGTGGAAGGATGGACAGAATCACCTGTGGATTATTTTCGGATCTGAAGCAGCTTGATTTTCTCCCATTTTCTTAGGAATATCTCCTGAAAAATGAATAACTTGTCCTTAATGGCTGTTTTGACTGTACGGTAAATAAATGAAGGGTGGTCTCTGACTTTTGCTTGATGCTGCACATGAGGAAACAAATATATAAATAAATACACACTCACACGCTGAGGTTTTGACACCCAGACACACACACACACACACACACACACACCTTCGGCCCAGCAGGAGTGCTAAGGACGGCTGCTGTTGCTTCATATCAGTCAGTCTCCAGTCCCTGCAAGGTAAAAGAATAAACAGATAAAAATAAATCTGCGTCTAGTCGATGTCAGTGTCAGATGTTCTGTCAGCGTGTCAGAGCGCTGTGTACCTGAGTGTGATCGCCATCAAAAAGCATAATTACAGCTCAGACAGTGTCTGCGAGCACAGCTACAGGAGGGAAGACCAGACCTCCTCATCGTCATTACTAGACGTCAAGGGGACAGGCTCTTTTCCTTTCTCCATCCCTCTTTCTTTCTCTCTTTGTTAAATTTCACTCCATCTCTCTCTTTCTCTCTCCTTTTTTTTTTTGTAAACAGCATCTTTCATTCTGTCTATCCTTTCTATCCTTTCTGTTTTTCTCTTTTCCCTATTTCTTTCCCTTTCCATCTACTTCTTTAATCACTCAATTTAACTCTCTCTCTCTCTTCCATTTTCTTTCACCCCATAACTTTCTCGTTCTTTGACTCCATCTCTTCCTCTTTCGCTGTACCTTTCTTCTTTTCTTTCTTTCTCTCTATGTCTCTCTTTTTTCTTTCTTTTCACTTTTCTATCGACCAATCTGTCTTTCTTTATTCCTCTCCATTTTTCAGTCACCCCATATGTCTGCATCTTTCTCTCTCTCCGTCTCTGTTTTTTATCTTCGTTTGTTCTCTCTGTCTACTTTTTAATCACTTCGATTCTCTCTCTCTCTCTTGTTCTCTCTCTCTCTCTTTCTATGTCAGTCTTTTTTTAGAGACTCTCTCCAACTCTTTCTCTCATATTTTTGTAAACCATATCTTTTATTCTGACTGTGTCTTTCTCTCTTTTATATCTTTCTCTTTTCCTCTTTCCCTTTTTCTTCCTCTCTCTATCTACTTTTCAGTCACTCCATCTCTCACTCTCTCCATTTTTCTCTCACCTCATAACTCTTTCATTCTTTGACTCCATCTCTCTCTTGCTGTATCTCTGTCTTTCTTTCTTTCTTTCTTTCTTTCTCTCTTTCTTTCTTTTTTTTTCTTTCTTTCCCTCTTTTTGTTCTGTTTGTCCACTTTTCTATTACTCCATCTGTCTTTCCTTATTCTTCTCCATTTTTTAATCACTCCATATGTGTGCATCCCTCTCTCTCTCTCTCTCTCTCTCTCTCTCTCTCTCTCTCTCTCTCTCTCTCCCTCTCTCTGTTTTCCTCTCCATTTTATCTCTCCACATGTCTTGTTCTTTGACTCCATCTCATTCTCTCTCTCCTGTCTACTTTTTAATCATTTTATATCTCTCTCAATCTCTGTCTCTCATTCGCTCTTTTTCTATCTCCTTTTCTCCTCTCCTATTCTCCCTTTTCTCCATTATCTCTGTCTTCCTCTTTGCTGTTCTCTATCCCTCTTTCTTTTTTTCTCTTTTTCTCTCTCCAGTTTCCTATCATTCATATCCCTCATTCTTTGTTTTTGTCAATCCCCCTCCTTTTTGCTCTCTTTATTTCTCTCTGTCCTCCCTGTGTGTCTTGTTATTATCATTATCAGACATGTTGTGGTCAGACAAAAACAGCCCCTTTCATACGCACACACACGCGACCTGCTCGGTGTCGTTGGTGGGCTCTGGCTGTGGTTCATCTTGCCTCAGGTTAAGCCCACCCACAGAGACACAATAACACCACTGTTGACAATAACAACATCAACAACAACAACAACAACAAGTAAAAAGTCACTGAAGCTGCTGCAGCAGTTCAGTGCTCCTTTCTGGCCTTCAGTCTCTCTGAGATTCACGCTGTGGAGGTTTCTGAACTGAACACTCTGAGTCTTCATCAGCGGTCAGATTCCTGCAAGCCTGGACAGACAGTGACCCAGCATTCTGTTCACCCACATCACTGAGCTTCAACACACGCTTCATCACTGACCTCTCTACATTCTGCCTCTCTCTCTCTCTCTCTCTCTCTCTCTCACCTATCTCCATTTCTTTCTCTCATACTATTTTTCCTCTCTCTGTCTACTTTTTATCACTCCATCTGTCTCTCTTTTATTCTCTGTCCATTTTTCTATCCTTCCATCTGCTTCTCTCGCTCTCGCTCTCCATTTTCCTTTTGATCTCTCTATTTCTCTCTCTTGCTATTTGTCTTTTTCTTCCTTTCTCCACTATCCACTTTTTTTATCACTCCATCTGCCTCTCTCTCTCTGACAACTTTTCTGTCACTCTGTCACACTCTGTCCATTTTTCTGTCCTTCCATCTGCTTCTTTCACTTTCATCTTTCCTTTCACTTGGTCTTTCTCTCTTTTCTCTCTCTCTCCATGTCTCTTTTTCTCCCTCTCTCTCTCTTTCTCTCTTTGTGTCCACTTTTCTATCACTCGGTCTGTCTCTCTATTCGTTCTCTGTCCAACTGCTTCTTTCATTCTCCACTTTTCTTTTGATCTCTCTCTGTCCCTGCTTTCTATGTCATTTTCTCTTGCTATGTGTCTCTTCCTCTTTCTTCCTCTCTCTGTCCACTTTTCCATCACTTCATCTGTCTCTCTGTCATTCTCTGTCCATTTTTTATTACTTTCATCTGCTTCTCTCTCTCTCTCTCTCTCTCTCTCTCTCTCTCTCTCTCTCTCTCTCTCTCTCTCTCTCTCGCTCTCTCTCTCTCTCTCCCCATACCTCTGGATACACACACCCCAGCCCAGGACACACACTCTGCGAGTACGCGTCGTCTGCACAATTAGCCAGGAAGCAACGTATAAAACATTAAACATGCTTTGTGCCGACGACAATCAAAACATTTCATTTGTTGTCAATTATTCATTACTTTGAAGGTTCAGAAGGGGTCATTAATATGGAAATCAGCGCAGATGCTAACAAGGTTAGAGTATCTGATTTGGGAGAGAGATCATTGAAGCACATTAAAAGCTGTTTCTGTTCTGACGCACTTCTTTCTTTCTTTTTTCTTTTTTTATTTCTTATTTTTCTCTCGTTTTTCCACTCACTGTTCCATCTCACAATAGTGCTTTTTCGCTCTTTCTTCTTCGCTCTCTGGTATTCATGAAGCGTTTAATAAGTGTTTAATAAATGGTTGAAAACAGCTCTTTCATCCTCTGCTCTGTGAATGTCAAAAGGCTTTGATGGAATTCTTTGATAAGTGGAAGCTGCAGTCTATTGTCCATTCAGGCCAGTGTGAAAGAGGACCTGAGAGACACACAGGAGGGACGCGGGGCTGTTTTTCTGACCATGCTGTGGATGTAAAGGACTTATATAGCTTGTACAAGATGCAGCTTAGGCTTTAAGTACTTATTGAGAGTTAGTCAACAATGTCAATGATTTAAGAACAAACATGTTTTATAACAACTACAATGTTCAGATGATACAATATGGTACACATGGTCATACATCAGTGCACTACGGCTAATGGCTATGTCTATGGCTAATGTATTATCACTGTCCAAAAGAATGAGTATCCTCATATTATTCGATTTTTATTTCTCACCTACACTGGAGCACAGAGGCTGTCCTTGATGTTGTGTGAAAATTTCCTGATGAATAGACTAACAGAAATGCAGCAAACTTGCCAGGAAAAAGATGTCTTTACATTAGCTCTCATTAAAGGTAAGACTCGCCTCACAGCAAGAAGGGCCTGGGTTTGATTCCCCAGCTGGGCGACCAGGGTCCTTTCTGTGTGGAGTCTGCATGTCCTCCTTGTGTCTGCATGGGTTTCCTCCAGGTTCTCCAGTTTCCTTCCACTCCAAAGTGGAATGCAGTCAGGCCAACTGGACACGCTAAATTGCCCCTAGGTGTGAGTATATATGTCTGTCTGTATGCCCTGCAATGGACTGGTGACCTGTCCAGGGTGTATCCTTCCTTCCACCCAATGACTGCTCCAGCTCCCCCATGACCCGGAAGGATAAGCGGCTTAGAAGGGATGTGTGTGTGATACTGGGACCTAATTTCTTCTTTTGAATACACAAACAGTGATGCTTTGTTGTTTAATCTAAAATAAAATTGATTTTAATTTGTTTTTAATTTCCTTTTTACAGTTACAGTGATTGATTTTTTTTTTTAACCACAACCATTTTTTCACAACTTTTATTTTTACAACATTTATACCATTGTCAGCCTAATATTAACATTTTATTTTGACAAATGAAAAAAATCTTATGAAAATATTTACAGAGACATAAGTTTAGCTAGTTTTAGGTAGTGTTTTTTTTTTTTTAAACAAAAAGTTCTGCCCCACCACTTTTGAAGGTGTTCGTGAAGCTTGCTTGCTTCTTTAGCTTTGCACTGGAGCTATGAAGCTAATGTAGCTAACAAGTAATGGAAGCATATAGCCATCGGTTTAGCGCTGCGAGAAACTGCCTAACTATATCATCAACTACTTGCTTTAAACTGCATTGAACATTTAAGTAATCTCAAATAAAACGTATGCCCTCCCTGCCAAAACACTATGATTATTCACCATCATTGTTATTATGCTGATGGTTACATGCAGTGTAAAAGCAGCTTAAGTTGTGAGGTGGAGCCACTGAGGTTCAGACTTGTTGTTCCAGCACATCCCACAGATGCTTGCTCGGATTGAGATCTAGGGAGTTTGAAAGCCAAGGGAATACCTTGAACTCTGGATCATGTTCCTCAAAACCTTCCCGAACAGTGTGTGCAGTGTGGCAGGACACATTATCCTAATGAAAGAGGCCACTGCCATCATGGAATACCTTTGCCATGAAGCGGTGTATGGTCCGCAACCATGTGTGGGTAGGAGGCATGTGCCAAAGCACTGCCCAGAATGCCTGGACCCAAGGCCCTTGTGCACCCATTGTAGGCACTTCTGATGGTGAACAGGGGTTAGCATGGGCACTCTGATTGGTCTGTAGCTACACAGGTCCAAACACAGCAGAGTGTGATGCACCTCCTGTAAACATCATTAAAAATTTCTGTGACTTGTGCTACAGTAGCCCTTCTATAGGTTGGGACTGGACGGGATAACATTTGTTGCCCAACACCCTGTCGCCGGTTTGTGGTTTGTCCCTCCTCGGACCACTGTCTGTAGGTACTCACCACTGCTGACCAGTAGCACCCTACCATCCTTTTCTGAGATGCTCTGACCCAGTCGTTTGCCCGTAGAATTTGACCCTTGTTAAAGTCACTCGGGTCTCCACGCCTGCCTATTTCTCCTACACTCAACACGCTGACTGTGAGAACTGACTGTCCGCTTAATGTGTAGTATATTCCAGAACTTGACACATGCTGTTGTTAGAAGATAATCAATGTTATTCACTTCGTCTGTGAGTAGTCACAATGTTTTGGGTCATCAGTGAACTTTTCTCTAAAAAAATGGACAAAGTTCAGGCACCCAGATGGCTACTACTGTATCAATACACTACCTTATCAATGCATTTTATCATATGTAATACCAAAATGTTCCTTTAAGGTGGTTCTTTGTGTCGGTTTAAATTACTACAGAGTAATGAACTATGAACAAAAACACAATCCCTCCTGATACCTTATGGACAAATCTACTAGTCTCCCTTCATATCTTATTGACATAGCAAAGTCTCTCACCATTAGATATCAGTTTGTTTGACATTCTTAAATTCGGCAGCAAAAATGTTCAGGGAGCATGAATTCCATCTCTCATTTATTTAAAGTAAATTATTTATTTCTGTACACCACCCCACCTTCCCCTCCATAAAAAAGATGAATGTAAATTTTCCTCCCCAGCTGAGGCAAGAGGTCCTCATTACTTTTAAAGAAGGTTAATCCATTTAGCTTCTGCATATTGATATGCCAATTATATCTAATTGTAGAGAAGGCATCAGTCAAGGTAATAGTGCATAAACAGTGAGGGCCGCATTAAGAGCGGGGCATCGTGGGTAACGCCGGCGGTGTTAATTGGGGGAGAGGCACTCGGGGCAGTGAGGTGTGCAGTACCGACGGCGAGACATCACTCATCAGCGCTACCCACAATGCCGTTCATCACCCCATGCTGGGCCGTCTCCGAGGCAGCCAAGAAATGAGAGGAGGGGACAGTGTGACTGATTTATGATGACACCCTGATATCAGTGCTCTTCAATACTGACCTGTCCCTATGAGAATAAAGAACACAAGTGTTATACTGGACACCTACCATTTTCCTTAACTGGTCAGAGAATGGACCAGGTGATGTTTTAGTATGAGTCACTTTTGTTAGACAGTAAGAAGTTTAATAATGATGACAGTTTAATAGAATAAGAACTGATTCAAAAAATAGACTAAATTTCTTGCTGATAGTTCATTGTTGTCCCAAATATCTAAATATCTCAAATAGTCAGCTCATTTTAGCAATAGTGCATCAGTTGTCCTTTTGGGAGATGTTGTCATTTTGTAGTTCTTCTACACAAAGTGTGAAAATCACCTGTAAGTACTAAAGTTTATACATTTATACATTTTATACATTTTCCATCAAGGAAAACTGTCACTAAAACAAAAAAGCACTGAAAAAATGTATTTGTTAACTGAAAAAAACAGCTAAATCATATCTAGAATGTTCAGTGCCATCTATCGTCTACTGTTGTGCTAATGAAGCATTGCCAGTCCCTTCAGAAGGAAACATCAGGGTCCAGTTTGAAATTACATCCTGGTTTCTGACCAAATATTCACCATAATACTAAAAATCCACCAGAGAAAAAGTTGATGAAATAGAAAAATTGATACATATACAGTCATTAAATATGCTTTCATTACATTCTGCTATCACCCATCCACTGTGGTGTTTGCTTCATTGTTAATTAAATTAATCAAGCGCTCTGTGTTGATAGAATCTGTGCCTAAAGGTCTCATTTCAACACCCTCATCATATCTAATGTGCTTATGTTTCACATGAAAATTTGTTCTACAAAAAGAAGATTTCAGATCTGACAGTGTTGTACAATATTAGGCGCTACATCCATGAAATAAAGAGCATACTGTTACTGTCGGACCAAAACCGTGTATCTCTGAAATGGTAACTTCACAGGAGAAGGAAAAATGTTCTTACCCTTCAATGTAAGTTAAGATAAAAATACCTCATTCCAAGTCATTCTGGACTGTTTCTACTGGCCCGTTCATCATGTAATTTTGACACAATGTAAACAGCAGCATTAAAAAAAATAATAATACAAATAATTAAGATACAAGGTTTTGTTCTGACAGTGATGATAGTTATTCTCTTCAGGCTAATAACCTTCATATACCCAGTGAATATTTTTGAAATTCAGTACTTACCATATGAATGCACACTGTAATTTCTCATCATTAATTATACTTTATTGTGATTAGCTTACTTTTCTAACAGGTGTACATCAACCTTATTCCATCATTAATGATATTGTGGAGTTCTTGTAACTTGCTTATGATGAATACCTTCATAGATATGGATGGAAATCCCATATGTAGTTGTAGGCAAAAGTTTGAACACTCCTAGTGAAATACACGTTTGTTCCCTTTTGTAAGTTACAATAAGTTAACACATCCTCTGCAGAGAACACACTTCAATATGCCATTTTTCTGCAAATTTTAGTGCACAAATTCCTAAATTTGATTTATTTGCCTAGTATAACATAAAATACTGCCTTTTGCACAGGATATATTTTATAGTCTTTTTTTTTTGTTTTTGTTAATTTCTGGAAATAAACTGCAACTATGCGTTAAAGTTTGCAGAAGCTCCCTGTTGAGGATGTGTTAACTAATTTGACCAGGGATCGACAAACTTTTGCATACAACGGTATGACATGTAAACTGGACTGTCTGGAGGTATTGTAGGGATACAGTAGCTTAACTGAAATACACAAAGTCTAATATATTGTATATATTAATAATATAATATACTGTGTATAAAATTACACAGTGTAACCAATCCATTGTCATTCATAATTTGCCCTGTACTCCATTAATCGTTGGTCAGTTTCTCTCCACAGGACCAGTGTTGACCGGATATTATTTGAGTAGAGGACAAAGTGTGTGATGCTAATACTGGTGTATGAGTGTTTCTGGGGGCTTTGCACACATCAGTGTCACTACTAGGTTGGTCCACCACCCAAAAAAGTCCAGCAATGAGTGCCTCTGTGGTCAGAAACATACTATTGATAAAGAGCTAAAGAATAGAGAATTAGTGCATCAAAAAAATGGGCTAAAGCTTCTAACTGTACACCAGCATGATGGAGCAACTTGTTACATTCATCACTATCTGAACTTCAGTAGGTCAATCTACAAACAGTGGACAGTTTGCACCCCCACACATTTTGGAATTGTCAACTATTATTTTGCCTATTGGTTGGCATTAAGGCTGATGGTAATAAGGTTGAGGTCTGCAGCTTAAATCAGCCATATGGTGCCCATGTGGTCATGAACAAAGAATATCCCATCATTGTGCATAAATTAATACTTCATCCATGGCTTCCTTTTAAGCTTGGCATTCAATACAAGGCCTTCGTTATGACATTTAAAGCCCTTAATGGCCTGGCTCCCACATATTTTAATGATCTTGTGAGATGTTTAGCCCGTCCAGACTACTTTGCTGAGCTGAGGCAGGCTTACTGCAAGCTAGGATCTCTCACAGCTGAGTTGGTGGAGGCTCATTTTCTTAATGGCACCTAAAACTCTGAAAATGCATGCCATTTTAAAATCCAGATTCAAAACGTATAGCCAGAACTGTAACTATTTGGGCAGTTACTGTTATTTTACCTGTCAACCACAGCATATTGAAGATGAAGTTCTGGAACAACATCTCATGGACAGATGAGACAAAGATCAGCTTGTATCAGAATAATGGGAATTGAAGAGCAGGGAGAAGGGAAACAACTGCTTATGATCCAATGCCTGTCACCTCTTCTTTCAAGCATTCTGGAGGCAGTGTTATGATGTGGGCATGTATATCTGCCAATAGAACTGTTTCCCTTGTATTTGATGATAATGTAGCTGCTGACAAAGGTCAGCAAAATGAATTCTGACGTGTATGGCTATGTTACTGGCTCAGATTCAGCCGAATTCTTCAAAACTCTGGACGGCACTTCACAGCGCAGATGGACAATGAACCAACGCATACTGCAAAAGCAACCCAAGACTTTCTAAGTGGAATATTCTGTAGCTGTCACTTGACCTCAATCCAATCAAACTGAAGGCAAAACTGAAGGTAAAACACCCCAAGAACAAGGAGGAGCTGAAGACAGCTGCAGTAAAGGCCTGGCAGAGCATCACCAGGGAGGCGTCTGGGCGTCTGGTGAGCACCTAAAATGGGGATGATGTAAAAAGTATTATATCAGCAAATATTTAATAAAGCTACAGGGCTCCAGTTTTATGGACATGCCTATCTATAACGAAGAAAAAATTAAAATGGACAAAAAATCTTACAAACTTCTTATTTTACATTCTGCCATGTTCTTTAGCAGATCAACCATTGTTGTTTCCTGAGTCAATCTAATTTTATTATTGTGTGGATTTTATAAATATGCTGACATATTTACTGTAACAAGGCTGACCTAGGGTCTGGGGATGCAAAGAAAGTTTTTTTTACATAAAAAATTTACTCAGTTATTACTGTTGAGTTAAACTTTTCATGGCAAGGAAACTTTAGTGCACTTAAACAGCGCTAATAGGTTTTGAATTTGAAATTTTTCAACAGCAGCATAAACAGACCTGAGGGCCAAAACAATGAGTGTGTTCACATGCACTTAATAATCCGATCACTGCAGAAAATCAGATTTTGTCAGTAATTCGATTAGTGTGTCTATGTGCACTTAATAATCCGATCACTGCAGAAAATCAGATTTTGTCAGTAATTCGATTAGTGTGTTTACATGCATTTGAGTAATCAGATAATGTGAAACTCCAGGTCTACATGAGTCAGGCAGTAATTAGATTTCTGCTTTGCAACCAGCCAATTAACTCACAGAAGACTATTTAAATCCGTTATTTTCTCAAGCATGTATTTGGTTTCAGCGCCGCTCCAAAAGTGTTTTGTTGCGTCTCGCGGCAACACTGCTGGCTTATTTTCGGTACCGCCGTCTGTTTTCGCACATGCGCAGACTGAGAAATCAGAAAGAAATCAGAGTAAGAGTTTACATGCACTGAGAAATCTGATAACTGAGCTAAAATCCGACTCTTCTTATCGGATTTCTTGATCGGATTTCTAGACCTTACTCCAATCTAAGAAATTGGACCATGCTGTTTACACGACCATGTGATTGATCAGATAACTGCAGAAATGTGATTATGATCAGATTATTGACTGCCTGTAAACGCACTCAGTGATCATCAATGTAAATGATCCCTAAATGTATTTATAAAGAAAAAGTTTCTCAGATCTGTAATGATTTTACTATTTAAAATATATGTAAGGGATGCAAATTGTCCTGTTTCCGTTGAATGACTGTAGTGTTATTATGTTTTTGTAAAAATCCTTCAACCAATGCCCAGTGCAGGTCAGTGTGTTACTGGACAGCTCCTTGGTCAGTGGATTGCAGAGTTCAGCCGTGCTGGACATTGTTTGCAGCCAGGGCAGATTCCAGCACAGTGATAAAACGGTGGACGTCGGTGAAGGAGTTGTAGAGAGGAACAGGAGCTACACGCAGCACGCTGGGCTCCCTCATATCACACTGCAACAGGCAACAGATAAACAATCTCATTTCAGTATTTCAGCACAGATATAGTGTTAGTTTGGTTTAGTCTGATTCTAACTATACATTTTGTTTCAAATAACAGCTGATTATTGTCCTTTAGGATAACTTACACGTGGTTCCATGATGCCCTGATTGCTATTCAATCCTGAGTCATGTATAATCACAGGAAACACTATGCAAGTATGTGTGAATGTAAGTGTTTGCGACAGACAGTCAGACAGAGAGTTTGCCGTAAAAGCACTCACAGTGACTCCTCTCTTCTCCAGCTCCTTAAAGACAGCTCGGATGGGCAGGGAGAAAGAGAGGGACAGCTGGCAGCCTCTCTCAGCTGGGTTACTGGGAGTGATGATATGGACGTGGGGCTTATGAGGGTCTGACTTATCCCTGCTGTAGTAGTGCTTGAGAAGGTATTCCAGATAGCCAGTCAATAGGATGGACTTCTTCCTCAGATCCTTCATGGAGGTCTGGTTAAAGATCTAGTGAAGTAAAAGAATGATGCTGTTATTTTTTCAAAATAAATAAAAAAGTCTATAGGAAACATTATAATATAAGTATTGCTATTACTGTTATTAAGTTGGCTGACGTGGGGCCTGTACAGGAATAGTGCGCATGTGCAGGCCTGTAGGAAATTAATGGCAGAAAAGGCAAAACTCTGAAATTCAAAACCAAGAAACACATTAGCAACTGCTTAGGATTGTAAAGCTGTGGCCTATCAACACCTTAGCAACCACCTCAGATTCCATAGCAATAGCCTAGCAACACTTTAGCAACCACTGGGGATTCCATAAGAATGACCTAGCAATACCTTAGCAACCGCCTCATATACCATAGCAGTGGCCTAGCAACACCTTGGCAACCACCTTTAGATAACATAGCAATGACCTAGCAACACTTTAGCAACCACCTGGGATTTCATAGGAATGACCTAGCAATGACCTAGCAACACCTTAACAACAGCCTGGGATTCCAGAGCAGTGGCCTAGCAACACTTTAGCAACCACCTCAGATACCATAGCAATGACCTAGCAACACTTTAGCAACCACCTGGGATTCCATAGGAATGACTTAGCAAAGATCTAGCAACACCTTAACAACAGCCTGGGATTCCAGAGCAGTGGCCTATCAACACCTTAGCAACCACCTGAGACTCCATAGCAATGGCTTAGCAACACCTTAGCAACCACCGGGGATTCCATAGGAATGATCTAGCAATACCTTAGCAATCACCTTGGACACCATAGCAGTGGCCTAGCAACACCTTGGCAACCATCTCAGATACCATAGCAATGACCTAGCAACACCTACGCAACCACCTGGAATTCCTTTGGAATGACCTAGCAACTCCTTAGCAACCACCTCAGATACTGTAATAATAATAATAATAATAAGAAGAAGAAGAAGAAGAAGAAGAAGAAGAAGAGAATAATAATAATAATAATAATTATTATTATTATTATTATTATTATTATTATTATTATTATTGTTGTTGTTGTTGTTGTTATTATAATACTCAAGGTAATATAATAATAATAATAATAATAATAATAATAAGAAAAAGAAGAAGAAGAAGAAGAAGAAGAATTTTAACCAATATTACAGCTGTTTAAAAATTGATTTATTGTCTGTCTTATTAATCTTATTCATCTATGGTTTGGTAAATACATTGAGTAATGTGCATGCATTATACAATTTCCTCACCTCTAGACTGGCCTGTAGGGGGCACACCAGCAAAATGGGTTGATTAGAAAGTCTGTATCCATTCACTCCAGGCTGCAGGTCCATTTCTGTAGAAACATGTGTGCCATCGCAGCCTGCATTAGCAAGGTACTCAGCCAAATGAAGAATATTACTTTGTAATACCATGTTTAACCACATGAGGCCAGCACTACACAAGTTATGTTCCCTGTTGATATGGAGTCTCAGTAGACACTGCCATGAAAACTCAGCTGATGCTTGAAAACTCATTAAGAAGCTGCTCTTGTTATTCAGACTCAATGAAATAAGATTTTGAACAGTAAGCAGCAGAATGCAGAAACATGGAGGTGAACAGAGATAGTGTGTAATGTGTTGTTGTACCATTGGTCATTTGGAATCTAGTGCTCAGTTTGTGCCCCCACCAACCCAACAGACTGAAAGACATAGAGAGAGAGAGAGAGGTTGAATAATTTGTCTCTTTAACACAATGTAGAGCCTTTGAACCATAAGCAGTCTATGAAATTGGCTGTGATTACCACTCACATGGGTTTGACCGTGTCCGTATGTTTCTCATGTACAAACGCTCCTGCCAAACCACCAGCTCCAGAGTTCACATACTGACCACAACACAGAGAAATGACCATACTGAACAGGGATATTAATGAACTGCAGGTAAAACAGCACTGAAAACAATAACAAGATATGATCATACTGAACACATTATGATCTATGCATGTGGGTTCTTGTTACTGTTGTGTTGTTGGACAAGATTTACAGAATGTTTTCTCAGAAATCTTATTGAACATAATGAGAAGCTGAAGTGCACAGTTCAGTTTTTTGTCAAAATACCGGCATGTAAATCAAGATAAATTTCAAATTATATGCAGTGTGTATGTGAGCTGCATTGATTAGCAGTCTTATTATTTGTTTAATGTCCTGTAAGGCTTGCCCAACCTCTACAGTTGACAGAGGAGCACCCTGAAGCATAGCTAGTATACTGACCTTATATGTGCACCAGCAAGCGAAGTCTACTCCCCAGTCATGCAGTCGCAGTTCAGCATTACCCACTGCATGCGCACAATCAAATCCCACATAACAGCCCTAAACACACACACACACGCACACACACACACACACACACACACACACACACACACACACACACACACGCACATGTTAAGGAATAGAAAACACAAAGAGGAAATAAAACACTTCCTAAAAATCATGTTTCCATTGCATTTTTATAGTATTTATAGTGATACAGTCTGCCAGCTCAGCCACTAGAGGGAAACGCTCAAAGGGAAAGTCCACTGATTTTTCAACATTTCTGTATAATTAACTGTATAATTAACTGCTTGAGAGGTAAACAGTCATTCAGAGTGATTCGATGTGAAATAGTTCACTGTAGAGGAACTTTAACCACCCAGGTTTCTTTACAGTGGTGGTGAGTCATGATGTCTACAATGAAAATACAGCCATTTTATTTACTATCCAAAAAAATCAGTGACAAGTAGTTTTATAAATAATATTAATAATAGTAAAATTGTTGTAAATCTGGGAATTTCTTTGACGATGAATGTACATTAAATTAGGACATAAAACATTAACCTCTTTAGATGTCTGGTTCCTGTCACCACCACTGTGCACAATTCTGACTTCTCTATATTGAAGCATTTCACACCAAACCACTCTGAATGACTGTTTAGAATTTAACCATTTAATTATGCAGAAGTAAAAAAATCAGGTGGAGTTCCCCTTTAATGAACTTCATTATCATAGATCGTTATCAGTCAGATAGTATCTCACTATTAGATAAATTAGTATTAGTTGCATTCAGTCAGTTAGGAAAGTTACTCATTTCCGTTTTGATCCTTCCCATTTAGTTACTGGATCCTTTTTAAGGTTTAGTTTCATTCTGTTTTGTTGGCTCAGCTCCTGGCTTTCTGATCTGTTCTTCACATCTGTCACTTTGGAGCTTTAGCATTTTATTTTAGACCAAAAAGATCCCAAAAAGAGAAAACAAACTTCCTGATGCTGATAGATGCTGTATGTATTAGGAGGTTCCTCTGCAGTTTTTTATTCGGGTTGTTTTTTGGTCACTACCTTTACTTTAACTTCAATCATTACTGAGGTAACAACACTTAGACCCCCGCCACCCACCCATTCACCTGCAATCATGTGCAAATGTTTGGGAGACTCCGGTCAAATGGCATGTTCTTTCAAGTTTCTACAGAAAACACACTTTGGCACATTTTAATGCACAAATATTCTTTACACTTTGAAAAAGTAATAGCACATTTCATATTTGATTATATATATATATATATATATGTTATATATATATATATATGTTAAATTCAGCAAATAAATAAAAGATTGTGTTGCTATGGAAAAATGTGATGTTTATTCTCACTCACAAAATCAACAAATCATGTAGCGCTAGGGATCATCAGACTTTTGCATGCAACTGAAAGTCCATATGAGGAAACAGATGGGAGAAACATCAACCTGTCAAGTGTCCAGCGCAGTATTGTGTATGATCTAACCTGGGCCTGGCCTGCTTTGGTGATGACCTCCATATTGAAGAGCTGCCCAGTATAGTACTGGACTCCGCTGAGCATCACCAGAGCGATGGAGTGTCCTTCTCGCTCTATCGTAGACACAATGTCCTCTGTCCTCAGGGTGTCCTCTCCCTAACGTGGACCACAACATATCTCAGTGCAGCATAACAATGTTACAAAGTAAGTGTAGGAGAAAGAGTGGAAAACATCTCTCTTTTTCATCCAGAAACCTGGTGCATTTACTTCAAACTTATACATTTATTTATACTTTTTTCTGGTATGACTATGGAAATATTATGTTATGTAGTTATGAGAATGAAAAAGTGAAGTGTGGCCCCATATACAGGCCCCCACAGTTTCAGTGGTTGAAAATGAAGGTATAAAAACTACATATGTTTACTAAAAGGAAACTAAAGAAGTCAGTGTTTGTAAGATGGTGAAGAGTTACCTCTCTGGGTTTAAGGAGGAGCATGCTTTTGCTGGGGTCAAACCCCCGTAGCCGTATCTGAGATTCCACAGCATACTGTAAAACACAAAGATGTACTTACTTATTATATTTATGAGGGCACATTTTTCATCAAGGGGCTTCTTGACAGCTGCACATCCTTTCGGGCCCAATCCCATTTCACCTCTCACCCCTACCACTCAGCCCTTAGCCCTCCGTTTGCCTAGTTCACGTCTAGTAGTATTGTGTCCCAATTTCTGTAGAGGGGTAGGATGAAGTGTTAGGGCTTCATGGCCCTCCGAACAGAGGTTTTTTTAGAGGCACACTCCAAACAGAGTGTTATGAGAAAAAAAAGAGAAACTGGTGATCGATGCGCGAGTGACCAAAGTTACAACTTACGATAACGATTGTATTATCTTAGTTTAATGTCGTTTCAGTGTATTTTGGTCCTTTTCTTCATAACAAGCAGAGAAATCGCTAGTAGTATGCTAATGTCTCGGTAGCTAGCTATCTAATTTTCCCATTCCACCTTAAATAGTCCAGCAGTACTCACGCTTGAGGCGCCAGAATGTAACAGCTGCTCCATTTAAGGTGGAACAGGAAAATTCAAACAAGAATCTGGTGAATATCTAACTTCAGCTTCATATCACTGAAGAGTTAGGGGTGAGTGATAGTAAATAATATCACCCCCCCACCTTCTTTACAAGCATATGATGCCATAATGTAACTAAAGCCCAGCAGTGATATTGCTGAACTTTACCCTCCTCTGCTGTCACTGCAGACTGGCAGGGTCACCTACAGAGCACCGCTAGTAGCCTGTTAATGAAGTAATGTTCTTCTTTATTTGAGGGTTGTTCTATTTTTTAGGGCAAGGTGACACTTGAAAACAAGGGGTAGGGGTGAAAATAAGAAAAATTGGATTGGGCCATAGTGCTGAGTTGTCTTCTCACAGTGGAAGGATGGAGAGAAACACCTGTGGATTTTTTTTCAGATAATTTTTAGATCATTTGTATGCAAGTGGATTATTATTGATTGTGCATTGCTGAAGAATAAGAAAAAGAAAAAAATGTGTTTCCTGTAGAAAATGCAGTGATTACACAGCTTAAGCTTGCTAAGATGTTGCTATGGTATCCCAAGCAATTGCTATAGTGTTGTTAAGTGGTTGCTATAGTATCCCAGGTGGTTGCTAAATGTTGCTAAGCGGTTGGTACAGTGTCCCAGATGGTTGCTATGGTGTTGCTTGCTGAATAATGTCCTCAATGGCCATTTTGACAGAACACTAATTAAATGAAAGCCAGTTTCTCACTTTTGCACAGTACTGCATATCCATTTTGCATTTATACACTGTGCATTTAGGCTTGTGGTCCAGTTTCCTATGTAACACGTGGGTAGAATGTGTCCAATTTGCACCTGAAACTGATGCAAAAGTCTTAGAACACTGAGCCCACAGTCTTTAACATGTTACCAAACCAGTCCCTGAAATACCAGCATAGGTTTTACTTTGATGCAAGCCTGCCAGCTGAGCTCTTGGTTGCATTTACCACCTAAAACAACAATATCTAACTAGGATATTTGGAGTGCTGGGTGTTAAGACAAAGTGAGAGTTCACAGTTTCACCTACATGGTCAGACGGAAAGGCTTTGTCCTCCAGGAGGATTTTGTGGCGTTTTGCGGTGGGCTGGTAAAAAGCAAGCTGTGGGAGAAAAAAAAAACAAACAGACATAAGTACATACATCATAAGTACATGCCTGACAGCATGTTGTTCACAGATTTACATCTGTAATCTGAACAAATATTTACCATCAGAAGGTGTAGGTTAACTGTCAGGCCATTCATCAAAGCAACTTCCTCTGCTTTAGCACCTTTACATACATACACACACAAAGGCACATGTCTGTGAAAACAGACGTTGCGTTGCTGTGTACAGTAATAGTAAGTGAAGGCTTAAGGTCCACTCTTGTCCACTAGCATGTCTACTGAGTTTCCCTGTAATTCATTAACATTTTGTTTTTGCGATCTTTTACGAAGAAGAGAAGAAGTGATGCCAGTGTACAATGCCAAAATTTCAGCAATTACCCACAAGCTTTGCCATGAGATCCTCTAGATTGTTCTCAGCCCAGGCCCAAGGTCGTGACCCCATTATATGACCATGGGCTCCTCTGTAAACAACCAAGCATTTCAGTTTGAGTTGAGAGGTCCAAGGACATGGACATACTGGCTTACGAACAATGTATAGATAAGACAAATCAATGACTTGTTTTTTGTTTTAATAGTTGCATAGTTACATGAAAGTTGTTAAATAATAAATAATGCAATTATATTAGCCTAAAAATAAATAATACATTTACAAAAGAGCCAAAAACAATGCAGAGTGCATAAAGACTGCTCACGTTTTGGCCCATTTCTCCAACTCCTCGTCAATATACTTTTTCACATTTTTGGGCTGTAGTCCAAGAGAGTTACCCGCAAAGTAAATGCAGTCTTCCGAACCATCCACGAGTGACAGATCAGCTGTAGGAAAGAAAAACAGAAAAAAAAAATGTTAAGTAATGTGCAAAGATCAGAGAACACCCTTCATTTATTAGACTTTCGGCCAAAACAAGCTATTTACAAACCTAAACAAGTTTCTTATTTTTCAGCACAGAAAACTTATTCAATAGAAAATTACACAGAAGCCTCAACAAGTAAATATTATATCACATTTTTCAGTATTTAGTGTATCTAAAGTTTGACTTTTTTACAGCTTCTTTTCTTTTCTGGAGACTCGTTTTCAGTTTTACAAAGAAATCTGCAGGAATGTTCTTCCACACCTCCACAGTTCAGTCTTCGATTATGAAAAGAAGAAAATGCAGTCAACTTATAAGTAGCCCCAAACACATTCAGTGATGTTGAGGTCTAGATGTCTATGGTGGTCAATCCAACTCTCTGTTGTTTCTTCTATTTTGTCTATTTCCTACACTCATAGCAAAAAGCATTCTATATAGTAGTGAAAAATGATTTTTCTTTTCTTCATTACACACTGTTAGAAATAAAGGTTCTGTGGAGGTACATTTTTCCTTTATCAAGGTACAAGCAACGTAAATGTTCCCTCAAAGGTACTACAGTGGTTTTAATGTCCAATTGTTAACTTAAATACATTTTTCCAGGTGAAAAATACATATTTGTACCTTTTCATAACCTAATATTTTAAAACAGAACAATAAAATAAAAAGCCTGGAGATGAGACAAGGTGTGTGGAGTCAACTTAGATTTTTTTTTTTTTTTTTATATATATATAATTTCAATGGATTATGGTACAATTATGTTCCCTGACTAAAGGTGCTGAGATGTACCCTTGAGGGGACCACTCCAGTGACAAGAGGGGTACTGCCCCAGTGACAGTTGACTACCTTTTTTTCTGAGTGTGTGCATTATCAAACAGAACACTAAGCTAGAAAGTGGGCAAAATTCAAACGTAAAATTCAAAAAAGAAACAGAGCCTCTCTTCCTTGCAATTACATATTCTCCTCTACTGCTCATTCTGTGGCAAAATGCCTTTGACCCCAATTGCATTTTCATTTTTATGGTCTTCTCTGCCTGTCAATCATCCCATCAGGGTGGGGCCAACAGCGTGCCTTCTTGAAAAGGCTTTGTTTAATTTATGTTTGAATTTTGGTGTTCTTTTGTTTTTTGTTAAAGCAATTCAAATGCATTCTTAGAGAGTGACAGTGCATATAGGATAAATTACGTATGAATTATCATTTTGACACAATACAAAAAATCCCATCAAGCATGAATATGCAGTTCTGGAAGTTCATTTTGATTGAATTAAAGCTGCTCATAAAGCATATAAATCTTAATGGAAATGAAATGCGAACATACAAAACCATTGCCATTTTACATATTGTGTTTTCATTATAACGCTGATACTGATATGCTTCTATACAATTTCACCACACATTCATTAAATGGTTCTTTGAGTGCTCCTGGTTCTATATAGAACAACTGCTTTAAGAACCCTTAAATAACTATTTTTAGGAGGGTATTTTTTTCAGATCTGAAAGAAAATGGAGCTTAATCTCTCAAAGATGAAAGCTTTTAGTGCTGGTTATCTGATGGGGACAGTTTTGGTGTCTACCAGGTCTTGTTTGGTTGTTAGAAGTCTCATTTTCTCTACATGTTTTCTTTTTTATGTTTTTTTTTTTCTTATTTACAAAATATAACCATTTATGAATTCTAAAAATTTGGATTGTTGTATTATATTATATCCGATCCCCTCCTGAACGTCTCCTAACTTATTGACCATCTTGACAGAAACAATAAATGAATGAAGGGTGGTCTCTGACTTTTGCAAAGTACTGTACCACTTCCACACTGTACACAATGCATCGTAATATAAATGTTAAGTGGTATTAAACGATTGCCTATTGGTACACTTACATGGTGGAAGCCCAGCAACCTTCGGGACAAGGAATTCCTGACGCAGATGTCTCAGCTCGTCATGCTCGTCAAAATATTCAGCCACTTCACGTGATGTAGGGCTGCAGCCCAGGTGTTTAGACACCTTCTCAATGACTTCTCGTGGTGAGCCGACAGCCAGAAGATCCATGTCTAGATTGTAGAGAGAAATGATCAAGATCTTGAGTAACCAGAAAATAAAAGTTTATTAGCAAAGAAGGTAGTGGGAGCTGTAGTCAGTTAGCTTGACCTAAATTTACATAATGCTGACTCGCCTCTTCTAGTGCTTGATTGTTAGTAGCCACATTAGCGAACTGCAAATAATCTCATTGAAACATCGTTTAGCATTTAAAAGTCATTAAGCAATCCACAAAGCAGGTTTAGAGGAATAGAGAAACAGTCTTAGCAAAGCAGCCTTACAACAACAGAGTAGCAGGTATAAAGTTTGAAGGTGAAGGCCTCTTGCAGTGCATAAAGTACTTTAAAATGCACTAGAAAACAACCGCTTTAAAAACATGATATCATTTTGCAGCAGCGTTAAACTCTATATGCTCATCTTCTATTGGCACTGTAATTAGCCTTGTACTTCTCTCTAGAAGGCACTCCACCCTTTTGTCATATTACTTACCTAAGAGAGTATGCTCACCTAGTTTAGGCTAGAAATTGTTCTCAGTCTGGGACGGTGCTCGATTCAGGATCAGTTCCAGACTAAAAAGACTTCATTACACCCCTTGGAAAGTGGCCTTTCACCTCATGTGTCAACAGTGAAGTTAAGCTAATGATTGCCAGACAGATTCATTCAGAAAGCCATAGTAAAGTTGAATAGTCTTTTTGCAGATTTTAATTACAGTTAATGCCTGTATTTTCTTAATTTTATCATAAGCTGTAAAAACATACTGCAGTTTCTACACTAGTATACAAGACAGTGTGGCACTTTAAGTGTGTTTTAGAGTTTTATACAGCATCTCATGTTGTGTTCTGGAAACACATTTACAGCACAGAAATATTTTACTGTATCAAACAACTTATAATAAAACTACTGTAATATAATTGTACCAATATCAAAATACTGCATTTTACAGTAAAACAAGACATTAAAATACTTTTCTACAGCCGCAAAGGATCATTGTCTTTACTGGAAATGTATTTTTGTTTTCCGTTATTTAAATCATATCCAATTTGAAGTGTAAACTTACAGAGTGTTAACATTAGTTAACATTGGCCTTGTTGGCTAGTTAGCTAACACTAGTTAGCTATCTAACACTATGCTAGCTTACCTGGCACAACCTGTATCAATAATTAACAAAAAAGCATGGGGTATTCAATGTGTCCATGCACTTTTTGCCTTTTTTTCTTATGTTGTTATTTAGGAAATGTAGAAGCTTTCACTTTTTTAAAGTATTCTTTTTCTTTGAAAGTATGTACCACTGCTACAATAATGCTAATTTCAGCTAGCTATGAGCTTTAGGTTGTATAGGATTTGCATTGTCATATTAGTGCCACTCTAACGGTGGTGTACATTCACTTTCCCACATTTTTTTTTTTTGTAGTTTAATATTGCAGCTTTAGCTGAAACACTGATTTTGGGGCTTGTAAGACATGCATGTAAAATATTTTTGCTTTGTACATTGCAGTTTTTAGTGAATCATTTAGAATATAATTCTCACTGTACTATTCCAAGAGCTTACCTTACTTTCACACACAAAGAGGTGGAAAGAGGTGATGGCTTATTGGCAACCAACAACATCACATTTAACATGCCTTTTTTTACATATGTTCTGTCATTGTTAGACAAACAAGCCAGCAGGTTGTAGTGGTCATGCACATCTATTTCAGACAGAGATATGCAAACAGCAGTTTATAAACGATAATGTCAATAATGTAATAGATTTCAATTGTAGTAATGTGCTGACATGAGTCAAACATGTAATACAACCCAGGAATGTATTAGCTCCCCCAATAATGTAAAAATTTTGTTATTACTAATGAAATATACCTTATTGGGAATTTTATAATAGCTATTATATTATAGTGACTGTATCCCAAGTACTATAGTGAATTCTGAGACAGGTGTCATAATACATACATACATACAAATCTAGCTATATATGTAGTTTTTTGACTAGTTACCCAATAACACCACTTATTAAAAAACATCTGTTCATCTGGCAGACAAATATTAATACTCAAGTTTATGTACACTAGTGTATCTTCTAGTGCTGTGCAAGAGGTGGCTGCACGAATTAGATTAACCACAGCAACACTTGTTTAAATTATACTACACAATAAACATGCCTACCTCATACCTCACCATGGGTCCTCACCAGGAGTACAATATTTGAAGAAGCTGTAAGAATTCTCCTGTTTTGAGGCTGGAGTTTTAGTCTGTCCTCTTTGAGCTGATAGTGTTGTGTGGATGTGAGCAGCATAGAACGTTCAGCTAATTGACCCTTTCCTAGCAAACAGTAACTGCACAACTAAGAGACTGTATGCACAACAATATTCAATTTTATAGTTTTCTCCAAAGAGGAACTTGATCATGCGACTTGGTCACATGTGGTCTATGAAGAAGTATACCCTGTTAGCATTCAGCTGGAATCTATTGTATGTATGTAGTGTGATGTAATATGTTTAACAGACAATGTCCTTGTTTACCCAAAGGTTAAAGAAATACAAAACAAGCAGCATTAGATTAAATATTACACAGTACAGTTACAAAAAGTACACAGGTCAGAAAATTACCTTTGAAAAAGGAGTCATGGAGTTGATGTTTAGAAGCAACATGTTATAACCAACATGTTATAAGCATATATATATATATATATATATATATATATATATATATATATATATATATACATATATATATATATATATATATATATATATATATATATATATATATATATACATAATATTATAATGTGTGAACATTAGTTAAAATGTTAAAATGTTTCTATTTTAAATTCTTTTCTTTCTAGCAATGAGTACATCAAATCCAATCAAAGGTCATCTGAACATGAGCTTCAATGGAAAAGACTTTTAAATTCTAACCTTTTGTACAATGGCTTTGAGATGGTCTCAAACTTGCTTCCATTTGAATAATGACCTATAAACAACACAGAATTTTGAGCGTTTCTTTTGCACATTCCTTCTTTCTTTCTTAAGTAAAAAAAACAGATTTTCAAAGTATGATGAGGCAGGGAGATTAAAATCAGTTTGAAAGTCTTGGCATGAAAACAGACACAGATATCTCCTGAGAGGACCAAAAAGGAATCAATAAATCATTTGCCCCCAGTAGAAGTTAAAAACATTATGCCATAGCGTTTATAATCTAGTTTATATGCGAGCTGGAAATGATTCCAAGTGTTGAATTCATTTGGTAGCTGTTCATGGGAACTCTCAATATGCCATCCGAAGAGGTGACAATGCAAATGGGGCCATGCTTAGTTCAAGGTTTAGTTTACCAGGTTGATGGTGCAACACAGGAACACAAAGTGCAAAACAATACAATATACTATATAAGATATTAGTGTGTGTCGTGCTGGTACAAGTGGATCAGACACAGCAGTGCTGCTGGAATTTTTAAACACTGTGTCCACTTACTGTCCACTCTATTAGACACTCCTACCTTGTCAGTCCACCTTGTAGATGTAAAGTCAGAGACGATAGCTCATCTGCTGCTGCACAGTTTGTGTTGGTCATCCTCTAGTCCTTCATCAGTGGTCACAGGACACTGCCCACAGGACGCTGTTGGCTGGATATTTTTGGTTGGTGGACTATTCTCAGTCCAGCAGTGACACTGAGATGTTTAAAAACTCCAGCAGCACTGCTGTGTCTGATCCACTCAGACCAGCGCAACAATGGTGATCCACCACCCAAATAGTACATGCTCTGTGTGGGTCCATGGGGGTCCTGACCGCTGAAGAACAGGGTAAAAGGGGGCTAACAAAGTATGCAGAGAAACAGATGGACTACAGTCTGTAATTGTAGAACTACAAAGTGCACCTATATAGTAAGTGGAGCTGATAAAATGGACAATGAGTGCAGAGAGGAAAACATGTGGGAAAGAGTTTTAAATGAATTAATGAGGTGATGGAGTGTGAATGGAGTGATTCTGCACATTGGGGATGAGGGGGCTCAGAGCAGGAAAGGGCAAACAAAGGGGACGCTGAAAACAGGATGCTCAAACAAAGGCTGAGATAGAAAAGTAAAATAAAAGATAATCAGAAAACAAATGACAATATCAGTTTTATGTTTCACCTGTTTGCTCTGTTGTAGATCAATCACTTTTTGTTTGGTTGGGGCTGTTTCTTGTTTAAGCCTTTATTTTGTCTTTTAAATAGTTTTTAGGCAATTTATTCTTTTTTAGGCCTCTTTTTCTTCTTTCTGTGGTTTTGGGCGATGTCTGTTTTCTGCCCTCTTTTCTTTTCTTTTCTTTTCTTTTCTTGAATCACACTGAGTACCATACTGGTCATCCCTCTGCCGTCGCTCCTTGGGAGATCATGTGACCAATGAACTTCAACCAATTGTCGCTCTAAGTCCCCTGAGTACTAATCATCTCACACACGTTTTCTATGCTATGTGACCTGTTTAGTTTATAAGCCCAGGCTTTAGCTTAGCCAAATTGTGAGGTATTGTTTCTCCTGCAGAATTACTGAGCGTTTCCATTGTACTTTTAGTTGTCCTTTTGGTTTATTGGACTCTTTTCTGGATTTCTCGTTATTGTCTTTTGTCTTTGCCATACTGGTTATGATTGCTCTGTTTTGCATTTTTGCTATTTTGCATAGTAGATTCTTGCCAATCCCTTTTTTATTAATGCCTCATCTCTTGGATTTTAGCATGAGCGTCTGACTGGGTCTGTTATGTTACACAAACAGTGATTTAAAAGCAGCGCAACATGTACGATTCATGAAAAAACATAAACTCTAAAATAGTTACTTAGATTGTAGCATTGTGAGGAAATTCATCTTTTTCTTGCATTTATGATGCCCCATGTGAGGTAATATGGTGAATACATCACCTATATAATTAGTTCTACCCATCTTCACCTTACAAGTGCATGGAAACTATTACTTTCTTATACATGAGCAGTATTTCTGCTTCAGGAGTTTCAGTGAAGGAGCTTAGCCTACTTCTTTTGGACAGTAACTGCCTGTGTTATAGCACCGTCTACTGTCTGTGTATAGTGTGGTTGCAATTATTGCCTGAAAAGTGACCACATTTTATATTTTATTTGTATTGTGTAAATCAAAGTCATATAATTATCATAATCAAATGGTCTATTAATGCATTTACTGTGCAGTGACCCATGGTTTCATGGCTATGTATGATTTATAAGATGTAGGAGATCTGAATGTTTATGATGTCTTCTATCCAACTGCAAATGTCCATAAAGTTACTGATTCACTGACTTTCCCTTTATGGCCATTGGCTTGAGGGAAAGCTGGTCACACCCTGAATTTCAGATATATAGGAAAGTTAGATCACAAATGATTTTTGCCTGAAATCTCCACCACAACAGGGACAAGATGGTGAGTAACCTGTCCTACAGTTATTTTTAACTCTCTGTTTTATCATTTTCTCCAGTATTATTAAGTGGTCACCTGTCAGTGTTCACATCTTATATCTTATTTTCTGGTGAAGTTTGTAGCAAAATTGGCAAATTCAGTTAGAACCTAAAACCATACATTGATTTAGGCTTAAAATACAATATATTTGAATGGATAACTGTTTAAATGCTTAAACAATGCTAATGTGAAGACGATTTCTAGCTTTGTTAATTAATATTAAGAGCCATCATCTCCAAAGTCTTTAAAATTCATAGTAAATAAACATCCAAGGCCACAAAATTGCCAGTTTATTTATTGATGTACCAAATCTACATTGGTATTAACCAAACAAATGTGCTCATCGTACTAAATAGTTCACCAGGTAATGGTTAAGCTACAGGTGTATCTCTCAGGATGAGCTAGACTGACCATGGTCAGGGTGATAGGACCAGGTCCAATGTTTCTCAGGTCTGAAGATGGTGGTTTGCATTTCATAAAGAAGCATATGTTCTGTTGAATATGGCTTATCGTCTTTATGTGCTAGTTGGACCTGAGTTGTTCACATAGCACCTAAGCAATATTCAAATGACATTCCACCAATATTTGCACAGTGTTCCCCCTCAGTCTTACTGGCACCTAGCTTGATGCTGTAAACCTTTGCGGTTGATCATTAACATTGGGCTTGGCAGGATAGAGGTGAAATAGTCTACTTTTAAACCGCTGTCAACTCAACTCAGCTCTCAACAATGCCAAGAATTCCATGTCAAAGTCTCAGCCTCCAGTAAAAAGTGATGAAATTTATGGTCTGACAAATAAACTCATTCTCTACTGTCTGTTTGTTAATCAAACAATGTAAATGTACCTTCAAAGGTACAACAATGGTGCTAAGGTCCAACTGAGTATCTAAAGTAGGGTTTTCTTAAGAGAAAGGTATGTTTTTGTACTCTTTCATAATCTAATGTTTTAAAACAGACGAGACAGACGAGACAGGATGGATGGAGTTAATACAGCTTAGAAAATTTAATTGCAAAGGAATTTGGTACAAATGTGCTTTAGTTCATGCTAAATATATTGAGAAATGTATCATCACATACTTCTTTAAATTTTTTATACCATTTCAGAACATCAATTGCTCTTATATATGCTTCATATACATTTGTATGAAGGTTTTGCACAAAGGTTCTTCTCACTCACACACCTCAAGTGTTTCTTTTATAGCATCAGACAACCAACTTAAATAGGGCAAATTTTATTTCTTAATTTCTGCTTATTTGCTGTGTTTAACATATTACATAAAATATAATAAGTACCATAACTTTTGCACAGGCCACATTTTATGTTTATTTTTTTTCCCCAATGTGTTACATTCAGCAAATAAACAGTAATTGTGTATTAAAGTGTGCAGAAGTGTGTTCCCTGTACAGGTTGTGTTCACTCTTTTTCACTTACAAAACATTGAATGTGACCAGGGGAGGCTAACTTTTTTCTCTGTATATTAAAGTTAATAATATATTTTTAATTCTCTAAAGAAGATATGATTTTAGATATTTTATCACAGCAGATTTGTGTCTCCTCATGTCATGTTGGGATTTATTATATGATGATATGAACTACACAGTGTTAAATTACAGTAAATTATGATTTACAACACTGATGCTACACATGATGTAATTTCCTATCTTTCCAAATGGACAGGTGTTTACCATTAAGGACTTGAACTTTGTTGCTGGGCAGGAGCTGGCAGTTGCTGGCAAAGTCAAATCTGGCTGCGATGTGTAAGTATTCACAACTACAGCAGGCCTGATATTAAACTCTTACACTGTGCCAGCAAAACATTCAGCAAAATGTGTAAATACTTTTTGGTAGTAGCCAGTTGTATTTTAGAATTACTACATGCTTCAGTCTTTGAGAGTGGTTTGATGAGAAATGATTCATTGTAGAAAACCTTGTGATGATCATAGCAACCATGGGTTATAATGTCTACAACACAAAGATAGCCATTCTATTTACTATCCAACCCTACATGTATATCTACATGAATGTATGAATGAATGTATATATGTGAATATCCATGAATGTATATATGAATGTACTTTAAAATTAATTTCAGGCCAAGATCATATCACAAAACATATCCTGAAACTGTGCCTGAATCATCAAGCAACCTATAAATTCTATGTAGTAACTTTCAGTAATGTAGCTTTCAAAGCAAGTCAGGTTCGGTTCCTATCACCACCATTTTTAAAAGTTCTGATTCAGCAAGTTTCATCAGAATGACACATTTCACATTAAATCACTCTGAATGACTTTACATTTTTACATTTTTATTTTATAGAAGTTTAAAAAAATAGTTAGAATTTCCATTTAAAGGTGCTGTAAAAATAAATGGACAGGCTGACCATAATGCCATCTAAAAATGGTGGCTCAGATCAGATCTTTGGAATTAATTATTTGTAGACTATTTCTGACAATTTGGAATGTTGACATTAGGAGCCAAATATAACTATGTAAATGTAGTTAAATCACCAATTGCTACTTTACATACTTTTCACTGTAAATGTTCAGTCATATAACACATGCCAGCTCTGCAACATTGGAAGTCTTTTCTAGTAGGACTGTTATCGAAGAGTTCCATACAAATGCATTATAGATTAATTAAAATACATTATATATACTTTCTTTTTTCTGATAAACATTGCTGGGTGTGGGCTTTACGCATACATGAAATATCAGTGCTACATAATGATTAATACCACCTTTATTAGAGAAACAAAAATGTGTTTCTCTTATGCAAGAACTTTTCTTTACAAAAACCTGGGATATTCAAAATTGTTACAGATAGACATACAACAATTTGGAATTGAACTCTTCAGTTATACGTTAGCCATCCTTCATTTGATGTACAGTACCCCAGATTAGCAGTGCAGCATGAACTCTATTCAAATGCTCTTTTGTAATATTCACTCAGTATTTCTCTCTGCACCACTCCTGCATTCTAAATAATATGTACATCTATCTGTCTGTCTCCAGCTTCTCCATCAACATCGGCCATGATTTTACCTCCTTAGCACTGCACTTTAATCCCCGCTTTAAATACAATAAGGACAAGAAAGTCATCGTGTGTAACTCTACTCAGGGAGGCAACTGGGGAAGTGAACAAAAAGAAAGCAACTTCCCCTTCCAGCGTGACGGGGAGTTCAAGGTGACACCATATCATTCACATATCTTTCCTTCCTTCATGATTTATTTGAATGGTGCCTTCTTGTCTATTTACTCTTAATGTTAATGAATTTTCTTTGATTATTTTATATACTTGCTGACATTTCATGTCATACTTTGGCCAAAAATCGGATGAACACAGTTTTCAGACAAATTAACTCAAGTTTGCTTTTTTAGTTAGCATGCTGCTACGAGCCAAATATAGTAACAAGTAATAAAATGTTATGTTACAGGAGTTAGGACCAAACAGCAGGCCAAAATCACACCCCCAAAAAAGACCCCAAACTGCTTTGAGATCTCAAACAGACTTGCATATGTGTTTTCTGACATTGTATAACATACTTTTATTCTTACAAATGGACAAACATGGACCAAAGTCAAGCTTAATGATGGCTACTACTAATAATTTTAGTTTAGCAAGTATGGGGAAACCAGAGAGGGTTGTGTACTCTTTCAAAAAATGGTTAAAGGTAATGGTTCTATTTAGAACCATGAGTTCTATATAGAACTATTTTGTGCTTAATTGGTTCTTTGCATGGTAAAATTATTTTTCAGATTGATCAAGAATGTGTTGTATATGGTTTTATATAGAACCTATTTGAAAATGGTTCTATATAGCAACAAAAAGAGTTCTGCTATTGTTGTGATGTGAAGATTGTAACACACTTTGCTGCTATTTAGAAGCCTTTTTTCAAAAGGTCCTATATAGAACCATATACAACACATTCTTGATGAATCTGAATTTAAACACTCTCAGGGGTGGGGTTACTGGACTTGAATCGTACTACAAGGTGATAAACATACAATCTGATTTGTACAGGCATACAATCTGTTTTAACACTACCATGCAATCTACAAATAGTACTTAGGGTGTGTTTAGGGTCTGGCTATTGGGCTGTAGCCTCTGGGTCTTTTTTTCTGTAGCCATGGGTCTCTTTTTTCTGCCAAAATATTTGATCTGAATATGAATTATGGGCTCATATCACTACTGAATCTTTTGTAAACGTATCCCTGCCTAAGCCGCTAGACTTAGTGATTGTTGAGACCCTTTTTCTTAGTGACTTTACTACTAAAAAACAACAAGCGACAAATTACAAGAGGGAAAGCAAGAAATATAAATATACTGTTTGCTGTGAATAAGTACTCTGTATTCATCACACCAGCAGAAAGGCACATACAGAGCACTAAACTGCAGGGTAGGTCACCATTAGCCACTGGGCTCACCCTGACGGTGACCAACCCCCAAAACAAATACCAACATAATAACCCCACTCCCCAATACAGAACAACACAACGAGCACATATTCACAACATAAACTAACAACGACCAACACCAAATAGCACAATAAGTCCCTTTGTTGGATGGCATGTGCATACCATGAGCCTTTGTGCGTGGCCATCTCCATAGTGACACCTCTAGGAGACAACGCCCGTATGTGTTGGGTCACTACAACATCAGAGTTTGAAAGATATAGCACAAACAAGTTATTGAGTTGTGACAATTTCTGAATATTTTTATAGATAGCCTAACGATAGGCTGAAGTGTCATAAAACACAAAAGCCAATCTAACTGAGATTACCTTACAACTTAATACAGTTCAAAACAATTATGCAATGGTTCTGACATGCACAATGTTATAAACTTCCATTACTTGTTAGCTTTATTAGCCTCGTAGCTTCAAAACTAAAGAGGCAGACACCAAACAAGTCTTGGCTGATCGATTACAAAATAGTCTAAATTCACCAAACTATTCCTTTAAGACAAGACTTTCTCATTAATACTGACGTCTTGACTTTCTGTAACCAGAAATCCACGCCATTCTACAGAAGTATTTGCAGTAGCACACAGCATTGTCTTATAGTGTGACAGTGCAGGTTTTTTCAGATACTAACATGTGCACATGTCTCATTAATCACATTTAACTGTTTGTAATATGTGTCATTTGTCAAGATTTGATTCATGAATTGCTGTCTGCTAAACTGGCTCCTGTGAATCAGTCATGTATATAGAAAGTTCTTGGGCAGCGTCATTAGACATGTTAATCTTTACAGTAGATTGTTGACTATAGAGGGTGTTTCTGTGTGTCTAAGTCTGTTGCCTGGTTTTAGTTATCTGAGATGTTCTTAGCAAACCTCAGAAAGACAGTATGACCTTTTTAGTGAATGCATTTCTGTTGTCCTTTGGCCTTTGCTGACTACTCAAGCGTGGGCTATGAGGCGATAATTACTTTTATGACTCTCAACCACGTAACTTCCCTAGGCAGCTCAAAAAGAGTCCTGTCTAGAGTGCCCTCTAGTGGTTATGGTGAATTCATTGCAAAAAAGCAGAAAAGCACAAATTGCAACCAACTTCTAAGACTGAAATTTGGAGGTGTGAAAAAAATCCCCACAGATTTCTTTGAAAAATGGAAAGTGAGTCTCTTGGAAAGAATGGAAGCTTCTTTTGGGAATGTAGATGCTGTTGATTGTACACTTCTTCACAGTATCTCTCTCTCGTTCTCTCTCTCTTCTCTAACAGGTGGTGTTCAACTTCAACAACGATCAGTTTTACATTAGACTCCCTGATGGCACCATGATGGGCTTCCCTAACCGCTTCGGCGACGACCGGTTCGACCACCTTCACGTGGATGGCGATGTCAAGATTCACAGCGTCAAAATACTCTAATAACAATAACAATAATAATAAAATAAAATAACCCAGAATGATAGCGATTCCAAATAAACTTGTCTTGTGCATGGTTTGAAATGCAGCCGAATCATCTGACGACAGTATGTTCTGCCTTTGAATGTGTGACGTGACCATTTATTCCATTCATATTTAATAGAGGACACCAAATAAAAACATGCTTAAAAATTTGATTTATTAAAAAGACAAAAGCTTTCATTGTAGGTTCCTTTGTTATTTCACCTAATGTAGCCAAATGCCTGTCTGTGAATTCTAACCATCCTAAAAAGTGCAGTGAAGTGATTAAAAAGTGTTGAAAAAATAAAACAGATTTCCTTATTTCTTCATTATTACTTTGTAATTTTTACCATACTTATTTTAACAATTCACAATATCTAAATAATCCTTTTAGGCTTACATTAGTGGATGCAAAGCTTGAATTTGTATCAGTCCTAAGTTATGTCCATAATATGCTAACAACAGGGCCGCCATAAGAGCCTGTAATAACAAATATTAAACGCCAGATGGAGACAGCTTCATATCTTTACTGAAAACATAAAGATGCATGCAAAATGTTTTCTTGACTGAAAATGAGTGAACACATCCTTACAGAGAACAGACTTCTGCACATTCAAAATGACTGTTACTTTGCTGAATTAATATATTGGAGAAAAAGTAAGAACTGAAAAAAAAATAATGAATAGAAACTGAAATTTGCAGACATATACAATATTTTTTTTGTTTTGTTTTGTTTTTTTTCCTGTAGAATATTTGCTATTAGCTTATTTTCTCTGAGAAAACTATGAAATTTGATCAAATATACTGAATACACTGTCCTTTATGTATTCAGTAACATATTCTGTTACAATACATAAAAAATAGCATATTCAGAAAACATTTTGCCTGCTATCTTAATAAGGCACTGCTTAATAAGCTGCTGTTATCATTTTTACTCAATTCACCCTCCTCTCTGTTACTTGTTGGCAGTTTTATTCATACAATTCTTCTGTTAATATGTTTCATAAAAAAGTCAATTAGTTATTACTGGGTTTATCAGTTTGATCATCTCTTAAAGGTGAGATAAACAATTAACTCAGCATATTGATTTATCAGTGTACTCAGGCTTTAGCAGGAACTTCAAGCTGTTTGCTGAGTTTCTCTTTAGAGTCTGTCTAAAGAGTGTGGGCTGATTTTACAATAGGCAACAGTCATGAATGGTATGATAGCTTTTCGTTTTGTTTTATTTTTGTAAATATTCTTGAAGTATTCTCCTGAATAAGTACCTGTATTCTGAATACTACCTTTTTAAAATGTAACATGGAACACAGGTACTTTATTTCTGTATTCTGAATATATAATCAACCCAACCCTGAGCCTATAGCAGTGGTTCTTAATCCAGGTCCTGGGGTCAGTCCCCTGCCCTGATGAAGTGAAGTAATGAACAATCTTCCTGAGCTGAAGTGAGTATCTTAGAGTGTGGAGAACAGACCCAGTGTTGAGAACCACTGGCCCAGAGATCACTGATTAAACTATAATTTTGAATACATGTATTAACGTCAATTAACATCAAAGGAACCTTGTTTTACAAAGACATGGTTTTGAGGAACTTTGTGATTAGTAGTTACACTGATTGCCTACATTTATTTCCTTTTTCCTCTTAAAAAAGGAAAAAATAAACCAAAACCGCTGAGGAGGACAAAGCAGTTGCATAAAATTCAACCACTCATTTCATGACACATAGGTTACTAATTCCTCTGCTGTCTATCTGCCATCTGTATCAGCACTTCCCCAACCCACACCTCAATGTGACTGGTTTTACTCACTCACTCTGCGCTCCCATTGGACCGAGGATGAGTAGTTCACACCTCCAGAATTCTCTCATCATTATAAAGGATAGTTGGAAGTTCAGGATTTTTCTGCTGGGACCTCCGCCACATCAGCGACAAGATGGTGAGTGCTGCAACATGCTCCTCTCTCTTATCATTTATGGATTTATAGAATGCAAAGTCAATGCTTTAGATCTCTCATACGTTTCATTAGAATAGAAGTGGCAGAGTAGCCTACGATAATGACCGCACACCTTGAGTCACTGTACGGCTTTAACAGGCTTGCATTGCCCAGGTTTATTGCACTGTTTGGTCAACATGAGATTTAGATGCTATCTTTGTGCAGTTCCCACTATGGAGCCCAGACAGGTTCATGCATTTAGAACAAGGCTCCAAACAAGCTTTTTGAAAAGTACAGTAATAAAAGTGTGGATATGAATTAAAGCCAGCTACTGGTATTTATCTACTATCAAGACCAAATGGTGCTTCATAATAAATGATCATCAATTTTGCATTTTAAGTTCAAATATAGCAAGGAACTAAAGGCTGACAGTAAGCAAGGAATCATTTCAGATAGTTGACATTCCCTTTGCAAGTCGAAGAGATATCTCAGATAGGACTATGACCTGAGTACATGGTCAGCAAGAGTCCAGAATGTGACCCAGCAAAAGAGAAAAGAGTACGGAGAGAGTTACACCGACTGACACACAATGATAAAATCTAACTAGCTGACCGATTTTACAAGCAATTTGTACACTTCATGAATTAGGTGTAAGATATGGTTGAATTGGAAGTAGGGTAACAATAAACTGATAAATACACGTAGCAATTCCGCAAAGTTAAAGTGTTATCAGGTCAGTGTTTAAACAGTACGTCTTCCTGTTCTCTGTTAATGGTACCTGCTGGGATGCAGTAATCCATGTTGATCATTAACACTGGGCTTGGCAGGATGCAGATAACCTCATCTCCTTTAACACCACTGACACAAAGCCTCAAGCTCAATAAACCTCAATAAACCATTCCAGAACTTTCCAATGATCCATTCATGGATGTGAAATATGCTGCTCCATAATGCAAAACAGACCATAGGCTTATATCAGTATCAGTGTGATCTCAGGGTGATCTCGGACTTTTGGGCCCCAATGTATTATATATATATATATATATATATATATATATATATATATATATATATATAATACAAAAATCTATATATAAACTACTCTCAGTACTATGTTCAAAAATTACACTGCAAAATTACAATACATTAATGGTTACTAGTTGCATTACTTTCACAATAGTTTACTGTAATATATTCACAGTAAATAACAATAAAATAGCAACTTTATACTGTGACTTCACATTGACCTGCATTACTTTTCAATTACAGTAGAAGCCAGTGACTTACTGTATGAATCTGTATGAATGCACATATGAGAAAACTGACTCTATAAATGTGTATTTTTTTTTTTTTTCTTTTTTGTAAATTTAAAGAAACATACAATTTTCTACTGTATACCACCACTTGGGAAAGATACTTATATATGGCAATTTTCTTGAAAAAATCAAACAAAATATAAAATGTGACAAGATTTTTGCACAGATTACATTTTATGTTTTAGTTTTTCTCAATATGTTAATTTCAGAAAATAATAAAAAAAAATAGTGTATTCAAATGTTCAGAAGTGTGCTGTCAGTGGACGATGTGCATTTTCACAAAAAAATCAACAGAAGGTATTTTCCCTAGGGGTGTCTAAACTTTTGCATACAACTGTGTGCACAGAATAAATTCCAGTGTAAAACTTTAGAAATTCTTTGAAACACTAAAACCTGAATCATTACAACAAACAAACACGGGATATATTTTATTAAAATGTTTATTCCTTTTTAACTTGCAGTTGCTTTCATATCCCATAATACTGTGTGGTACATTTGAAAGTCAACCACAATCATTTGCTGTGTTATTACCAAGAATATCTCAGGATGAGTTGATTTCATGAATACAGTATTTTACTGTAAAAAGTTTGTGTTAAACATTGTGTAATCCTGGCAATTATTAACAGTGTAGGTTTGATCTACTCATCAGGGGCTTTTGCACAATCTTATGGAGTCACACTGTCATGATCTTATGTGGGTGCACACTGTCATGAACGCAAAAGGTGGACATACCAAATACTGAAATTCTAAAATGTGTGCAAATATTTTAGAGATTCTGCTTTTCACTTAAAGTGGTGTGCTGATTATATAGTTTGTAATAGAAATATAATTGTATTGAATCAAGAAATATTTCAATGGCAGATAGTTTTGCTTATTTATGAAGTAATGATGTTGATGTTGGATGTAAAGAAAAACCTTATAATATTTTTCACAATCATATAATGATTGTACATAATTTTATGTTTTCTCTTGCCAGTATGCATTCTGCAGAGTAGTTACAGTCTAGTAAATTAATTATCTATTATCTATAATCAAACAATGAGAGAATCTTACTGTGTAAACGATACGTGCTTGGCTGTGGGTTGTGTTTGCTAATGTTTCTAAAATGCTGCACTTTTTGTTTCCAATTATACAGGTGTTCACTGTTAAAGACATGACTGTCAAGGCTGGCCAGGAGCTGACCATCTCTGGCAAAGTCAAATCTGGCTGTGAACTGTAAGTGCACACCATAAGACTGAAGCTAGAAAAAGAAGTCTAAAGACAAATTTCAAGTAAAATTCTGCTAAAACCTTAAAAATATTTCGATGACAAGAAGTTACAAAGGTAGATTTTGACGGAGAGCCGAGGATGAGTTTTCAGTTGTTTGGTTCCTAAGCCGTTTGAAACCTGAGGGTGTGGCGTGTTGCATTGATCACATTACAATGATCAATAACTGACAAACTGCACTGATGACATCATAACAGCCCATAAATGACTGGCTGCACTGATGACATCAGAATGGCCCTTAAGTAAAGGGCTACGTTAATGACATCAAAATGACCTATGAATGACAGGTTGCATGGATGACATTACAATGGCCCATAAGTAATGGGCTGCACTGATGACATCATAACAGCGCATAAGTATCAGGCTGCACTAATGACATCATAACAGCACATAAGTAACAGGCTGCACTGATGAAATCAGAACAGCCCATAAGAACCAGGCTGCACTGATGGCATCTCAGAAGCCCATAGGTGGCAGCTGGCACTAATGACATCACAGTGGCCCAAAAGTGACAGGCTGCACTAATGACATCACAATAGCCAATGACATTGCACATTAAAATTTGCTGAAAGATGTGTGCATTCTCTGTAGTTGTTTTCACTTCTTTAACAAAACATGCAATGATACTGATAGAGTCATATTATCATTATAATTGTGATTATAATAATGAATAAATAAGAAATGTTGTCTCCTGTTCCTCTGTAGATTTTCAATCAACCTCGGTCATGACTCTGACACCATAGTACTTCACTTCAACCCCCGTTTCTGCTACGGCAGCGACAACAACGTCATCGTGTGTAACTCTAACGTTGGTGGCTGGGGTGAAGAACAGAAGGAGTACAGCTTCCCCTTCCAACAAGGCGGAGAGTTCAAGGTGATAAAATGTGTCTTATCTGAAGTACAAATAAGCTGTAATAAAAAAAAAAAAATCCCACTGGAATGAGCTGGAATAAAAAAAGTTCCCACTAAAACATGATTGAACATTTAAACATTATAATAGTTTCAGTAGTAGAAAATAAATGTTACTTGTTATATAAAGAGAAGTTTAAATTAATATTCACAGTTCAGGAGCTGGGACACATAAGAAAGGCTGGGCCTTTCTTATGTTATCTACATGTACTTTAGTTTATGATTTATTTGAAGGGATCCTTATTTCGGTGTTCTTTCAAAGACAAATATGGCACTGTTTAGATATTTATCTTTAAGTCATGCATGAAGTCAAAAACTGGCGGTCCACATGTTTTATTGTCTCCATATCAGCCTGCCATTGTGTCCATAAGCCTTTATGACTGCTCATAAATCACATAAGTGATATGTAAAAGTTCATGTAACCATGGCCAAACTATACATTCAGTTAAGTTAAACTAGTCAAAACCATGTAACCACAATCATTCAGTAGCACTACATTATAGAGATACTTTTAATTGAAGATGAAAACATCCTCTACAGCAAACTTGAATGATGCATTTTCTGCTAATTTTATTACACTGTTTCTATTTAATTATTGTCTTTAACATATTCAAAAAGAAGCAAAAAACATAAAATATAAAATGTGCCACAACTTGTGCACTATCCACATTTTATCTCTTATTATTTTATTTTTTTTTACAAATATGTTAAATTGACATGTTAAATTTCACTTTTCATTTGATGGGTGCCCAAACCTTTGCATATGACTGCATATACACTAGCGTTCACAAGTTTGAAATCAATGTTTTTAATAATATAAAACTAATCATGTCTTATAAAAGCATAACATAAGGAATTAAGCTATGATAAAATTAATATCCAGAATGCATCATATTTTAAAAAGGTGGTCAAATCTCAAGGAAGAAAACCTAAATACATACTTACAGTAGATTATTTGTCATTTAATAAACTGTCATTCACAAAATTCTTAAAAAATTTAATAAAATGTGTAAAATATATTTTGGTAACTTTTACATTCTGTTTGGTGACAGAATGTAAATTTAAATCCACTTTGTAAAAGTTATTATTGTGTACAAAGTAACAATATTAATCTGGCAAGTTATTCCAACGCTAGTGTATTTTATATTTTTCTCTATATTGACATAATGGTCTATATGTTTTATAGTCTTTGTGAAAAGCAGCCCCATAACTACGATTGTCTCCTTGGGACTTTATAAGGGCTAAAATATCACTTACGGTATGTGTGTGTATTATTTTGTCCCAAAACATAGAATTAATCTCTCATTTCAAAATGGAATGTTCTTTTTCTAATCAGAAGATATGGGAATCAGAAATATGTTGAAATTGAATTACAAATATGAGCTCATCCTGCTCGTATATACACTAATAACGGAGCGGCAATGGCTAATATCAGCCTGCAATGACTCAGATCAAACACTAGATGGAGACATCTTTATACCTCCAGTTAACCCCAATGTCTAACACATCTGATTATGCAAGACTATGGCACTCAGAGGTCTACTACAGCAGTGTTTCTCCACCCCGGCCCTGGAGGCCCACGTCTTGGACCTCTTAGACTTTATAGTGTTTTCCCTGCTCCCAAAACACCTAATCCAACTAATCAGCTCATTAACAGCCCATTACTGAGTTAAAGTGGCTGTGTTGATGCAGGGAAAGTACTAAAATGTGCTGGGCAGTGAGCCTCCTGGACCAGGGTTGAGAAACTCTGTAGTATAGCACTAAGAGGGCCATGATTTGCAGTCAATGATGCTAGCACTTGTTGTAGTGCACCATAGTGATGCTGTGCATAAGTTTGCATGTTTGCAATTAGATCCTCTGGGTGATATGTGGACACCTGACCATCACACCTATATGAGTTTGTTGGTCATGCCATCCCAAAACCATGGGCATTAATATAGAGTTGACAGACAAGACGGCCTGGCTCGCAATCGACATTCTAATTCAACTGAAAGGTGTTCAGTGGGTTTGAGGTCAGGCCTTCACACCAAACAGTGGAAACAGATTTCTACTTGGCCCTACAACTTTTTCTGATGAACTCCCACCACGCCAGTGATAAAATGGTGAGTACTACTACACTCTTCTTTCTTTTATGAATTATTGATTTACAGAATGTCAAAACAGTCAATGCAAAAGCAATAGAGCAATAATAATAGGACAAAGAAGATTAAACTAAGGACTAGATGTATGTGCGTGAGAAGACACAGCACAATATGTGACGTATACAATATATACACATTCTGTGTTAGTTTCACACTTTCAACTGTATTTTCTTAGCTGAAAAAAACACCCCAGTGTACCTTTTTGGTAGGAAAGAATATTTATCTGTCAGATTATACCTATCATTGTGCTAAGGCAAACTTCATTAACATGTCATCAGTTTTGGATGATAATACATATTAATGAGGTCTCATGCACTCTTTTCTTCCTGCCACCTAAGACCTCATACAACAGACATTTATTAGGTGCTACGCACATGATAGCATTAAGCTGAGAGCTTACTTTGACTAACAGTCACCAAAGAGCACCTAAATAGTGGTGAAGCAGTAGAAGGGCAGCATGTGTCTGACCTAGTTGTGGTTAACACCTATAGCAGACTGGGTGTGGGCTGTCAAAGGCAGTGATCCTAGATGTGCCCAGTAACAGAGATCAAATGAAACATAGTATTTAAAAGATATGAAGATACAAAATGATTCATACTTATGATAATTTTTGCACTTTCTCTCCCTCCAACAGGTCTACGTCATTGGGCAGTTTCATATTAACTCTCCAAAAGCACTGTGTTGAAGCACTGAAGACATAAAAGCTTCAAGCACACTGAAGTGAAGGGTGAAGCCAGGGTTTGAGCATAAGATCACATAAGATGACCCATAGTAATCTCACTCAGACACACCGATTCCCAGTCAAAACAATGAGCCGGACCAAGTAAAATACACACATCCAGAAGTTTGTAGACGCTTCCTGAAATCTTCTGAAATCAAAGGTTTTAATAATAAGCTTGTCCCCTTGTGCTGCAGTAACAGCCTCTACTCTTCTGGGGAGGCTTTACACTGGATGTTGGAACATTACTGTGAGGTTTTGATTGCATTCAGCCATAAGAGCATGAGTGAGGTCAGATACTGATATTGGATGATCAATTGTGGATCACTCCAACTCCTCCCAAAGGCTTCAGAGGATGCAGTTCTACAGCCCAAAGCTAGAGGGCTTTGTACTCCTCTTGCTGATGCTTAGCACTGGGCATGGAGACTTTAGGCTTGTGATTGGGGCTGCTACAGAGCATCCTGTTCTATTCACAGTGCTTTAGTAAATTAGAAAGGGGTGCCTGGATCTGTCTGGATACACATGGACTTGGACTAAACTACTGTATTTCTATGGAATTAAAAAGTCAGGGCTTAGTTTGGGCTTACCCTTGGTCTGGAAATTATGTTTCTCTAGAAAAGCTCTGATGTGTACAAGATCTTCTTTTCTAGACCAGAATGTAATGTTTCTCAATGCGTGAAAAGAAACAACTAAAATGTTGTAAATAAAACATTTGTTCAAAATCAAAACTGCAGTTTGACTCAATAGAAAAATTCTACTGTATGTTTTGTGTTCTTTAAAAGCGCTATTGACAAGCCTTGTTAGCTGACCCTAATAGCCTTTCATTTATACACTGAGTTGCCACCTATACTTGTTGTCCATTATGCCCCTACCAACCAAAGTGGACACACAGTCTGTTTCTGGTCCATACTGTACAACCATTGATGGAGGGCTAGAGGATAACAAACTAAAATTATTCATGGAAAAAAGCTCTAGTCTCTGTATAAGTCTGCATATAGTCTCTTACTGTACACCTACACAGTGTACCAACAAGGTAGGAGTATCTAATAATGCTTTTCCACCATATGGTATTATGGTGAAGCACAATGTGATTACTAATCTGAACCCAGAACCATCTGTACCTGCTTTAGATTGTGCTTCCTTCAACAGAACAATGAAAGTAGGCGAGGCTCTCTATAGGTTGTGTGGTGGTCACATGGTTTCTTATGCAAAAGATTAAACAGTATCAACATTGGACCAGCCTCAAGCTATGATTTACCATTAACTCTGCATTTAGTTTTATTTGAGCGTGATGGGCAGTTCTAGTGTCTATAAATGGTAGTCATCTGACTCTGATGACGCCAAGTGATGATTCTGTGATGACTGAGTTTGTCCAGTCAGTGGTCTGTACTATTTATACCTTTGGCTCAACACGTTTGGTACCCTGAGGGCAAAGAGGTTAACCACATTTACCAGATTCTTTTTCAGCTTTGTTGCCTTGGTTTTCATTAGTGATAATGGCCTTCTGCTGTTGTGCACAGGATTTGAAATGAAAGGGGTGGGGGATTCCAGACTTTCCATATGAGTAAATGGACTTTCCCATAAGAGGGAAAATATTGAACTTGGGGGTCAAGTATTACCTTGAACAAAATGTGAATTTGCTGACAAAATTAATGCCCTCACAGATAGTGACCATCGAGGTGACCATCTTATTTTTCTACATTTTCATCAACTGTAAATTCACCCAGTCCAAATTCATAGTATAACAGTACAATCTAAGGCACCAAGCCACGTCACTCTGGTCTAAAAATGAAGAAGCTTAAAGCTTGAGCATGCCTCAAACTGCTGAGAAACCTTGTGGTCAGCAAAAGCCATGAAGACACAGAAAAAATGCTGTTAGCTGCCACGCCATTAGCCAACAAACAATGGACTCACTTTATGGCCTTGTGGACCTTGCATGCACATGCAATTGACTACAAGCGCTCCATATGGGACAGATCTTTAATATGTACTTTGATGGTCAGGAGAAACGGTAATATTCAGTGTTGCCTCTAGACATTAATGTCTGTATCTGCTCTCTTTCTAACAGGTGACCATCAGCTTCAACAATGAACAGTTTTACATCAAACTCCCCAACGGCACAATGATGAGCTTTCCTAACCGTAGCGGTGATGACAGCTTCAAGCACATTGACGTGCAGGGAGATGTGAAGGTCCAGGGCATCAAGCTGAAATAAAGAGGCTCCACACCTTTAGGCCTAAACCACAACTATCTTAGTGTATGTAAGCTGAAGGTCACTGTGAAAGCCCGCCCATCTGATGTGTTCAAGAATGTTCTGTTCTAGAACTAAATGGTGCTTAATGTCTGAAAGGAAACCACCACAGTTTGCTAATAAAATAAAAAAGGAATGTAAATCTTCAATACAAGCTCGAATGACTTTTGTTCTTTCATTTTTTTTTGTGTGTGTTCTAGTTATAGTAATGACATCTATCTGAGTTTTACAAATTGGAAAGAAATAAAACATAAAATATAAAATAAATACATTTGGCACAAGACATATTTTATTTAATTTTATTTTTTTCCCAGTATGTTAAATTCAGAGGAGGACCCTCAGGACAATGATTGCTAGGAACTAAAAGTTGTCTTTCATTTTTAGTTAATTTTTATTCAATTAAATCATGTTTGCATATAAACTCTGCAGGTATTACAGTATTGCTCTTGTTTCATTGTACCATATAGGATGAAAACAAAAGACTTAAATTTTTGAAATGCAGAGCAGAAAATTGCCCAGGTTAGCTTAGCGAGCTCTCCTTTTGGTTAGGACTTCAAGAGCTGAAGAGAAGGCCAAACACATTAGATTAGCCATGTAAGCTTTAGATATTCTTGCTAGTTCTCTTATTTATCTTATGTTATTAGTTAGCATAAAAAGACAATACACAGACTATCAAATACACACACTCACCAAATTATTAATAATTGTTGTCTTTTTTAATGTCAGCCAGGTTGAATTAAATCAGACAGTTTTCTTTAAAAACTTGGAGTAGAAATAAGAGATTTAGATTTACCCAGTGCTCATATTCATTAGGAGCACATGTTTACATCACCACAACATGTCATTTGACCAGGGGCACTTAAACGTTTGCATTTGACTGCTATAGTGTTTCAGCTTAAATCCTAGATGCTACATGTGAGCAAGCTTAAGACATAGATAACTATCTGAGAAGCAGCCTGTGACTCTAGCCTGCTACATAGAGAACTGGCGGCTAGACTCGCCACTGAGCAGGAAATGTGTTTTCTTACACAATTGCACACATCCCCCACCCTCCTACTGACAATTTTTTCTGTTGAATTCACACCATCATAGGATAAAAAAAGGAGAGCAGAAGCAAACAACAGCAGCCATGTTACCACAGAGGCCAAATAATGTTCGACTCAGAAAAGAACAAACTACTTTACTGTCATCGTTAACTGGGTCTTGGCAACACTGACCATTTCATTCATTATTTTTTTCCTTAAAAACTTTTGTACATGATTTGATCTGATCTAAAGGTGAAAATCTGATCAGATATGTCGCTTCAAAAACACACCTCAGGAAACAGCACAGTGCTGAGGTGTCTCTCAGGTCAACTGAGCTGAGCCTTGGCCTTATAGGACAGTTAAAGGGGAATTTCACCAAATGTTTCAGAATTTCTACACAATTAAATGGTTAAGATATGAACAAAGTCATTCAGAACGATTTGATGTGAAATGCTCCTTTAAGGAAAACTTACAGGGTCAGATATCCACCTCTAAAAGCTCCCTCATGGAAAGTTATTACTAAAATGGTTATGGTTATGCCTATTTTAGGGTAGTTTTGACCTAAAAAACCCTAGACAGGCCGCCAATCCATCGCAGGCAGACATACACACCTAGGGGCAACATAGCGTGTCCAATTGGCCTGGCTGCATGTCTTTGGACTGTGGGAGGAAACCCACACAGACATGGGGAGAACATGCAAATTCCACACAGAAAGGACCCTGGTCACACAGCCGGAATCAAACCCAGGTCCTTCTTGTTGTGAGGCAACAGCGCTACCCACTGCACCGCCATGCCACCCTGGCCTAAAACATATTTTTGTAATTCATTCACAGTTGAGAGGTCCATGCAGTGTGCTTAGGCATGCTAAGGCAAACTAGTCCCCCAAAATATTATGATTTCAGATTTTTTCACTATTTCAGCATTATCAGCATTACATATGAAAAGTGAGAAGACACATGTAGGTTCATAGGTTGTTTGAGATATGTTTGCACTGTAGACATTACGACCCCTGGTTCCTATCACTGCCGCTGTAAAGAATTCAACGTCAGTAAGTTTCTCTACAATGCCCAATTGCAGATTAAACAAATCTGAATGACACTGTGTACATCTGAAAGGCTGAATTATGCAGGTATATAAAAGTGGTCAAAGTCCTCTTTAAAAATGCAATGATATGTTGAATTAAAAGAACAGCCAAAAACATAAATAAATAAAAACAAATCTAATTTACACAATTTTCTATGAACCCCTAATGTAGTCGATCGACTAAGACATGTTTGGTGTCTAAACTTTATTTCTTTAGTTTTAAACTCACAGGTGCACTGGTGGAGATGTGGCAGGCAGGAGGGCCAGCAGTAAGTAGCAAACCCTTGTATGTTTTACTAAACTGGAGCTGTGATGCTAATAAACACTAGAAGTCAATAGTCACCCAAATCTTTTCCATAAACACACACTTCTTTGAACCTGCTTAAACAGCTTCCAGGCCCTCTTTACTTTTGTGCAGACTTCTTGATGTGGTTTTGGAGACCGTATGTGACCATATAATGTAACTATACAACTGAACAAAACTTCACCATGTTTTTTAATCAACACCTGTCCTAAACCACAATGACACCTCCATGTAACCTTATTTCAGACCTCAGTGAGTGCAGTTTATGGAAAAGATTTTGGGTGACTCTTGACGTCTACTGTTTGTTAGCAACGTTAGCCTTGCTGCTTCAGTGCTTAATTAAAGAAGTAAAATTTGGACACTACACAACTTGGCTGATCAGCTAATTTAGGGTACATAAAAAGGGTGTAAATTTGACTTTTTAAAAACAACAATGAAACCCATCAGTTTCTAGCGTTTGATATGTCCCCAAATCCATTTCTTTGTTTATTAATCTTCCATCTTAAATTTTGTATCTGTACCACATGAGTGCACAAGGAGGGAGTGTGTGGCCTGGTAAGTTTGAAAATGAAACAGACTATTCATCTTCAACACTTGATAATAGCCAAGCTTCACTTAGCTAACAAGCAGGCTGTTGTGCTAGCAGGGCAGGCTAAGTTTAACAACAGTTAATGTTAGCAAGCGTTTTGAGAGATTATGGTACTGAAATGATTTGTGATCAGTTTGTTCAGAAAACAATAAAATCGTGTATGGCTATCGAACGTCAGCTGACAATATTTATAGTCATGGGCAAAGGTTAGGGTGCCCCTGGTCAGATTATGTTTTGTTGATTTGTGGAAATAAGTACACATCCTCTACACAGAATACACATCTGCAAGTTAATGCGCACATCATTTATTTGATGAATTTAACATATTGAGAGAAAAAAAAAAACACACAAAATGTAGCCTGTGTAAATACAATGGTACATTTTTTTGTTTTTTTTTTTTCTTTTCCAATATGTTAAATTCAGGACATGAATGAAATTGCACTAAAATTTGCAGACAAAATGGCAGATCATGACTATCATGGCTAGAGTTAGGACAAAGTCTTCAGCATAGATTTCAAGAGCCACCAACAAGTGGAGGTGGATGGTAGAATGGTGGAAGGCATGGAATGGGGTAACCACAGCACAGTAGTGCTCCAGGCTCATAGCAGCCAGTGCGAAAATTCTAGCATGCATGGTGAGCAGGTCCAGGCTTAAGAGCACATGACAGCCCATCTCACCAAAACACTGTGGTGAGCAAAGTAGGTGCACACCACGAATGGAATGGTGGCTAGATAGAGCAGGTCAGCTGCCGCCAGATTCACGATAAAGGCATGCATGGAGCTTGCAAGGCGCAGCGCAGCTGAAGGCATTATAGCACCCAAGAGAGGTGTTACCCATATTACACAGCCACTTTCTGCACTGCTGCTGCCTGAACCTGAACCGACAGAGATCCTGCTGTTGGGTGCCAGGCTCAGCTGAAAAAAGTTGCTCAAACTTTTGCACACAAGTCATTAACTGTTATTAGTATTTGCCAATTTTATATACACTTATACATAAAGAACTTGCCTTTTCAGGTTCAACACTTCTTTAAAGTCTAAGGCAACATCAGATCTAATCAGTTGGAAAATTCTAAGTCTCAGCATGACAGGTACAATATTAGAGACCCAAATCAACCATATACATCCACAACCATTATATGTATCAGCTCCAGATTGAGTCAGGAGGCTGCATTCACTCTGTTTTCAATCACTGCATTTAAAAGATTCAGATTCTTTGAGTCTCAGACTCAAATTCGAATTCATCAGAGTCACAGTGAGCATTGTTCAGGTAATGAGATTTGTATTAGTCCTTTTCTGCTGGCCTAGGAAGATCCACAGTCCCAGGAGTAATTTGCATAGCTACTCGAAAAAGTCTGGGGCTGGGAGTGAGGAATTTAGTGGCCAAGAGAAACATTCCACAGAGAGGGGGGGCAGTACAGACATGTACAACCAGGAAATATCCATTCTCAGATACATACACACATCCATACAGTTTACTATGTGTGGTAACAGCATGAGGACATTTATTTTATGAGTCTTAGAGTATTGCTAAAGAATTGTCACAGCACCCTACAAATGTTTAGGTGAGCTTATCTCTATCAGGATCTGATCTGCAATAGATGTGCTACAATTACTACAGGACTTCAAGCATTACAAAACCACAAAAAATATAAATGCTCAGAAAGACTAGCTCAAAGAGGACATAAAGCCCTGAATTCTGGGTACATTGTCTCTATGGAAATACAGATGAATCCATGGCAACCTGACAGCGAGTTGAGAGGTCTGTAATAAGTTCCAGTTCTTACTTGAATCATCATCAAACTGAAAATCCATAATATGCCATTATTTTAGACGTCCATCACATTTGACATGACATCTCAACTGCAGTCCACTGAAGCACCATTTATGAAGAAAACTAGATACAGGCCCACTGACATTTAAAAAAAGGTCAGATCCATTCAAAGTGCTCTGAAAGAAGCTCAAGTCGTCCCAAACTTTTTATCTCCCTGCATAAATCTACAGTGCATCCGTTGTAATCTTAACAAGATCTTTGCACTAAGTTGAAACCAGGACCACTGTGCGGTCTGTGAATGCCTGGACAGCATCAAAACCCCTGCAAATGGAACCTAAGGACTTTCCCTTGTGGGTCAGTTTCGGATGAGTGTAGAGGATGACGTTGATAACCAAGAAAAGTTTGGCCATGTGCCAGCACCATGATGATAAACTACTATGTTTAAAAAGTGAACAGTCATATGGTTGAGAACTTACAGTAACTCTTCCCAAGCACCAGTCACACTACATCTACTGGGAATGTTAAAACCTCAGTATTACATGGTTCAGGTAGATGTCAAGGTCCAGGTCATCAAGTTCAAATAAGATGGCTCATAGTTGTTTCATGCATTGACCACTGCAGCTGACCCCTGATCGGCTCGACTGGAGCCTGAGGGCTGACCCCTTTGGGCCAAATAGTCTTTGTAATTGCGAGTAAGTAGAGTGTATAGGAGCGGGTTCACACAGCTGTTCCCGTAGGTCAGGCAGGTGACAAAGAAGTTGACGTAAGTGTGGGCAGCAGGCGAGAGCGACCGCAGCGACTCCGATGAAAAGAGCTTGGCCATCTGCCAGCCCCAGAAAGGTAGGAAGCAGGCCCAGTAGGCCACCACGATGCTGAAGATCATGGCCACCACTTTGTGTTTGAGCCTTGTCCTGCGTCCAGCTCCTGCTCCTCCTCTTTGGGTCAGGTTAGCCTGTGCTGTCCAGTAGCGTCTTGCTAACCCGGCATATAGCCCTACCATGACCAATCCAGGCACCAGCATGCTAGTGAAGAAGAGCACGGTCAGGTAAGCTTTGAAGGCCTCCAGCTTCCATGTGGGGAAACAGATGCGCTTGACCAGGCCGCCCGGTCCAGCACGGCCCTCTCGCAGCCTGATCATTACCATCATGGGTAGCGTCAGGACAAAGGCTGCAGCCCAGATTCCCAGAGCCACCAACCAGTGGCGGCGGATGGTTGAATGGCGGCGGGCACGGAATGGGGTAGCCACAGCACGGTAGCGCTCCAGGCTCATAGCAACTAGTGCGAAAACACTAGCGTGCATGGTGAGCAGGTCCAGGCTCAAGAGCACCCGGCAGCCGGTCTCACCAAAGAACCAGTTGTGGGCGAAGTAGGTGCACACCACGAATGGAATGGTGGCCAGGTAGAGCAGGTCAGCTGCCGCCAGATTAATGATAAAGACATGCATGGAGCCTGCACGGCGCAGCGCAGCTGAACGCATTATGGCCAAGGTGTACAGGTTGCCCGACACACCGAGGATGCACATGATGATGAGGGTGGCACCCAAAAGAGGGGTTACCCATATTACACTCCCTCCACCTGAGCCACTTCCTGCACCGCTGCTGCCTGAGTTTGAACCTGAAGGGCCAGAGATGCTGCTGTTGGTTGCCAGGCTCATGATACACAAAAATGGAGATCAGCTGAAAAAACCAAATAGATTCAGGAGATTTACAACAGGTCCATAGTTGCACCTCTTCAACTCTAGACTGCAGCTACTGCTCAGGTGAAACCTCACAAGTCACAAGAGCAAAGAATAGAAGTCCTTGGAATGGATGGAGAGCCCCAACAGATGGCATCTGAGATGCTGACCTGAAGATTCCTGTTTTTCAATCAAACGTGAAAATGACAGTGACAGAACTTTGAGAATGGTTGACAAGTTCTTAGAATTGTTGAGAAACAAGTCTTAAACAAAGCCATGATCTGGTTCTGTGCTGTAGAAAGCTTGCAATGTCCCGCTGGCGTGTCCAAGCTCAGTGGCCTATGAACTGAGTGGGAATATCTAGAAATCCAAACATGGCTTTTCTTGTTCTGCATTCCCTTCTCGCCCTCTTCCGTAATACGGATGGCCATTAATGTTTCCATCCAGGGTTTAAACTTTTGTGTCCTTCAGGCACAATCCTGTGAATGAGTATCAGAGTTGGTGTTGCGTTCTCCTGCACAATTATCTTTCTCCTCTCCTCCTTCACTCCTCTCCTGTTCTCTCCTCTGTCCTTTTCTTTGCCTCTCTCTCTCCGCTTAACTTGCTCACTCACACATAGGTGCAAATGCACATGACGTGTAGGATTTATGAGATGTTCACTTTAGGCTGTCTGACCCAGCTTTGAACACCAGGGTGCCATTTCAGACATCAGTGATACAAGCACACATACATTTTCACTCAACTGTATGATATGCACACGCTGTAGGTACTGTACATGCACAGATTGTTTTCTATAAAACGCACCATTTACATTTTATTTACATATTTGAAAACTTACAATTTTAATCACTGGGAGCTGAAAGCAGCGTTAGGAGTCTTGCCCAAGGAGTAGTGTGACATTCTTGCCAGAGCAGGAATCAAACCCTAGTGTGCCGCATCAAACTTTCAACTCAGGCTACATGATAGATTACTCAACACTTGAGCTAAAGAAAAATTAGCACAAAGGAAAATTTACAATCACACAAAGTAGCGCATGTGAAATATTTTTCATTCTAAAATGAACTGGCAAGATTTTTAGAGCAGACATGCATGTTTGAGATCCAACGAAATGAATCGAACAAGGCAAATTATTTAATCACTCATTAAAGCTTTAACGTCTTATTGACCAGGGTATATTTAGCTTTTTCCACCTGAATTTACATGATCAAATCATAAGGCAAATTATTCAGTAACTGCATGAAGTAAATGTCAATTTTTATTTTATTTATTATTATTATTATTATTATTTTTTTTTTTTTGTAATAGCTCCCCTCAAATTAACAGTTGTGTTTTACAATCATACACATATTGCTATATGCTTACAATTTCCTGCTGAAAGCCAAAAATCTTAGACGCTCTTTGTATTATTTTATAAAAATAATTTTTACAGAGCAGATCACTGAAGAGACGCCATCTGTTTATAGTTTATAGCCCAGATGTGTGGAAAAACGGGTCGACTTTCAGTAGACAAAAAAAAAAGTGAGTTCAGCTTCTTCAATCATAAGGGTTTAAAATTACATTACCCATCTATTTGACTGGAAAGCTCTCATATGACCTCCACTTTTTGAATGCAGCTTATGAAATATGAAAGTTATGAAGAATATATCGAAGTGCGTTTTGGAACCACTGGTGGTCTCAAGGAGTTGAAGTGGTTCAAGTGGTGTTGCACGACTCCAGGTTTCCTGAAATCTGACTTTTGACTCCTGACACTGGAGGAACTCATCAGCTCAACTTAATTTTAAACAGGACAGCACCAGAGCCATTGATAAAGGCATGTAGTGGATAGTAAACCATTGTTTACTCAAAAGGTACTCCTTCAAATAAGCTAATGCTAAAGATAGCCCTTGAGCTAGTCAGAGCAATGTTAGATGCTAAATATGTTGTTGTATTTTTGTTTTTTTGAGCAACTTTAATGAATTATATAACGGGTAGCAAGTGTATAAGTGCATTAATACATTTTAATCACAAATGTGAGCGCTCTATCATCCCGTTTAATCCGACCGATTTATCAAACTGTCAGCAGCGAAGTTAAGAAATGCTAACTAGTTAGTTAACTTTTTTAGGTAATGTTGATAGACATCATATGAAAAATGATTAAGCAAATACAGTAACTCAGAAAACGTTTAGCTTAAATTAGAGCCAGATTATGACCACCTCCTTGTTTCTACACTCATTGTCCATATTATCAGCTCCATATAGATGCACTTTGTAGTTCTACAATTACAGACTGTAGTCCATCTGTTTCTCTGTTAGCCCCCTTTTACCCTGTTCTTCAGTGGTCCGGAACCCCATGGACCCTCACAGCGCAGGTACTATTTGGGTGGTGGATCATTCTTAGCACTACACTAACACTGACGTGGTGGTGGTGTGTTAGTGTGTGTTGTGCTGGTCTGAGTGGATCAGACACAGCAGTACTGCTGGAGTTTTTAAACACCTCAGTGTCACTGCTGGACTGAGAATAGTCCACCAACCAAAAATATCCAGCCAACAGCGTCCTGTGGACAGCATCCTGTGACCACTGATGAAGGACTAGAGGATGACCAACACAAACTGTGCAGCAGCAGATGAGCTATCATCTCTGACTTTACATCTACAAGGTGGACTGACAAGGTAGGTGTGTCTAATAGAGTGGACGGTGAGTGGACACAGTGTTTAAAAACTCCAGCAGCACTGCTGTGTCTGATCCACTCAGACCAGCGCAACACACACTAACACACCACCACCACATCAGTGTTACTGCAGTGCTGAGAATGATCCACCACCCAAATAGTACCTGCTCTGTGAGGGTCCATGGGGGTCCTGACCACTGATGAACAGGGTAAAAGGGGGCTAACAAAGTATGCAGAGAAACAGATGGACTACAGTCTGTAACTGTAGAACTACAAAGTGCACCTATATAGTAAGTGGAGCTGATAAAATGGACAATGAACGTAGAAACAAGGAGGTGGTCATAATGTTATGCCTGACCGGTGTGCACCAAGATACTAAGACTGTCTTCTTCGCAAAAACATAAATGAACAGAAAGACACATTAATGGGCTTCATATTTATTACAAATATTGATTTTGGTTGTGTTTAATTCTTGCATTTAATGTCACAAGTACTATAGGCACTATTATTCCATATTACTAAAGTGAGCAATGATATTGTATCATTAATGGTCAAGAAACAAACTTGGGTCGGCATGATGCCTAAATCAAAAAAACAAGCCGAGTTTAAGGCTTAATATTACATTATTACAGGTACAAAAATCACCACTTGGATGCACCTCAATAAATCAAAACAAACAATTAAAACACTATTCAAAATCTGCAGGAGAGGCTACAACCAAACAATCAAAACTATAAAGATGTGCCACTTGTAGAACAAGAGATCAAAAACCAACAGTTTGGTAGTTTAAACTAATACATAACCATATTACAGTAAACAACAGTAAGATACAAACTAAGTGTGATCCAGTGAAAAGGCTGAACACATTTTACATTAACTATTACTTTTTTCTACCTTTTCTAATTGTGACTTGTGTTTGCCCTACATAATTGCAGTTTTAGCTCTAAAAGTACTTACTGAAATTTAAAATATTCAGATATGGATTAAAATAACCATAAACGAGTAGTGTTCTGTCCCTTAGACTTGTCAAGCCTTTAGCTGCAGAGACTGAGATGAAAGGGAAGGTGGGGTCACTGACTCCATCAGTGTCTGTGCTTGAAGAGGGCCTCCACTGGAAAAAGAAAATACATAATTATTTCACACACTGAAATTTACAAACACACAGTGCTGTATAAACAGCAACAGTGAACAGTGAACCTACAAGCAAGGTGGAGAAGTGTGAAGGACGTGTTTCTAATAAAGTGGCCACTGAGTGGAAGTATGAACTAGGTGTTTCTAATAAAGTGGTCAGTGAGTGGAAGTATGAAGGAGGTGTTTCTAATAAAGTGGCCACTGAGTGGAAGTATAAAGGAGGTGTTTCTAATAAAGTGGCCACTGAATGGAAGTATGAAGGAGGTGTTTCTAATAAAGTGGCCACTGAGTGAAAGTATGGAAGTGTTTCTAATAATGTAGCCAGTGAGTCAAAGTATAACGGAGGTGTTTCTAATAGAGTAGCCAGTGAGTGGAAGCATAAAGGAGGTGTTTCTAATAACGTGGCCTCTGAATGGAAGTATAACGGAAGTGTTTCTATTAAAGTGGCCACTGAGAAGAAGTACAAAGTAGCTGTTTTTAATAAAATGGCCAGTGAGTGGAAGTATAAAGGAGGTGTTTCTAATAAAGTGACCACTGAGTGGAAGTATGAAGGAGGTGTTTCTAATAAAGTGGCCACTGAGTGGAAGTATGAAGGAGGTGTTTCTAATCAAGTGGCCAGAGAGTGGAAGTCCAAGGTAGGTCTTTCTATTATAGTGGCCAGTCAGTAGAAGTACAAGGGAGGTGTTTCTATTAAATACATATATGTGATAAAAATATAGTATTATTAATGTGCATTTTAAACAGATGATGAAATCTTGCAATCTGATGCAGAAGATGTCAGCTTTTCCACTCACTGCTGTACTCCTGCGGTGACATCGGTGTGTTGATGACCTCATTAAAGTGATTGAACCAATCTAATTGCTCCGTCTCCGTCTCACAGGTAAACAGGAAGCTGCGATCTGGTGTTTTTATGGTGATGCCGTTTTGCCAGGCACCGTTACAGTGGGCGCCAGGGCTTAAGCCCAGGCTGGCGCTGTAGCCCAAATCTTTGTGCCCCAGGAACACCTCACCCTTAGCAAACGCATCCTGCCATACAAACACACAGCACAACAAGGAGTTACAGTCGTATGCAAAATTTTAGGCACCCCTCGTCACATGACGTTGATTTTCTAAGTGAAAATAAATAAACGTCCTCTACAGAGAACATACTTCTGCACAGTTTACCGCACAATTACTGTTTACTTGCTGAATTTAACATATTGAAAAAATATAAAATAAAATGTGGCCTGTGCAGAAGTTATAGCACATTCTATACTTTATGTTTTATCTTTCTAGTGTGTTAAACTTTGAATTCGTAAACTACAAACTGGGCAGTGAAACTCTGAGTAAATGTCATATTTACATGTTTTCTCTGTAGAGGCTGTTACACTTTATTTTCACTTAGAAAATCAACAAAACATATAATTTGACTTTATATGTCTAACTTTTGCAAACAAAATTGAATTTAACCTACATGAAGACCTGGTATTTAGGCACCATTTATGAATTTCATGATTTTATATATATATATTTTTATAAAGCTTTTCAAAGGATCTGCAGGAACCCTGTGTTTTTGAGGAAAAGATAACTGCCCCTTGTAGAAGACATTCAAATAACATGTAGCTAGGTTAAGAGTGGTCCACCACTCAAAAATATTCAGCCAAGATCAGCTCTGTGGACAGAAGGGCTAGAGTATTACTAACTCAAACAGTCTCTAACTGTACACCAGCAAAGTAGCACTCAGTCAGTGTATGTATATTATTACAACATTTGGCTATAGTTTTATAATGAATATTTTTTTTCTTTAATCTTAGCGATAGCATGGCAGTAACGATACAGTTTTCACCATCGTCGCCACATGGGGCCAGTTAAACTGGTTAGGCATGAGGGCACTGATTTACCATACGGACTTGGACAGGCTCCAATAACAGCCTGCTAATAGGAAATTCACACACTGACTGGCACTGCTGTAATAGATACTAATAGCTGCCCATGGGTGCTGATCTGTGGTCAGTTTTATCAGTCCAAATGTACTTGTCCTGTAAGCACTGGAGCATCAAGCTGCTCTAAGATCAGTGGCTACATGCCACAGCATTCCGAGAGATACTTCCGTCTCAACAGGAAACATCTGAAAAAAAGGAATTCAACTGAGTGTATATCTGCATGTAATTCTGAGAATAGGAAAATAAACAGATACTACCAGAGGATCTTTGAAGTACATTAGCTTCCTGTGGTCCAAGGTGAACCAACGCTTCTTGAAACCCTCGGTTTGCTGCGAAAGGAGAGAGAGGGAGAAACAGAGTGAAAAATTCATGATTGTACAGACACTGCAGCTCAGTACTGTAAATCAGATCTTCACCTAGCACTTTATCTCAGACTTCTAGCACAAGCAAGCATGAGTGAGTTCCACTGCTCATTTCTAGACTCTGGTGAATTAACCTCTTAATGCTGGGGCAAAAAGTGGCTACTGTGGTGTGCACATGTTTGGGCACCCCTGGTCAAATGGCATGTTTGTTATGTTGACACATCCTCTACAGAGAACCTGCTTCCAGACATTTTAATTACTATTTATTCAGTTATTTAACATACTGAGGAAATATAAAACATAAAAAGTTACAGCACATTTCATGTTTAATGTTTTATTTTCCAATGTATTAAACTCGGCAGATAAATAGAAATTGTGCACTACAATTTGCAGAAAATGGCTTATTTAAAGCTGCAGAGGAAGAATTTGAAGCACAACCAATGTAACAGAAAATGTTCTGTATGTTGTGTTTCCATCAGTGAGGTTTCCAAATCTACAATTCTACAATTACAGACTGTAGTCCATCTGTTTCTCTGTATACTTTGTTAGCCCCCTTTTACCCTGTTCTTCAGTGGTCAGGACCCTCACAGAGCAGGTACTATTTGGGCAGTGTCCTGTGACCACTGATGAGGGACTAGAGGATGACCAACACAAACTGTGCAGCAGCAGATGACCTATCGTCTCTGACTTTACATCTACAGGGTGGACTGACAAGGTAGGACTGTCTAATAGAGTGGACAGTGAGTGGACACAGTGTTTAAAAACTCCAGCAGCACTGCTGTGTCTGATCCACTCGTACCAGTGCAACACACACTAACACACCACCACCAAATCAGTGTTACTGCAGTGCTGAGAATGATCCACCACCCAAATAGTACCTGCTCTGTGAGGGTCCATGGGGGTCCTGACCACTGAAGAACAGGGTAAAAGTGGGCTAACAAAGTATGCAGAGAAACAGATGGACTACAGTCTGTAATTGTAGAACTACAAAGTGCACCTATATAGTAAGTGGTGCTGATAAAATGGACAATGAGCGTAGAAACACAGATGTTTATGCCTGATCGGTGTATGTTTTATTATATTTAGTATTGTGTGTTGTATCATGCATGTGATGTGAACCTAGAACATTCTGTTCTGCCTATTTCTGTCTATCCCTACATGATCACATCTGTCACACCTGTCACTTGTCAATTACAGGCTGGGCCTAATCTTGACCTCAGTCCAGCCTATATGATTGTGACCATTCACTGTTTAATAGGCTGGTTAATTGTCTGGTACCTGCGCAAGAAATTAAGATTCGATTTCCCAGACATAAGGCTGCACCCTGGTTTGGCAGGTTTGGATTCTTTTTTTCTCACTTAGAACTGTAAGTCTGCCTACTGTTTCCCCTTAGTAACAAGATTTCCCAATGCTATTGTTGTATTTATTATAATAAGTAATATAAAAAAAATAAGCAAATAAAGCTGAAAATTCAGAGGCTTTCATTTTGTTGGTTGTGTCTCAGTGTAGTAAACTCAGTGTAACAAACTTCAAGCTAACACTCATAAATCCTTAAATGTAAGACAAGGGGAACGGTGGTTTATTACACCCGGAACTGATATATACTGTAAGATAACAAATTTACTCTGCACAAAGTCCAATCACCAGTACTACACTGTTGCATTCGTTACACACTTTAACCCTTTGAAGGGACACTCCAGCCAAAATGTCTACTCACATCTTACAGCAGTAAGAGTAGTTTTAGTTTAAAATAGACCTGGGCAATACGACAATATCATTATCATATTAAATTACATCACAATGTGTCACAATCTACTTTTCTGAGCATATCACGGATATTGTCAGTACTTAAAAATCCAGCTTTCCAACTGCATTAAAAAGAGAGCAGAATTAGTTCTGTTTAACTGGATTTAATGCAGCACAGTGTGTGAAATGTTGAACACAATTACTTGGTTTTATAGTTTTTGAAAATGTTTTTAAAATGTGGCACTACTCTGTCTGTTCTAACTTACTGGATGTCAGAAAAAATAAATATTGTGGCACACTGTGTATCATAAAAATTTACATTTTACCATTTTGCCCAGCTCTAGTTTAACGACTGGTAAAAACGCCGTTGTGATGATGTACCTTGAATAAACTTAAGAGGAACGTTTAGAAAACTACAACTGTTTTGAGTGGATTTTGGGGGGAGGACTGTTTTTTTTTTTTAGCTGGTGAATGCAGAAGGAAGCCAGATAGCTAATGTTACTGCTATCTTATTGTATCCATATAACTGTAATAACTGCCCTCAAATTATTCTCAAAATAGAGAGAAGGTGTTTCTCATATGACAGAAATGACTCACCAGATCAGGAGCATGATAAGATGAAAAGATAGCAAGGTTAACCTCACCTCAGTTTAGCTCATCTTTCTCTGACTGAGAAGGTAAAAAGCGAATCTCTGCTGCTACTCAGTGCTGACCAGAGACAGAATTGCTGGTTTCCTTACAATGTACTTCAGCAACTGAGGTGAGTTACAGTAATGTTACTATTGTTGTATTTATTAGCCTATACATTAGTGGCTAGGTTAGCAGGCATGATTGGTTGACACCACAGGGATAATCAATGACTGTATAATGTATTTCCATAATGGAAATATGCAAAGTGACCATGACCATTAATGAATGAAAACTTGAAAAAGACATAAAAGCATGATCTCTGTCAAACTGTTGACATCAAGGCAAGATTTGAAAGACCAAGAAAATTCTCTGACAGAACTACTGACTGACCAGGAATGCAAAGCAAAACCCCCACATCACTGATGAAACTGATCTGATGAAATTAGAACATAAATAAATGAAAACATGAAATAGATCATGAACTGTCAACTTGATGAGGCTGAGGAATACAATGCTGCCCAACAGAATACTACATAAAAACATATTGCATATTATTATTATTACTCTGATCAAACACATCAATAGTAAGCGCTTACCAATCAAATTGTGCTATGAATGAGCAATGTATTCAAAAACAAATCCTTGTGTATTGTTTAGACAATGATAGGAAACACTATAGCATGTTTTACTGTGGCTAACATAAACAAACACACACTATAACTCCTTTGGCAGCAGATTTTAACAAGTTACATGGGACATCATTAAAGTATCAGAATGTATCGCTGGCAAAATGCTAGGTGTGGTAGGGTTAAAGCCTGCAAATAACAGGCTAGTTACAGGCAAATAACAAGCTAGCTGCCTTGAACACTCTTCAGCTATCTTAAGGCCTATTATTCTGTAGTCATTGTGAATTATTTGGTAACAAAGGAGTGTGAAACTCATATGTCTTGTGGCAAACATCACACAGTTTCTAGAATTCCTTTGGCTTTTGAATCTGGCTCTGCCTTTGTGCTTATTTATACAAGCTGCTACAGTAATGCTTCAGCCTGGCCTATCTCCAGTGGATAAGACCACATTCTTATGCAGATCAAGGACCTATCTGACAACTCTCTGTCTTGCAGAGTTCAGTCGGTTCTGCTTTGTGAGTGGCAGTCATTAGTCTATAAGAGGACTTAAATGCCCCAGTGAGATTTAGCATTACTGCAATGCAGCACTACTCTACTGTACTGTATTAGTATGCTAATAGAGTGCTACTATTGTGCTGTTCTGACAGCTGCAAGCTGATCAGTTTTAGGTTTTAGCCATTGTTGATGCATGTTCATCTTTCTTTGGCACATTTTTTTTTTTAAGATCTCAGAGCTTATTTGGCTCATTAGGCCCTAATCATAAGTGAGATGAAGACAATTCCAGAGCATAATAAGTTCAGTAAGCTAATAAATTCTGTAAAACCTCTCTAGACGTTATACTTGCACTCACCAGCCATGGGCTCATCAAGTGGCTGACTGGGGATCCGAAACTGAAGATAGACTGACTCTTATAAAGCAAAGGAAGACTATAAAAAGATATTTATAAACGCTTCCTGCTTACAGTTCTCACTGTCTGAAATGCCTTTAATAAACAGGAGAACTGTTGAAGTCAAGACAAGATTTGAAAGACCAAGAAAATTCTCTGATAGAACTGCTCATAGACTGGGCAGGTGTGCAAAGTAAAACCCCCACATCACTGCCTAAGACCTACAGGAAGATTTGGCTGGTACGGAGATAGTGATGTACTTGCTTACTGTGCAGTGTTATTGTATAAACTTTGGCTACATGTAAATGAGTCATCAGAAAGAAAAATTCAAAGTCAACATCTGAAGTATGCAAAACATCTAGATAATCCAGAAGCATTTTGGAATAAAGTTCTATGATTTGAAGAACTTAAATATTCTTTGGCTACAATCATCAAAGGGCTGTTTGGAGAAAAACAAGAGCAGCATTTGATGAAAAGAACACCTTGCCAACTGTTAAGCTTGAGGGTGGATCTGTTATGCTTAGGGGCTGTTTGGCTTTTAATGTTACTGAAAATAGTAGTAGTTGGATCCTAAAAATGCTGTGCATGCAAAACGACCTAAGAGTATTTCTGAATGACAAGCGTTCTGCAAGGAAAACAATCAAGTACAAGATGAAGTAAATACTGTAAGCTGGCTACAAGCAAGGGGATCTCACTAAAAGGGTAAAGTACTGAATGAAACAGTATGTAAATTTATATACACTGCTCAAAAAAATAAAGGGAACACTTAAACAACACAATATAACTCCAAGTAGATCAAACTTCTGTGAAATCAAACTGTCCACTTAGGAAGCAACACTGATTGACAATCAATTTCACGTGCTGTTGTGCAAATGGAATAGACAACAGGTGGAAATCATTGGCGATTAGCAAGACACACTCAATAAAGGAGTGGTTCTGCAGGTGGGGACCACAGACCACTTCTCAGTACCTATGCTTTCTGGCTGATGTTTTGGTCACTTTTGAATGTTGGTGGTGCTTTCACACTCGTGGTAGCATGAGACGGACTCTACAACCCACACAAGTGGCTCAGGTAGTGCAGCTCATCCAGGATGGCACATCAATGCGAGCTGTGGCAAGAAGGTTTGCTGTGTCTGTCAGCGTAGTGTCCAGGCGCTACCAGTAGACAGGCCAGTACACCAGGAGATGTGGAGGAGGCCGTAGGAGGGCAACAACCCAGCAGCAGGACCGCTACCTCCGCCTTCGTGCAAGGAGGAACAGGAGGAGCACTGCCAGAGCCCTGCAAAATGATCTCCAGCAGGCCACAAATGTGCATGTGTCTGCACAAACAGTTAGAAACCGACTCCATGAGGATGGTACGAGGGCCTGACGTCCACAGATGGGGGTTGTGCTCACAGCCCAACACCGTGCAGGACGCTTGGCATTTGCCAGAGAACACCAGGATTGGCAAATTCGCCACTGGCGCCCTGTGCTCTTCACAGATGAAAGCAGGTTCACACTGAGCACATGTGACAGACGTGACAGAGTCTGGAGACGCCGTGGAGAGCGATCTGCTGCCTGCAACATCCTTCAGCATGACCGGTTTGGCAGTGGGTCAGTAATGGTGTGGGGTGGCATTTCTTTGGAGGGCCGCACAGCCCTCCATGTGCTCGCCAGAGGTAGCCTGACTGCCATTAGGTACCGAGATGAGATCCTTAGACCCCTTGTGAGACCATATGCTGGTGTGGTTGGCCCTGGGTTCCTCCTAATGCAGGACAATGCTAGACCTCATGTGGCTGGAGTGTGTCAGCAGTTACTGCAAGATGAAGGCATTGAAGCTATGGACTGGCCCGCCCGTTCCCCAGACCTGAATCCGATTGAGCACATCTGGGAAATCATGTCTCGCTCCATCCACCAACGTCACATTGCACCACAGACTGTCCAGGAGTTGGCGAATGCTTTAGTCCAGGTCTGGGAGGAGATCCCTCAGGAGACCATCCACCACCTCATCAGGAGCATGCCCAGGCGTTGTAGGGAGGTCATACAGGCATGTGGAGGCCACACACAATACTGAGCCTCATTTTGACTTGTTTTAAGGACATTACATCAAAGTTGGATCAGCCTGTAGTGTGTTTTTCCACTTTAATTTTGTGTGTGACTCCAAATCCAGGCCTCCATTGGTTAATAAATTTGATTTCCATTGATGATTTTTGTGTGATTTTGTTGTCAGTACATTCAACTTTGTACAGAACAAAGTATTCAATGAGAATATTTCATTCATTCAGATCTAGGATGTGTTATTTGAGTGTTCCCTTTATTTTTTTGAGCAGTGTATTTTATGTTTTCTTTTTTTCTCAGAATGTTAAATTCAGCAAATAAATCATAATTGCCTACAGAAATATATTATTATATAAGTTTGTTCCATGTAATAATATATTATTATATATAAGTTTGTTCCATGCAGAGGTGTCAACATTACATGACAAAATTTGTCATTTGTATGTAAAAAAGTTTGTCTACTACTACTTTCTCTGTTTTTCTCTGTTTATTATTTTTCTTTTAATGTTGTCCTTCTATACACATATAACATATGAATAATATATAGAATTTTTAGACCTTCTATTTATATGCTATTTTTTTCTACTTTTTTATGTTTCCTCAACAGCATTCTTTTAAAGCATGGGTTCCTAACTTTTTCATGCCAGGACCCACATGTACATTCGTATGCAAAAATTTGAACATTCATGGTGAAATTACATGTTTTGTTTATTTCAAAGTGAAAATAAGTCAACACATCCTGTACAGAGAATACACAAATATGACATTTTCCTGCAAATCTTAGTGCACAATTTCTATGTATTTGCTTAGTTTAACATATTGTAAAGAAAAAAAATATACATAAATAAATAAAATGTGCTGTAAGCCATGTTTTATGTTTTTTCTCCCAATATATTAAATTCAATAACTAAACAGTAATTGTGCATTAAAATCTGCAAAGGTGTGTTCACAGCAGAGGACATGTTAAATTATTTTCTCAACAAAACGTGTAATTTGACCAGGGGTGGCGTGGACGGTATTTAGAGACCTTACTTTTGCATGCGGTGCAGGTTTTGTATGCTGTTCAATAAACCTGACCTTTACTCTCAAACTGAGAATGAAGAAACAAGGTAAAAACATTGTTCCAGATTCCACAAATTCAGTGATCATGTACAAGGTTTGCTCTCTGAATGATGTTCTCATAGTACAACACTGCTTACTAAAGCCCCCCACACACTGAGTATTATTTAAATAGTAAATGCATTTGAACACATGTTTTGCACAGTGTATGCAATATTTCTGGATGGTGAAAATGCATCATTTTATTACTCGCACTCTGATTTCTGCAGGTGACATGAGCCCACTCCACCAATATCAAACTGGGCTATAACATTCAAGTTATATGTGAAAGCACACAAAATATTATCTTGACCACAGAATCAAAAATTGTATGGAACCTAAAAATATGTGGACCGTTAAACCCCTAATGCTCACATATTCAGCTATGTGGACTGGAGGTTTCTGAGTTGGACCTCAGAACAGAGGCTCATTTAGGAGTGATTAGTAAGTAGATTTGGAGTGTCCTACCCTCGGCCCCGTCTTCTCCATGTATCCCTCTTTCAGGAAGTTGCGTGTCAGTTTGGGTTTTAGCTGAAAGAGGAAAGAAGACATGAAGGCTTTTGCTAACTCTGGGTTTGCGTGAGCAGTTGCAGTGAGTAGGTGTTTTGGCTATTTCAGCTGAAAAGAATATGACTAGCATCTGTGGTATTTAAAACAATAGCACATCAGGGGGAGTAAAGAGTCCATTCAGGGTATTAAAAGGAAGTAAAAAGGAGAAGAGGGGTAGTCTTAAAATATAAACGACTGCATGGGTGAAGGCATGTGTGTATGTGGTGTCAGTGTGCATGAGAACTCTGCATTACCTCACCTCAATGTCAGAAGCTCCAGGAAAAGCTACTTTAAGGTAGTGAAACTGAACCGCTCGGATAGAATTAAACCAGTCCACTATTTCCTGAGAGAGAGAGAGAGAGAGAGAGAGAGAGAGAGAGAGAGAGAAATGAAGAGAGACTGAAAACAGCTGGACATATATAATATCAAAAGTCAAAGTGGCCATTAAGTACAAATTGTTCTTATTTCAGGTGACATTTTTGAGGAGATAAGATATAAAATAACTAACTTGCATAACGGAGGAGAAATTATAAGGAAAATATGTGAAAAAACAGCAAGAAAAATCCTGGTAGACCACCCAAACTGTCCCCATCAGAAAAACTGTACTTCAAGTTTCCATCTTTTTTTGGAATTCTGAGAACAATGGAATCTCAACATCATTAAATGTGAGATTGTTTGGAACACGAGAAGCAGGAAATGCGAACGACCTCTAAGACTGAACTTTAGAGGTGTGGAGTTGAAACCCTGCAGACTTCTTTGAAAGTCTGCTGAACAGAATGGAAGCTGTAATAAAGGCAAAAAGTGGACACACTAAATAATGAAAAAAGATACTGTATTCAGTTGCTGAGGCTTCTCAATCTGTAATTTTCTGTTAATAATTTTTAATACATTTCTTTTTTTCTGACACTGAAAAATTAATAACTTCTATTTAATGGCTGTTTTGACTGGAAATTAAATAAATGAACGGTGGTCTTTGACTTTAGCACAGCACTATAGATGTAGAGTAGGACTTTATGATATAGCCAAAACACCAGCATTGCGATTTGACTGCAACATATTGAAATGGCTTGAATTATTTTGGCCAAAATAATTTGCTTTTGCTGGATAACACAAACATTTCTGATCCATCAAAACACCCACAGAAACACTTATCAGGAATAGGGATGTGCGTGGGTAGTCCCGCACTAAAGTCATTATTCGGGTATTTGGGAATTGATATGTGTCGTTATGGGACGATAACACAGGCTAACAATTTAGTAAAACACCAATTTTATGTTTTACCAGGGCTGTAAACTGTAAGTAAGCCTACAGCCCTACATTAAAAGATAACTCCACTGATTTTTCAAAATTTCTCTCTGATTAAATTGTTAAAATGTAAACAAAGATATTCAAATTGGTTTGGTGTGAAATAGGGAAACTTAACAAGTCAGAGTCGTTCACAGTGGTGGTGATAGGAACCAGACGTCTGAAGTGTTTAATGCCTCTAAAAGCTAATACGCAGAAAGTTATTATATGAAACGGTTTTTAATATGCTGCCTGATGAAGACGTTGTATGATAGTTTTGAGACAAAATTTTCATCTAAAAAGATCTTATATACTGATTCAGGGTGGAGAAGTACATGCAAGGAGTTTTTTTTCTTTTTTCAGATGTACCACTATTATGCCATCACCAACATTACCTATAATAACTCAAAAGACACATATAGGTTCACTAGTCAGTCACCACCATTGTGAAGAAATCTGTAAGCTTCTTTACAGTGCAACCACATCAAAACACACCAAATTATTTCTTAATCTGAAGATTTATCATTCAGTATCCACAATAAATTATTCTGTAAGTACTATAAATATGAGGTGTAAGTTCAGTCGTTATGATGCTCCTTTAGGGTTCAAGGGGTTAACAGTGGACACTTCTGCTGTGAACTATTTAGACAGAAATAGATACTAGATTAATATATCACTCGTCTCTTAAACTACTCTGTCAGCAGTTCTCTGGGCAGTGTCAAACCTTGCTGCTTTCATGGTAGAGGAAGATGTTGCGTGTGCTGAAGTCTTTCAGGTACGTGATCTGGAGGCCATTAGGGTGGCTAATTTTCTCCGGCTGGAAGGACGCATTGATGGTATCCACCTTAATTATGGCTTTAGGCTCCTTAGCCTGTAAGAGCACAGAGACATGAAGAGGTTCAGAAATATACAATCACACATGCAGGACATCAGGAAACAACACACGAGCATTCATAAACAGGCGTGCACACATATTCCAGCACGATAGATATTTGTTTAGACAGATGAGCTTATCTGATTTTTGATCCATTGAACTGATGCCTTTCTTTCACTAGAAGCCTGAGACATACAATATAATCTAATCAATTAACATCTTGAACACACGTTTAGTCACAGTCAAAACTAAACACTAAAAAAACAGATACCATTTCTGCATTAGTGACCTCTGAAAACACACATATCCAGAATCATTGACATCCTTTAGGAAAATTAGCTAAAATCACTAGTAAGTAACCCACATATGCAATGACTGATATTCTAGGCTTAAGCATTTAAGCTGCACATTTTTGGTTCTGGACTTAAAAAAGCACTTAAAAAATCATAGGTTTCAAAAATATTGACACCCCACTATTAATATTTGGTGAAGCCTCAACTGGGAAGAATAACAGCACTTTCTGTAATACTCAGCAAGATTTTGGCCCTCTACTCAGAATATTTCGACTTTCTTGATTTTCTTGGGTCTTTGCTTGTGGACAGCTCTCTCTAACACACTACAGGTCAAATCTGGAGAATGAGAGGGCCAAAACTGATTTTGTGTTTCTGTCACCATTTCTGCATGGATTGTAATGTGTGTTTAGGGTCATTATCTTGCAGTCTATCAATGTCCAATTTTCAGCCCTTTGGCAGAGGCAAACTGATTTTAGCCGAATTCATTATGCCTATGACTTTCACAAAAGCCCCTGGACCACTAGCAGCAAAAAAAGCCCCAAAGCATCAGTGATCCACCTCCATATTTGACAGCAGATATCAGGCTCTTTTCACTGTATGCAGTCCCTTTTCCCACCGAAACTGACGATGATGTGCAAGACCAAAAAGTTCAAGTTCATCTGACCACATCACAGTACTCCATTTGTAGTTCCGATAACATTTTGCATAATTCACACACTGCATTTTGTGGCTTGCTCTTAGCAAAGGCTTCTTTCATGAAGCTCTTCCATCAAGCTTCTAGTCATGGAGGTGGAAATTTGAAAACCCCAAGATTCAACTAAACTCCAGTTTTCACTGCCAGTTTTCCTGGCAAATTTTCAACTGTTCTTTGCTTCTCAAACTCTTTTCTATTGCTCTGATTGTGTTAAATGGTAATCTCAACTGACAAAACCTTTTATAACCATTTCCTTATCTGTGCAGATCCACAACCAACTGTCTCATTTGAGTTGAGTGTTTGGTTTTACTCATGAATAGATGACTGACCACAGTAACATTAACCACAGTAACCAATAAAAAAACACGGATTTCCCCTTTAAGTTGTAACAAAATAAAACATGGTGCTTTTGTAAAATTGCTTGAAATTTTCAGAACCATTTTGCTCATCCTGACATTGTAGGTTTGTTTTTCTCTGATTTTCTCACAATGTCAGGACAATTTTATCTTCAAAAACTATAAAAACAAACACGCACACATACATTAGTATTTCCGCCCTATTGGAGTATTTCCATTTTCTTATTTTCGCTATACCTACTGTTAAACCTAACCCTAACTATAATCTCAGTGACTTAAATATTACAACACACTATAAGCGTTTTGGGAACTGAGGAGGCACTGCTGTATTTCTGCAAGTGATACGTTTTCCCATTCTTATTTAACATAGGATTTCAGCTGCTCATCAGTTCAGGGTCTCCTTTGTCATATTTTTCATTTCATAATGGGACAAATGTTATCTTTGGGTGACAGATCTGGACTGCAGGCAGGCCAGTTTAGCACCCGGACTCTTTTTATACGGAGCAATGCTGTTGTAATACATGCAGAATGTTGTTTTACATTGTCTTGCTGAAATAATCAAGGCCCTGAAAAAGACATCATCTGGATGGCAGCATATGTTGCAAAAACATGTACATCATTCAGCATTAATGATGCCTTCACAGATGTGCACGTCACTCATGCCATGTGCACTAATGCACTCCTACACCACCATGAATACTGGCTTTTGAACTGTGCACTGATAACAAGCTGAGTGGTCTTTAGCCCAGAGGACGCAGTGTCCATAATTTCCAAAAAGAATTTCAAATGTTGATTTGTCAGACTACAGGACACTTTTCCACTTCCTCTCAGTCCATTTTAAATGAGCTCAGGCCCAGAGAAGCTGCCAGCATTTCTGGATCCTGTTTATATATGGTTTCTTCTTTGCATTTTAGGGTTTTTACTTGCATTTGTGGATGCAGCGACAAACTGTTTTCACAGACACTGGTTTTCAGAAGTGTTTCTGAGCCCATGCAGTGATTTTCCTCTAGAGAATCATGTCTGTTTTTAATGCAGTGCTGCCTGAGGGCTCAAAGAACACGGCCAGCAAATACTGGTTTATGACCTTGTTCCTCGCATACAGAGATTTTCCCAGATTCTCTGAATCTTTTAATGATATTATATACTGTAGATGATGAAAAGCAGAGGTTCTTTGGTATTTTACATTTACATTATTACAGGAACATTATTATTGAATTGCTGCGCTATTTGCCTGCATAGTCTATCACAGAGTGGTGAACACCTCCTTATCTTTACTCCTGAAAGACTCAGCCTCTCTGGGATGCTCTTTTTATACCCAGTGATGTTACTGACCTGTTGCCAATTAACCACCAGGTGTTTTTTTAGCATTACACAACTTTGCCAGCCTTTTGTTGCCCCGTCCTAACTTTTTGGAAAGTGTTGTTGGCATCAAATTCAAAATAGGCAAATATTTTTCAATAAAACAATAAAATTTCTCAGTTTCAAAATTTGATAAGTTGTCCTTGTTTGCGCATCATTTAATTTTGTTTTTATTTACATTTTGCACAGCGTCCCAACTTTTTTGGGGTTGTATATTGTAGCTGCATTTTATGTGTGTGTGTGTGTGTGTGTGTCTGTGTGCGCGCATGTGTGTGTGTGTGCGTGTGTGTTTTCCATGTCGGAAACAGCCACATGTCAAAATTTCATCGCCCTAGGGTGCATTTGGTCACGACAAAGAGCTAAATATGTGTCTACACACACACACACATATTCTAGCCACACCCAATTTAGAACCAGGAGAACCTGCTGATAATATAAACAGACATGATCTACAGGTCCAGCAGTGCTGACCCAGTGGAGAGGCTGTGTAAGCAGACTGAAGGGCAGAAATTGGCTCTCAGCATCCACACATCCTCTCCGCCAGCAGCAACACCTGAATATTTCAAACACTATTACAGCAGGGCACTCAGGCCAGTTCACCCCAATCTATACGCTCAGTGCTCACAGCTGGAGGTAGAGAGAAAAATCTAAACAGCTCTGAGTGCACAGTCAGGATTTGCCCAGCTAAGCGACTTGACTGCTAGCAAATACTGCTCACACAGTTTGCTCTGCTCCAACAGCATTTGACACAATTACCCAGAAGAACAGGAAGTCAGTTGCTAGACCTGTCAGAACAGGTCTAGCAGCAACATGCCATATATGACTCTCTAGGAAACCCCATTTAACCCATAACTGGGATGTTTACTGTTTCTATAGCATTTGGGCTCATAATCATCTGTATAAAAATGTCACATTTTGATGATCCTAAGCTGTAATAAAAGCAATCGTTCTACCATTTTTCCCCTTACTTAAAGGCATGTTTGATGTCCAGTGTTTTTGGACTGGAGCTGCAAGGCTAAACACAGCTAAAATAAGGCAATAGATACAGTGGTCAGGTAACTATAAGTTAGCTTTACAAGACCAACTTACTGGTCTTTATCATCATCATCATCATCATCATCATCATCTTTTTCATTTTCCTCTTCTTTTTATTTTCATTCTAAGCTTTTTTTGTGCCCTTTTCATGGGCCTCAGTTTTAAAGAGGAACCACGAAACTTTGCACGATCTTAAAGCCTGTATGGGAATAGCACTCCAGGCACCAATCGTATGTACCGTTTTCATACAGTGTCCATTCAAATATGATTTTTCCCCAAAGGAATGAATGCTGGACTGTTGAGAAAACTAAAATCTAACTGCCACAAAAGATGCCACAAAGGACATCCCAAGCACTGACCCAGACATTACATACAGACCACTTTGGACACCATAGCAACACCTTAGCAACCAGCTAGAACAACTCAGTAATGGTCTAGAAAGATGTTTACAACCACAATGAATGCCATAGCAATGGTCTAGCAACACCTTAGCAACCACCTGGGGTAACATAACAACAGCCTAGCAACACTTTAGCAACCACTTGAGGTGACATAACCAAGGCTTAGCAGCACCTCAGCAACCACTTGAGGTAACATAACCAGGGCCTAGCTGCACCTTAGCAACCACCTGGGATACCATAGCAATGGTCTAGTACACACTTAGGTATGTACTGTGGTATAGTACATGTATCGTGACTAGCATATTAGCTTGTGGCTAAAGCGTTAGATCAGAACACTATTTATAGATTGTTTCATCTTTTGTTCTGAATATTGTACTTTTATAATGCTGAATGCTCTAATACACTGAAAATGGCAACATCTGTCACTGAAAACGAACACATCAGATCAAATAATGACTTTTGGGAATCATTACACCCCTATATGTGGCTGAATTAGCTTACTACCTCTGGCTAGCTACAAAGTCTTTTTTGCCATCTCATTAGATTTAGTACTTTAGTTTAAACGCATTAAGTAAATCCAGTGAGCTTTAGAGTGAAATGCAGAGTGACGACAGCCTGTTGGCTGCTAACTAAGCTAACAGTGGAAGTATTCCCACAACGGCCACACACGTCAAATGCAAATAATCATACATTTAGCCAAGGAAGTACAGGAACAATGATGTTTTTTTATTTCCATATCATCTACATGGGTCGCTTGAAGCTTCTCTTTTTGGCTTTGATGTGAGTGACCTGTGGGCTTTAGTCTCTGTTGATTCTTTTAGTGCTATTGGCTGCAGAGAGATCGCAATGTAATGTCTTTAAATGCACACTCAAGACCTTTTTGTCCACTCTTAGGGTGCATTTAGTAGGTTTGGTTTGATTAAAACCAACTCCGGTGCGATTGCTTGTTTACTGTTCATTAGAGCAAGTGAGACCTCGGGCGTGCATCAAATAAGTGGTCCGAGACCCCCAGAGCAGGTCTGTCTCAGTCTGCCCCAAAAAAGAACTCTGGTGCGGTTCATTTGGTGTGAGAATGTAATACATACCAAAGATGCTCAAACGGACCAAAGACAGAATGAATTACTGTCTTTCACCATGCATAACTTTAATGATACATGGATAAGACGAGTTTTTGAAGCTGTTTTGACACGTGTGTTTTATCTTCTCTTCAAAAGCTCTGAATTGGTAATTATAGAATGGATAGTCTCACCTTTAAAGTGATGTGAGGCACATTTCAAGCCATTATAAAATACTCTATATACACATTTGAATGCCCACATAACTTAAAATATGTATTCAAGTGCCATGTTCTCTTCGGTTTGTGAAAGCAGTGAGCCACTCAAGGCTGTTACAGGGATTTCACCCTGTTTTGTGTCGTGCAAAACCACAGTAACGCAGGAAGTCTTGTGGCTTATAGCTCTAATATCACAAGACAGATAAAGCAAGACATAAATAAAACCAGTGAGCCCAGGCAGACCAGAGAAAAGCATGATTGAAAAAGTTTGGTAGACATTATTATTATTATCATTATTACATCATCAGTTGTGACTTTTCATCCGTATGACTTTTATTTACATCTCTTGGTTCCATGTTAAATTTGTCAGCGTGGGTTCTAAAATGTACTAGAACTAAAATGCAACAGTGCATCATTTCCTGCTTTGGTTCAGGTGAAGAGAACTGAACTACAAGTATAAACACAGCCTTACTTTCTGAAATTTCTGAAAACATTACTCCAAAAAAAATATTAACCATGGGGTTTGGCCTTAGCTGTTAGTGGTTTTTGTTATCGTTACGCTTTTGATGAATGCCTCTGTCTTGAATAAGTTCATTTGGGTTGCCAGGGTAGCTGCAAAATATGTTTCACTCAAATTATCACTGTCCAATCTTTCTCCTCCCCCATTCAGGCCTGGCAATAGGAAGCTCATACCCACCCATTAGCATTGAGCAACCTGCATGCCTAAATCATTGCACACTTGCCTCAAACCACACTGAGTTATTAAGTAATCTCAACAGACTTGTGCACTCTGACAATGTGTAATATACTGTGAACTAAAAAAGTACATCACACAGCTAAAAACATCCCCCAAAACTGCCCATACTCGTCCATTTTAGACAGATACTCATCTGAACATGTGCAGAAAAGAACTCAGAAAGATACGGAAGTATGTCTGGACATGTTTTTACCCCTTAAACTCTAGGCTTATTACACAGCTCTTTACCAAAATGTATTTTTCAATAACTACTTTTGAATATTTGTTGATTACTACGTAAATTCTGTAGTTTAATTGGTTAAACAGATTTGTATTTTTTTACATACACCAGATGTTAACTGTCATTAATTCAAATAGAACGTGTTACATGTAAATTCACTGTCTTTAGCAATAAGCCAGGAGAGGCTGTGCATTATAGTGACCCCTCCTTGCAATGAGGCCCCCTAAACTGCGGTAAAATCACTGTAACATACAGGCCAGAGAGGCTTAGTTTTATGAAATTTTGATAAAATCTAATATGATATAATATACGTACTTTTCAATAAAACACTAAACAATAATAATAATAATAATAATATCCACAATTCCTTTGCTAAGTAAGCTCACATGTCATTTGACCAGGGGCGCACAGACTTTTGCCTTCGACTGTATATACAGCATTCTGTGACTCACATCAAACTTAGTGAAGTACTTCAGCGTCCCCTCCCTCTCTGACAGGACAAATCGTCTGCTGAAGAACTGACCGTTGTCCCGTCCTCTCTTCATTAGCATTCCATCTCTGGTGCCTGTGATTAGTGAAAAACTTTTTCATGAGGAAAAGTAAGAACCCAGATGAAAATGAAAGCCTCGTCACAGCATCATAAAGGCTTCTACTGGTAAAACGTTATATCCAGCCGCTGATCTGAGACCAATTATGTTTTCCATTATAACGGTTAAAAGAACTGATTCCATATCAGTCTTCACTCACCCTCTTCATATACCAGCGGTGACGGCTTCTGACCCTGAATAAACTCCAACCTCTCATACTTAGCTCTGATCCACTGCTCCTTCAGGACTCTGAGAACACACACACACATTAAACAGGGTGCCATGTACAGAGCTCACACGTCAGACTCTCATAGACTTAGATTTTTGTATTATATCCTTCGTTTTCCTTGAGGTCTACTTATATGATGCTTGCATGATTTTATAGGCCAAAAACAGTTTGTTTTTACACGACCAACTCCAACCTCGCTTTATCCCATAGGATTAGGCATCCTGCTTTTGTTACTGTCCTTTTTCTATGTAAATGATCTCTGTTCTGATTGGCTGTGGCTTGTTCAAAGCGCAGTCTGGGCTCAAACACTCCAAACACTCATGACATCTCGGAAACTATTTATTCTAAACAAGCTGTTTTTGCAGCATGTGGGCTGTATTGACTGGGGAGTGCATGGTACTTTTTGATACTTCAACAGTGTTTAAATATTATTCCAAACTCCTTTATTTAAATAAAAATGCAGACAAAAAAAAATAATTGCCTATTAACCAATTTGGCAGTAAAGATATCAGAATCAGTTGTAAAAATTCATGACCGGTGCTCCTCTAGTATAAGGTATATGCAGATCAGGCTGGTTTGGGTTAAGGGGTTAAAGAGGTGTGCAGTAAGACCAGCTGCTGTGAGCTAACATGTCACTAGAAGAAAGAGACATCTAATACATTACAGTAAAGCCAGTCCTGTGCCATTCTGGTATAATAATTTTAGTCACAAGACCCTTTTTGGTCTCAACTGTGTATCTGGTCAAGGCCATCATTCATTATGAGTTGAAATAGTAATATGCCTATTTTATTTTGGGGTTTTTATTGGTTGAAAGTCTTGAAATACCCTCAAGAAAACTGTCCAGTGAGGATTGTTCTCTGTGGTATGTGCCCAGATACAGCCAAACAAGTTCTCCCATTGGTTAGGACTTCAGGAGCTGGACAGAAGATCTTCCATGTTAGATTAGCTAACATACTTAGAAACTCACAGTAGAATCAACCAGTTACATTTTGACTTACAACGGGTGGGATGGAACGTCTTTTCCATGTTTTTTCCAAGCTTCAAATATAATATATATCTAGACTAATCTAGAATGGCAAAAAATGTTCATCTGCACCAGCATTAGCTTTGCCCTGATGTACTATCAGAACTCTCATATGAGTGCTAGCAGAAGTTAGCATTATTGTACACTCTTATAAAAGATGGTTCTTCAAGGGTTCTTTGGTAAAGACAATAGTTCTATCTAGAACCATGAACAATCAAAGAACCCTTTGTATGATTAAAGGGCTTATAGCACCATGACAGGGTTCTTCAGATGGATGTAGATGTAAATGGATCTATATAGAAACAATCTGAAAAGTGTTCCATATGGCATCAAAAAGGGTTCTTCAACTGTAACAAGACTGACATCATAACAATAGCAGAACCCTTTTTAGTGCTGTATAGAACCCTTTTCAAAAAAGTTTTAATATAAAATGTATCTGTCCATCTACAGCACATTCTCCACCAATCTGAAGAGCCCTTTCACGATGCAAAGAACGTTTTAATCATGCAAAGCGTTCTTTAATTGTTCATGGTTCTATATAGAACCACTGTCTTTACTAAAGAACCCTTGAAGAACCGTTTTTTTAAAGGGTAGAGGTGGGTTTTGGCTTGTATTTTTGAGCAAGTATTGACATTTAAGGTTCAAACTGAAGGCCTAGCTGTAACAGTCATGGTTCAACACTACTTTTATACTCACTTATAGACTGAAAGTGCAGATTCAAGGCTGTCAATCAATACCACAATAAGGGGAGATATTTTACGTAACACTGTAGAAAGTAGAGCAAATGGGCAATGGCAATTCTAGACTTCAAAGGATTTTAACGGGGCAAAATAGGGCTGATAACAGGGATTCAGAGAAAGGCAGAACATATGAAAATGTAGCTTAGGGCAGCTGCTTATTCAGCAGTAAAAAGGGGCCTAATGACTCCCATTCATATTACAGTTTTCCCTTTCATTTCCAATTACAGCTTTAATGAATTTTGCACCAGTTCTAGTTACACTTGCTGTAACTCCAATCTCAGCTGAGCACCAGCAGATGGCCACCTTAACCCCCAACCTAACCCCCCAACCTGGCACTTCACAAACACTTAAAGCACCTGTTTCAATGCTGGCAACAAAGAGCATTTCAATCTGTCTGCTCGGAGAACTGCCTCGATTTGAGGGTCGAGGGTGGATATTATTCTGTAGACCGGCGCAGCCTTCTGCTGCGTCTGGAGCTGAAGCATGAGCTGTCACACAACTAAGGCTTTCTGCAGGCTGGCAGTGTTGCTATGGCGACTTACTGGCAGTCCTTGTGAGTGGGTTTGTAGTAGTACACTGGCACCTGAGCCTCATATTTACTCCTGGCCACCTCGTTCCCATTCTCTGCCATGAACTGAGACACAGAGAAGAAATCACTCAGAACATATGGCTACATGGCAAATGAAGGCTGAAGAGGCAGGAACACACAGAAATACATAAACACTCGCATCAGTGCATCATGATAAGAAGGTAGCGAATCAATATAACTGATTTTGGAATGGTAGCATGAGTTATAATGTATTATAACATAACAATATTTCATAATATTCCATGTGGGAACATTTTGGCCAAAAGAAAGTTTTCAGGCAATTTTAAAAAATGCTTAGTGTTTTTTTTATTAGTCTTTTTAGTGTATTTTTAAAAGCAATTCTGAATTGCAGGAAGACAATGGAAAAATATCTTTATTATCATTATCATTATCATCACTACTTAATTGATTAATTGCGTGATATTATGTCACAATATTCTTTTCTGAGCATATTATGGATACTGTTAGTGACCAATTGCCTGTTTCATTACAAAGAGAGTATAAAGTCCTCTGTAAGGACTTTAATTGGACGGAAGTATCATGAATTGTACAGTATATGAAACACTGTACACCGATGTTGGAATCATATCAGTATCTGCAGATAATTATGTAAAAATATTAACATCAAACAGATGTTTAGATTTGATGAAAAGTGTGTTTTTCACATTTAAATTTGAAATATTTATTGTACACAGAGCATTTAGACAATTACAAAACCCAATATTATAATATTTTTTTCCCAATAATGTACATTATTAACAAAAACAAACATAATATACAATATTATAATATTATTATAAAATAATTTTGTAATGTAAGAAACATAATAAAAAATTGCACTTGGTGAAAAATGTACTATTTTGCCCAATAATATAATATGTCTTCAAAGATAATGTACTAATACTTTTACCAATAATGTAATACATTATTGGGGATTTATTACATTTTGAGGCTGACCATTTGTAATGTCTTGAAATGCATTATATATGATGCAAGTTATTTTTCAGTTTGTTTTTAAAATGGACGATGTAATACTTTTAAGAGCGGTTACCAAAAGTCTTGCCTAGCTTTCCTAGTCTGGAAAAAGTAATAAAGTCTAATGAAAATCAAATGAAAGAAATAATGTTTATGAGAAAAGCAGTAAATCAGACAAATTTGACCAGAACACAACTGCAGCGCCAACAGTGGTGCCATCTGTTCTTCTCAATAATGTAATAAGACATTAAGGTATTAAATTTTCAGTAAAAATCTTATAACATTATCAGTTAAGACATATGTATTGGGCAAGTTATTACACTATTGGGTAAGTTATTAGATTTTAATACATTTTTGACCAAGTTATGTGCAAAATGTTATACCATTTCTGAACGTTAATAGATTATTGAGTCATTATTAAATTAATGCATGATGCTGAGTTAAGTATCTGCATTTTATTCATTTCACTGCATCTGTATCCCTACAGAAATAAATGTATGGGTGTGTATTGTATATGCACCTCTATCAGTAGTGCATGCATATGTAAACTGTCACTGTCCAAAAAAATAAATAAATAAAAATAACTCTATGTGTGTGTGTGTGTGTGTGTGTGTGTGTGTGTGTGTGTGTGTGTGTGTGTGTTACTTACCTGCACCTCTGAGTCCTCCCATCGGGACAGTCGGAGAGATTTCACTTTCGCATGATCTGGAAGGTTCCGGTGGATTCCAGAACAAGTCAGACAAATGAACACTCCCAAAGAACAGGACCCCCACTCAGGATCTAATCAGAAAGAGAAAAAGATACATATTTATGACTCAGTAATGTATCAAACTCTGTCTCCTCATAAAACAGAAACACAGCTCCATGTTAGAAACCCCCAATGCTAATAAAGTACATGAGAAATGGCCTTTGGAAACATGTAATCATGTCATGTTAAAATCAAGTTGTTATATAAACCCTTTAAATCTTGATCTGTATGTGGATCCACAGTTTAGTTCCAAATAATTCATTCTGATTTATTATTATTTCTGCATAGATCAATGGTCAAAAGGCAAACAACGTCATTCATCGTGGTTTGATCTAAAATGGTGCAACTTCATGATTTAAGATAAGATAAGATAAGCTAATCCTTTATTAGTCCCACAACAGGGAAATTCTCAGTGCTACAGCAGCAAAGGGAGAGCAAGGCACTCAAGAAAAAGAAAAGAAGCATTAACAAGCAAGTAATTAACCTTGTTACTATATAGACAAGTTATATAATACTAAAAGTAAAAAACAAAGATAAATATATAAACTCTGTCTTTCACAAAAATTAACAATATAATGAATTATAAATAAATAAAAGCAAAAATATTTACACTGTAAGGATTTTTTACCCGAATTTCACATACAATATTGCACATGAGGTACTGGTTTATATTACATGTGGGATGGTGAGGAATATAAACATTCTAAATAGAAAAGCAAAAAATCTTTATACTATAAAAATTATTGCACATGGAGTATTGATTATATTGCACACAGGAAATAGTGATGAATTCCACAGTTAATGTTCTGTAGGTGTTTGAGGTCTAATGAGAGGTGGGAGGTTCTACTGGGAGCAGTGCTGGTTGTACAGTCTAACAGCAGCAGGAAGGAAGGACCTGCGATGGCGCTCCTTCACACACTTGGGGTGAAGCAGTCTGTCACTGAAGGAGCTGCCCAGTGCTGTCAGAGTCTCATGCACGGGGTGAGAGCTGTTCTCCAGCGTGGATGCTAGGCCGGCTAACACCCTCCTGTCTCCCACCGTCCGCACTGGGTCTGTTCTTCCCAGAACAGAGCCAGCCATCTTAATGAGTCTGTCAAGTCTCTTCCTGTCTGCAGGTGAGATGCTGCTGCCCCAGCAGAGCACTCCGTAAAAGATGGCTGATGCCACAATGGTCAAAGAGTGTCCTCGGGAGTGCCCCCAACACTCCAGACGACCTCCTTAGCAGGTAGAGTCTGCTCTGGCCTTCCCTATAATTCCTATAATTTCCTATAATATATTTATTTATAGTGGTGGTGATGGGAACCAGGCGTCACAATGTTCACGACACATATATGACTATTTTATTTGCTAACCAAAAAAACTACATGTGAGGTTTTATATGAAATGTTGATGATGGTAAAACAGTGGTCCACATGTTTTCTTTAAGGACTATTTTGCCGCACAAGAGCGCCACAAACGACATTTTGGCCCAAAAATGTATCTCAGAACTATTATTAAACATGTTTCAGGCATCAGGCAACACATCTGTAACCAGCAACAATGTGTGATACCTGTTTGTGATGTAGCTCTTGAAGACATTAAATATTTCAGATGTCTGGTTCCTATGACCACCACCACTCTAGTTTATCTAGAATGGAGTATTTCACATCAAACCACTCTGACTTCTGTCTTAACAACTGAATTTTGAACATTCAGTGGAATTATAAGCATCAATCTGCAGGGTTAATCATATATTAGTGTTATGTATACTAAGTTATTACTGTAACCTTATATCAGCTTATTGTGTTATAATTTAAATGCACAGTTGCAGTGGGTGCCTTTCACGATTTCATACATTCACTAATTTCGCTTTCCCACACTGTTTACCTGAGAATGCAGTCATTTTGTTCTTTATGAGTGAAACTGATGTTCAACTACAGTGTTCAGTTTTAATTAGGTGTGAAGCTGCAGGCTTTTATGAGATCTAATGCCTGTCTTACTGCTCTGCACCTCCCAGCCAGCCTGGCCTGAAAACACTGCAGAGTGCCAGAGGTGTTGCAGAAAAATCTGACTCAGCCAAAATGTGACACGTCACACAGTAAGAGTCACAAAACAGGGAAGAGAAACGAGTATCTAATACAGTCAGTGCTATTAAGCAATAATTACTTTCTGTAAGCCTGTAAAGCCCCATTCAGAGAGCCTGCAAGCCTGTAAAGCCCCTAAACCTTGAAATGCACCAAGGCTGAAAAGCTTGAAACTGTGTGTGTGTGTGTGTGTGTGTGTGTGTGTGTGTGTGTGTGTGTGTGTTTGTGTAGAACAGAAGGGAACCCTCATGGCCATCTAGACCAAATGATTTCTGTAATATTTAGTTCCTTTAATTCAATAGAATCATGTCTGTATTTAAACTCTGTATTTAAACTCTGTATTTACTACTCTTATTTTGTTGTTAAGTTGGATGGAAACAAAAGGGTTAACCCTTGTGTGGTGTTGATGTTTTTGTTACTCAGTGGTCTGGTGGACCCACCGCATTATTGGTTTTTTAAATCAATAATGATCCACCACCCAAATAGTACCTGCTCTGTGAGGGTCCATGGGGGTCCTGACCACTGAAGAACAGGTTAAAAGGAGGCTAACAAAGTATGCAGAGAAACAGATGGACTACAATCTGTAATTGTAGAACTACAAAGTGCACCTATATAGTAAGTGGAGCTGATAAAATGGACAATGAGCGTAGAAACAAGGAGGTGGCCACAATGTTATGCCTGATCGGTGTATGCTGCAGTTCAGGGTCTTACACAAAGCAAAAAAATCCCCCAAAACTACGGAAACACTTCACTGCAACATCATTAACAAAAAGCCAGGTGGGCATGGCGTGCAGTGCCAGCGTCATGTGAGAGACTATACATTGCTTCCACAGCAGAACCTCGGCATGGTGAGATACCGCAGTCTAAAGTGAAAAACAGCTCTTCATTGTCTGCTTTTCAGCTGATCTTGTTTAGTTTAGCAAAGCAGTGCTGGCTGAAGGGATGAGCTACATTTAAAAAACTTTGTCAAAACTGTCCGAAACTGCTTCGCTAAACAACGCCGTCATCAGGGCCGCAGTGCACACGGACTAGCTCGGAGGTTTTAGCTTTTTCTCCGCACTTTAGCCTCTCGTCCACATGAAAACAGCTTTAGCTCAGTGAGATGTGTGATATGTGATACATGATATGTGTTTTATAAATTAAAGAAGAATAATTATTGTATCTTTAATTTGTTGAATGAAACATTATTGCCAGTATCTGCAAGATTTTGGTTCCCAACTCATCAGTTAATCAAGTCATCTTTAGGATTTCTGTTCCCAACTAATCGATTAATCAAAGTCATAATGAGCCAACTAATCAGTTATGAATTATAGCAGGTAGTTGCAGCCCTAATAAATATTGTAGCGCAGGGGTGCACAGCTCTGGTCCTAGACTCTGGTACCTACTCAGACACACCTGATTGCATTTATCTGTAAATTGGCAGGGAAACCTTTGTAGGGAAACCTCCAAACTGTGCTGGGCACCGGCCCTCCAGGACCGGGTTGTGCACCCCTGTTGTAGCGTCAGCGCAGGAGAAGACTGCGCATTCAAAAAAGATTCTGAATCGATTCACAACATGTGATAATCAGGTTCGCTGATGTTTCCGACTTCATAAAGGAGGATACTTTGGTCCAGCCTAGCTTGGAGGGGGAAAGTGCAGGATGTTACTAATATACACACAGTTCTAAAATTTCCTGAAAACATTGTAAACGTTCCCTACATAAGAACCAGCTTACAGGCTACTCTCGTAGTATTCAAACTTAGGTTTTAAACAAGGGTTTCCCAGAGTGTGACCACCTGAGGAAAATTCTCAGCACTTTCCTTACAGCAAGTGTTCAGATGAGTTGTAAAGTCATAAAAATATAACACGTCATGGTCTCCCACAGACGTCTATGACTGAATTCCAGAATTCACTATAACAACGGAAAACACCTCGGTTTCTTTTCTGTGAAGCACACGGACTGGACATGGCTTGGAACCTCATTTGAAGGGGTTGTGTTGCAGTCTGAAGTTTCCCCAGTAGGAGAATCTATTAGCACTCAAGTCACTTTACTGTGCATGATTTAAAGAGAAGAAACAGCCACGAATGTACAGGTTGCAGTCACAAAACATGTTTAAAATCACATCTTGGCACCCTGAAGCAAAATCGAATCAAATTTTGAGGATCCTACAGAGTTTTTTGCTTCTATTATCTACTGTACTGTGCAAAATTCAGAGACCGTCCTTTTCCAGTCAAAATTATTTAATTCATCCACTCTTTTATGCATCCACTTTAAATCTTTCATCCTTCCAGTCTTAAAAGCATTTACAGCTGAGTCCTCTCAACAAAAGCTCTTCCCAAAGCAGGCAGTGACATCATGCTCCCCTTTAAAGACACACTCATATTCACACAAGCAACTACGCAAACTCACCTTAGCTGCCTGACAAATGTTTTTCTTGTGTTCTACTAAAATGGCTAAAAGAGATATTTACGAGATTAGAGGTAAGACAGTCCACTTGTATTAGGAAGGAGAAAGTTAAAGGCCTTGTTCAGACTGCCAGCCCAAACCCAAGTGTTGGCATATCCAGATTGTATCCAGATTGATTTTGATAGTCTGCACAGCAAAAAAAACCACATGGAATATACGATTTTTGCCAATTTGAAGGTGGTTTGAAATGCGATTTGAATATGATTGTTTACAGATGCGTCTCAATCTGGATGCTCTGGCTGCTCAAATTGGATTTCAAATTGCCTTTTGTGTCACTTGCAATGCGACAAACAATGAAAATATCAGATCCAGAGTGACAAAACAGTGCCAAAGATTCAAGCTTATGCCAACAATGTGCAAGATCTGGTAGACCACCAAAACATTCCCCACCAGATAAACAGCACTTAAAGCTTTCATCTTTGAGAGAGAGGAGAAAATCAAGCTGCTTCAGATCTGAAAACATCCACAGGTGTTTCTGTCTATCGTTCCACTGTGAGAAGACAACTCAGCGCTATGGGTCTGAAAGGATGTGTAGCTGTCAAGAAGATTTATATCCTGAGAAGCAGAAAATGCAACCAAATTCTAAGACTAAACTTTGCAGTAGTAGAAAAATATTCCTCCATTTTTCTTCCAAAAAACTGAAAGCAAGTCTCCCAAAAAGAATTCAAGTTCTAATAAAGGCAAAGCGTGGAAACACTAAATACTAAAAAATATTATGTTTAGTTGTTAAGTTGAAATTTTCATTAAATATATGTTTCCTGCTTTTTCCCCCTGACACTAAAAGGTTAAATATTTAATTAAGAACATTTAAAGGCTGTTTTGACGGGCCTCTGACTTTTGCACATTACAGTCTGTGTGAAACGGTTTCCTGCTGTGTATGTTTATCTCACTGTGGCCACACCCATGAGTTTTATCTTGCAAACTCACCTGCGTCAGAGTGTTCAAAAGAGCCACTAAATCTCTCTCACACATGAACAAACACCCAGAAGTGCTTGTTTTCTCTTCATTCATAAAGTCTCCTTCAGGCTAAATATACTTAGATAACTCTCGAGTCTCTGTCGTACCTCTAGGGTTGGTTTACTTCATCACTGAAAACAGCATTCCACAGTCTGAATGTCTTCAGCTAGAGCGAGTTTAAAGAATCTCTGCGCCAGTAGGGATGCAGCTTTGAACCTGTCAGCTGTCTTCACGTTGACCAAGTTTAAAAGTGTCTAGCCAGCTTGACTGTTTCAAGTCCAACAATCACAATATGTAGGATAATCTTTCCCAAATGTTTAAAAACATGGAGAAATGTGTCCATTATAAACATGCCGAAATTAAGAGCAAATTTGATTTATTGGGCTTAGTTAAAACGGAACTCTGTGGAAAAAGAAAATGAGATGCACACAAAGTTATTCAGTGTTTTGATGTGAAATGCTTCAATATAGAGACACTTACCAACTCAAGGTTTCCTCATGGTGGTAGTGAAAAACCAGGGGTCACAACACAAATACAGTTTTATTTACCATCCAAAAACCACCAGTGAACCTGTATGTTTTATATGTAATGTTGATGATGATTAAATAGTGTTATATCTGAAAATTTTGGGACTATTTTGAGTTGCATGCCAAAATCATATCTATCATAGAGGAACATTTAAGCCTTCAGGCAGCATATTCATAATCATTTCATGTGATAACTTTCTATAAGGGAGTCTTTAGAGGCATTAAACTTTTCAGACATCTGGTTCCGCTGTTCACCACCGCTGTGAACAATGCTGACTCCATAAGTTTCTCCAGAACTAAGCATTTCACATCAAACCACTCTGACTTTACATCCTAAGGCCAATTAGATTATTCAGAAATGTTGAAAAATCAATGGAATTTCCCTTTATATCCAACAATTACGCTTAGTTAGGTGGTCTTCCCTGAATGCTCAAGAAATGTTTATAAATCCTACGAGAAATAAAAAGGTATACAGTGATTAGTTGATTTTATTGCAAATGTATGAGCTTTTTGTAGCTGTGCAGGTTAACAGATTGCATTTCTTCCCAGCCATATGTTGTTATTATATAGCTCACTAGTCTTTCAGCCCCTAGAAGCAATAAAGAGAACAGAACTCAACAAACGTGCATATTTCTGCAACATTTCTGGAACGTCTGAAATCTAGAAAGCCCTGGTCTTTGAGGAACTGTGGCTCCGCCTGTATGGCTCTATCAGAGTGGAGGTATTTTCTCCTTGGCATGTTGGTGCTTGCTGCAGGGAGCCGCCTCTGTCTGGCCTTGCAGCCATCACTGCTGTATTAAGCTAAACTCTGTGATCCATCTCAATCACTGCCATGGAGTGAATAACATGACCAAACTCATTTACTGGCAAAGACTAAACTGCATAATTCAGCTCACAGTTGCATAAGCTGGGCCCATGAAACTCTGACACTGCCAGAAAAGGAACTCCTCAATCAATCAATTCCATAAATTTAACCCAACTCGCCAATATGCTCTCCCTCTCAATCATTACCATAAACTCCATTCAGTGATCCAACTAATTCACTTTTGTAATCGAATCGAATTAGCCAATTAAAAATCAGTACTAACTCATACGCTACATAACCAAACTCAGTCACTATCATATGCTAAACTAAGTTATATGATCTACCGGACATCCACTGTATGCTAATTTACATCATCACTTTTATATGCTAAACTAAGTTGCTTAATCTAACTGTTGCTGCTCTAATCTACACCATGGGTGCCAAAACTTTTTGACTTGCAATGTCTGAGGTCGGTTTAGGGTCTAAAAGACAATACACAAATAAAGAAAGTAGGTTTTAAATTAAGTTTTTAAATAGATTTTAATGTATTGTATAACATTATACTTTATTTTGTTGCATTCTACGGCCCAACTCACAACTACTGCCTAAACGGAAAATTATTTGATGCGTAATCACTGCTATGACCAAACTCAGTCACTGAAATGTGCTAAACTAACTTCAACGACTCATCTCACAATCACTACTCTAAATTCTGTGGCCCAGCTCATAACTACTGCCTAAACTAATGACTCAACACATAATCATTGCTATAAAAAAACAGTCAATGAAACATGCTATACTATACTACACTGCATAATCCCCCTTACAGTCACTACTAGAGTGTGATCTATACTCCACGGCCCAACTCATAACTAAACTTATGACTCAACACATGATAACTGCTGTAGCCTAATCCAGACTCTATGGCCCAACTCATAACTACTGCTTAAACTAATGACTTAACTCATCATAACTGCTGTAACCAAACTGTCACTGAAACATGCTACATTCATTTGCATGACCCAGTTACAGTCTCTACTAGAGCCTAAACCAGACTCTATGCCCCAACTCATAACTACTGCTTGAACTAATGACTCAACACCTGATAACCGTTGTAGCCAAACCCAGTCACTGAAATATGCTATGCTAAGTTACAAACCCCAACTCATAATCACTACAAGAGTGCAATCTATACTTTTTGGCCCAACTCATAACTAAACTTATAACTCAACACATGGTAACTGCTGTAACCAAACTCAGTTACTGAAATATGCTATATTAAATTACATGAACCAACTCACAATCACTACAAAAGTGTGATCTATACTTTTTGGCCCAACTCATAATTAAACTTCTGACTCAACGCATGGTAACTGCTGCAACCAAACTCAGTCACTGAAATATGCTATACTAAATTCAATGACTCAACTCACAATCACTACTAGAGTGTAACCTATACTTTCTGGCCTGACTCATAACTAAACTTATGACTCGATGTATGATCATAGCTGTAACCAAACTCAGTCACTGACATATGCTATATTAATTTGGATGACCCAATTGCAATCACTTCTATAGTCTTATCCAGCCTCTGTGGCCCAACTCATAACTACTGCTTGAATTAATGACTTAACAATTATAACTGCCGTAACCAAACATAGTCACTTAAATATGCTAAAGTAAACTGCATGAACTCACAATCACTACTATAGTGTAATATACTCCATGGCCCAATTTATGGCTCGACATATGACTGCTATAAGCAAATATAGTCACTAAAATATACTAAACTAAACAACATGACCCAACTCACAATCACTACTATAGTGTAATCTATACTCTATGGCCCGATTCATAACTAAACGTATGATTTAACTGCTGCAACCAAACTCAGTCACTAAAATATGCTATGCTAAATTACATGACCCAACTCACAATTACTAGTATTGCGTAACCTTTACTCTATGGCCCAACTCATAACTAAATTTATGATTTAACACTTGATAACTGCTGTAACCAAACTCTTTCACTGAAATATGCGACACTAAATTACATGGATCAACTCACATTTACTACTATAGACCAGTCCAGACTCTTTGGCCCAACTCATAATCACTATTTTCACTATTTTTAAGTCCATCATGCTTCACATCACAATCACTGCTATCATCTAAACTCCATGACCAAACTCAGCATCAGTGCTATAATCTTAACCCGTAATCACTGCTCTGATCTCCTCACCTGGAGCTCCACAGTCGGCGCATGTATGGTTTCCGGGCCGTTTGAGGATTTCTTTCAGAGCCCTGGCAGCTCTCTCGTTCACAGCCATGCTCCAAAGTCTCCAAAGTGTCCTTACAGCACCTGGGAGGACACGCAGCTCCTGACCGCTCCTGACCACGCGTTTAGAGGTGAAGAGAACACCTTAAATCCCCTCAGCGTCCAAGAACGGGCTAATCCTAGCAGTTTAACTAAGTCTTCTAAGCACACCGCGTGAAAAGTCGCTCGGATAGGCAGGTCTGCAGGTAAGCGCAGGGGAGCGGAGAGAGGGAGGGGGATAGAGGAGGGTAGGGAGCGTATGGAGCGGCTCAAACACTCTCGGAAGTGTAGAGGGGAGTGTTTAGCGAGGCTCAAACACTCGGAAGTGAGAAGCGGGTTTTGTTCTGACTTGCTGTTCCTCATAAACGCGGCGCCATCAGGCCCGGCAGTAGCGCAGGAGCCCTTCTGTAGTATCATCACAGTGTGGGATTTAGCTGCTTACATGTAACACCGTGTATTGACATACTTGAGAAAGATGAACGACTAACTGCTTAAGAACTTCCACACTGTTACATCAGAATATATTAAAGTGAAAAAAAATAATAACTCATCCTTGTTAATTATTAATGATATTTAGTTTAGTTACGTGCTGGAGACCAAAATGTAACCAAAATATTTGGTTAATTCTGAGCGTTTTCTTAAAGGTACATAATGAGCGGTACTGTATTTGTCGCTATATGAACACTAGGGGGCAGCAAATTATCATGGGACTACTGATCACTGATTTCTGCGGTTTAACAGAGTTTTATATGAATAATATCAAAGATAGATAGATAGATAGATAGATAGATAAACTTTTACAGGGGAATTCCACCAATTTTTCAAAGTTTCTGAATAATTCAGTTCTTGGGTTGTAAACAAAATCATTCGGAGTGGTTTGACGTGAAATGGTTCATTTTAGAGAAACTTACAGACTCTGATTTCTTTACAGTGGTGCTGATAGGAACCAGAGTGATGTCTACTACACAAATATAGCCATTTTATTTACTATCCAGAACCACCAGCGAACCTACACGTGTCTTCTGAGTTTTGATATGGAATGTCGATGGTGGTAAAACAGTCATAAATCTGAAAAAAAAAAGTTTTCTTTGGGGACTATTTTGCCTTACAATGCCTTGCGTGTGCCCTTCCACCATTAAAATGAATATATTATAATATGTTTTAAGCCAAAACTTCATCACAAAACTATCGTAAAACGTTGTTTCATCAGACATCAGGCCACGTATTCATGACCATTTCATGTAATAACTCTCTGAGAGGAAACTTTTAGAGGCATTAAACTCTTCAGGTGTCTGGTTCCTATCACCACCACTGTGAAGAATTCCTCTAGAACAGAGCGTTTTACACCAAACCACTCCGAATGACTCTGTTCATATTCAACCATTTAATTATGTAGAATTTCCCCTGCAAGCCTAAAACAAAAAGTGATGAGATTAGCCCCTCATTCATGGTGGGCATGCCTATGAAGTCTCTTTATGGCAGGGGTGCCAAAACTTTTTGTTGTGGGGGGCCAAAATGAAATGTTTGTGGTGGTCTGAGGGCCAAAAAGGCAACACAATATACATATTTTATAACATTCAATTACCGCTTCCTCACAAGTACAATTTTGTGAGACAAATGACAAACTAATAAGCTGTAGAAATATTATTATAGGAATATGTTTTTTTCTTTCAGTTAGTGTTAGCGTGATGGTTATGGTAACTTTCTGGTGGCCTAAATCAAACATTCTCACAGGCCAGCATTGACCCATGTGCTACACTTTGGGCAGCCTTAGGCTGAAGGCAGGCCAGCTATACTATTGCTGGCCTCCTGAACTGAGGATATTCATGAGCTTGGTGAGCTCATCGTGTTACTGAAGGGTTGGATTGGTGAAATAATGTGATCTAAACAAATTTACCCTGGATTTATGTGTAAATATCTCTAGGCACAGTCTGGAACAACTCCCAAATTTTGGGCTACACGCACACACACACACAGAGGGAGGTAGCTGTTTATTGAAAATGTTAGGCAGCTGATGTCAGATAAATAAGATGAATCGCTCTTATTTAACACCTGAGCGGGCAAATGAGGCCTGACACCACTCAGCACATTTGTCGTTTCGACTGCAGCAGTGTTTCTCTTACTGCTTCATCTTTGAGGCCCCTGTAGGTCAAAACCAGACATTCATATGTAACTTGGGGGAAGAAGCCCCCCAGGGCAACACCATGCTCCATCTTATTTTCTGTCCTGATCAATCAAGTCTCAACACATTTACTGGGTGGCTGTGATCTAATTAATTCTGAAATTTCATCTGGATCACTGAGTTCCTGGGATTTATTGTCCACATTAACATAAAACATTGTTTTGGGGTCAGTGCTCTCATTTTTTGTCATTGGATAATAGTGAATAGTGTTTATATTACATCCCATGGAAATTGTTTTCTCAATTATATGATAATGGGGACGGTGGCTGGAGATAGCTGGACTGGCTTTAAGAGAAAGGGCAAATTACAGTACAGTAAACTTCTTTAGTGAGGGAAAAGTACAGTTAGATGTTTGGGGTTAGAAGTCTTCCCAGACATATCACCCCAAAATAGTGTTAAGTTCCATTTTCATTACAAAGACATAAAGACGTATTAAATGCTAGCAAATACAATCATTAGCTTAATCACTTTGAACCATCTTGCTGCAGGTGAGATTTTAGTTTTGCAGCTCAATAGACTTTCATTCATGGCACTGACTAATAAAAATTTCCACCAATTTTTCATAAAAATATCCATAAGACAATCGTTAAGATGTAAACAGTCACTCAGAGTGGTTTGGTGTGAAATGCTCTGGTTTAAACTTACCAAGTCAGAATTGTTCACAGTGGTGGTCATAGGAACCAGACGTCTGAAGAGTCTGCATCTCGGAATGCTAATACATGAAATGGTTACAGATACGCTGCCTGATGCTGGAGACATTGTGTTATGAAGGTTTCAGACTACGATGTATTTATTTAAAATCCATTCATGTCACAGGTTCAGGTATAGATGCATGCAAAAGTTTGGGTGCCCCAGATCAAATTACATATTTTGTTGATTTTCCAAGTGAAAATAAGTTAATGTTTTCTACACATTTGGTGCATAATTACTGTTTATTTGCTAAATTTAATGTACTAAAATGTACTGAAATGTGCAGAAAAATGCCATATTTAAGTGTGTTCTCTGTAGAAGATGTGCTATTTTTACATAGAAAATCAATAAAACATAATCTGGCTGAAAGTATTCACACTTCGCAGGTGTTGTGAGGCAAAATAGTCCTTTTTTTTATTTTATTTATTATTTTTTTTTTAAATCAGATTTACCGCTATTGCTATTATCATCATTACATGAAAAATGCCTGTAGGTTCACTGTTGGTTTGTAAGAGTTGATAAAATGTCTATATCTGTGCTGCAGACATTGTGACCCCTGGTTCCCATCACCACCACTGTAAAGAAATCAGAGTCTATAAGTTTCTCCACAGTGAACCACTTCACATCAAACCACTCTGGATGCCTGTTCACATCTCAGCCATTGAATTATGCATAAATTTTGAGAAATCTGTGAAATTCCCCTTTACATGTTGAATGCTATTGGTTTGTTTAAATTATAGCAACAACAACAATAACAACAACAAAGCAACGACAACAATAAAACAAACAATGACAATAATTTTCTTTGTCCATGCATAATTAAAATGATTATAATGACTGTTTAATTAATGAACAACACTGACATTTTAAATATTTCAGTTGTGCTGTCATTTTTTTTTTGTCATATCTTATTACAATTGTGTAATAACATATGCATTTATAGATGTTAACACAACTTAATCCTCCTTCGTACTGTATGCCTCTACAGTGGACTCTGTCCTTAAAGGAGCCATTTGCTCCCATTTCCTTCAACATCATTTTCCAGTGAGAAAAATACATCAACACAATTCTGTCTTGCAGTTTTACTTACTTACTGGCACTAATTGTGTGGCTGTAATATATTTTATTAATGTGGAAATTATGTTCTAGGACCTGCTGGAGGGATCATATCTCCAAGTATGCCTGGAAGCGGCTCGGGGTCCCCCAGAATGAGCTGGAGGAAGTTGCGGGGGACAGGGTCATCTAGAATACCCTGCTTTCCCTGCTGCTACTGCGATCCAAGCTGGACCAAGTGGTTTAAGATGATGATGATGATGATGATGAAATTTTGTACACATTTAAATAGCAAAAAGTAAATTCAATGCATTAAGATTGGTCATGAAGTCATTAATCTCTCCAGTCACTGTGCATCATCTGGTTCTCCTCAGAAGTGACCAAACCATGAGCCATATGCTAATTTGTATTACAGTAGACCGCATATAGACCAATCAGTGGCGTTTGGTCCTGTGGAGATCAGAACTACACCGGATGGATGCCGAAGACCCGGTTACTGTCTCCATAGCAACTCCTAGAGATGCAGCCTCCCTTCACACATCCAGCCACCCTCCACGAGGAAGCAAAACGAGAACAATTCTCTAGTGCAATTATTTGTGCCCCCTACCTATGTGATAAGCAACGAGGAGAACTGGGGGGATACGGCTCTTTCACTGCGTGTATGTGTGTGTGTGAGAGAGAGTGAGCGAGAGAGCCCAGTAATGCCACTGGCCATTGTTTAACGCCAGCCAAGAGGAGTTGATACTGAGTGACTGAAATGAAGTGAATGAACAAATAAATAATGAAATGCGCACGTAAGCTCCGCGCATCATTTATATGCAAATAGACGGTGACATTTTAAAGCTCAGTAGCCATGGCAGATATATAATAGCACTTAGGTTGGCCATTAGTGGAAATGGCCTTTTAAGATGCTTGTGCCACATCACATATGCTATCTTCTATGCTTGACTTCCATTCCGTTCTGGCAAAATTTGCAGAAAATTGTATTTAACACATTTCAAAATGGACAGTTACTCTTCTGTTATTCTTTCTGTCTTATATTTTGGCTGCAACTCCTTGTTTTTAAAGTTTTGATTGTAAACTAAAATGGAAATTTGATTGTAATGCTTTTGATTGTGGTGACATTCTGAGCGTTCAAGCAGCACAAGATGGTTTGAACAGTTATGTTATAACATAGCAATATGCAGTCCAATAAAGGAATGTTCTGGTGTCTTTCAACTTAGAAACTATCTGTTGTGTAATGTATGGTCAGTTATCACAGAAAGTAATTTCAACACATTTCTCTCTACTTGGAAAACAACAGAAAAGCCACTGACATGAAGCTTGTTTATAATAGAAGACGATGGGCAGTTTCTATCAGTAAAACATAGTTTTGAGACCTGAATAATGAAGTATTTGTAAATTAAGCTGGAAATCTGCCCTTTTTTCAGAGATAGGACTCATTTTCCAGGGAAACATTTGTGCTAATATGTTACCAGCATAGTAATGTGGGCAAAGTTTTCACAGGTTTTTGAGAGAAAGGGAAAGTAAGCTGAACTGCTTTATGTTCCAGTGTTTGAAAGTTTGATAAAACTTTATAAGTTATTTGATAATACATATTCTCCTGCATGGGGGCGAGAAGGCGTTTGCTGTGTAGTGCTGAAAGTTAGTTTTACTAAGTCAGTCAGTGGCCTGGTTGTCTTTTGTCAGTCACTCACTAGCATGTTTTTGTTTTTTCTGTCTTATTCATCTTAAGATCAGATTTGATCACCTTAGTGACATATGAACAACTCTGCGTCTCACTACTCTGCACAACTTTTGTACAATGTGGAAAGAAGCAGAGATTGGAGCACAAATAATGAACGATAATCCGTGCGTGAAATCAAGCGCCACCCTACCATCACCTTATTTACATATCATTTACATAAAGTGCACTCTAATTCATGCAGATGTTTTGGTATTGGAGGCGTGGTGCCACCCCGATTCTTCAAGTGTAACATGTAGCAGTTTCAAATGAATTTTATTTAGTCAAAAATTCCAAACTTTTATTCACAAAGTTCAGCAACTGCCCTTAGGCCTCTATTAGTGAGTGTCAAGCCTCAAGCGGCTTTCTGTTCTTTTCTAATGTACAGAAAAAAGTCTTTGTGGTCTGTGGTGATCAAGTGTGCAGTGTTAGAGGTCTGCACTTCCTTAGATTCCCGCAGGACCCGTGGGACCCACCACAATATCAGCATGGCACAAATTTTCAGTGTTGCGTGAGGGAGCGGGCAGGAAACCAGCCCACTGCAGGTGGGAGCAGGCCTAAGAATGCATGAAGAGAACCAGCCCACTAGAGGCGGGAGCAGGAGGGAGCACACATGAAGAGAAATCTCGCAAATGAATGAGTAGACTAAATAAAGCAGAATGATCACTAAATCATAAACAATATAGCAGAATAACAGCAAAACAATTAAAACGAATTATATACACACATGGACAAAAAAATTGATACCCTTCCATTAAAGAAAAGAAAAACCCACAATGGTCACTGAAATAACTTGAAACTGACAAAAGTAATAATAAATAAAATTTTACAGAAAACCAACTAATGAAAATCAGACATTGCTTTTGAATTGTGGTTCAACAGAATAATTAAAACAAGCTAATGAAACTGGCCTGGACAAAAATGATGGTACCCCTAGAAAAGACTGAAAATAATTTGACCATAGGGGGATGGTAAACTAAGGTGTGTCCTGTAATTAGCATCACAGGTGTCTTCAAACTTGTAATCAGCCTATTTAAAGGGTGAAAAGTAGTCACTGTGCTGTTTGGTATCATGGTGTGTACCACACTGAACATGGACCACAGAAAGCTAAGGAGAGAGTTGTCTCAGGAGATTAGAAAGAAAATTATAGACAAACATGCTAAAGGTAAAGGCTGTAAGACCATCTCCAAGCAGCTTGATGTTCCTGTTTCTACAGTTGCAAATATTATTCAGCAGTTTAAGGTCTACGGGACTGTAGCCAACCTCCCTGGACGACAAATTGAAGAGACGGATAATATAAATGGTAACCAAAGAGCCCAGAACAACTTCCAAAGAGATTAGAGGTGAACTCCAAGGTCAAGGTACATCAGTGTCAGATCGCATATATCCGTCGCTTTTTTTGCCAAAGTGGACTTAATGGAAGACGACCAAGGAGGAAAGCACTGTTGAAAGCAAATCATAAAAAAGCAAGACTGGAATTTGCCAAAATGCATATTGACAAGCCAAAAAGCTTCTGGGAGAATGTCCTTTGGATAGATGAGACAAAACTGGAGCTTTTTGGCAAGTCACATCAGCTCTATGTTCACAGACGCAAATATAAAGCATACAAAGAAAAGAACATTGTACCTACTGTGAAACATGGAGGAGGCTCGGTTGTGTTTTGGGGCTGCTTTGCTGCATCTGGCACAGGGTGTTTTGAATCTGTGCAGGGTACAATGAAATCTCAAGACTATCAAGGTATTCTGGAGTGAAATGTGCTGTCCAGTGTCAGAAAGCTTGGTCTCAGTCACAGGTCATGGGTCCTCCAACAGGATAATGACCCAAAACACACAGCTAAAAACATCCAAGAATGGCTAAGAGCAAAGCATTGGACTATTCTAAAGTGGCCTTCTATGAGCCCTGATCAAAATCCTATTGAACATCTGTGGAAGGAGCTGAAACATGCAGTCTGGAGAAGGCACCCTTCGATGCTGACACAGCTGGAGCAGTTTGCACACGAGGAGTGGGCCAAAATACCTGTGGACAGGTGCAGAAGTCTCATTGAGAGTTACAGAAATCACTTGATTGCAGTGATTGCCTCAAAAGGTTGTGCAACAAAATATTAAGTTAAGGGTACCATCATTTTTGTCCAGCCCTGTTTCATTAGTTTTAAACTATTCTGTTGAACCACAATTCAAAAGCAATGTCTGATTTTCATTAGTTGATTTTCAGTAAATTTTTATTTATCATTACTTTTATCAGTTTCAAGTTATTTCAGTGACCATTGTGGGTTTTTCTTTCTTTAACGGAAAGGTACCAACAATTTTGTCCACGTGTGTAATTCTAAAGAGTTGTGAAGCAACTGCTCACGTGAACAACATGCACATACTGCTTCTCCGTGGCGTGAGTGACGCAGAAAGTATTGCCTTTTATTTTGGCGCCCATGTTAAGTGGGCTTTCACACAGGCTGCACATGCAAAGCGGCAGGACATCCCAAACCCCAATTTTTTTTGCATGCGTCATGCAGCAAAATACACTGAAATAAACATAGAAGTTAATGAACATTAAACAAAAAACCATGTAAAAACCTAAAATGATATATTTTAATTGTATTTAATTCATAATGAAATACTAGTGAAACATTCCATGCTGCAAACAGATTTGCCAGTTGGTCTACCAGTCAGAATGATGTTGAGGATAAACAAACATACCGTGCATTTTTATAAATTATACAGGGTGCCCCAAAAAACTGACATCATTTCGTAGTCTAATAACATAGCCAATTCTCCCTCAAAGGATCTCAAATTTTAACAAAATGTGTAAAAACTAACCATTAATTATTAACCATTAATTCTTAATGGTTCTTTTTTTCAGGTTGAAGAATGGCATTCACTAGAAATGAAAAGGCATTTTGTGTGTTAGAATATGCTCGAACACAGTCAAGCAAGAGTGTGCAGTGTGCATTTTTGAGAAAATTCAATAAAAATGCACCAACTGGAAAGCAGATTTGGACATGGCACAAAAAATTCAAAGAGGAAGGCTGCCTGTGCAGGGCAAAGGGATCTGGACGACCACCAGTATCGGAAGATAGGTTCGAGAAACATTTATGCGAAGCCCCAGAAAGTCTGTAAGAAGAGCATCTCTGGAAACCCAGATTCCTCACACGACACTTTGGCATGTCGTAAAGAAACGCTTGCGAATGACACCCTATAAGCTGCAGCTCGTCCAAGCCTTAAAGAGAGATGCACATACTGAACATTTGTTGAACATTTCTTGTTTGAATTTTGAAAATTAAATCTTGTTTTGTTCAACATGAAGCCTATTTAGTTTCATTTGCCTAGGACTCCGATATTCACATCTCAAATGATGTACATTTTTTTGGGACACCCTGTATTTCTATTGAGCAGAGTGACTGATGTGAGCTATCAGTCTGGAAAAAGGAATGTATGTACAATTTTCTCGCTGTCCCGCTCAGCAGCACAAACAATATACGTATGAAAGGCCAGCAAGTTCTAGCTGTAGCGCTTACACTGCCACATCACTCATGCTAACAAAGGTAGCATGTGTGAATCAGGCGCTACAGAGATGGCAGAGCCTTCAGTCTGACAGCCACAGCTGCCCAGCAAAACACCAAAAATAACCGCTCTGAGGTTGAATTTCTGCTTTGTGTTTATTGGGAATAAGTGGCGTTTGGTGAAGTTACTTCATAGTAAACTTCATGAATAGAATAACGTATTTGTGAATAGACTGTCAGATATCGCATGTTAGTTTGGGCAGGAGGGGGCCCAATCATTTTGGTCGCGGATGGGAGCGGGACAAACGGTTCCGATTTTCTGCGGGAGCGGGCGGGTGTGGTATGAAATCTTGCAGGAGCGAGCAGCCTCTACAGTGATTAGGTTGAAAAAACAGTCAAGTATTCCTTTAACAGCTCCAACACCAGACTAGTCCATGATGCCATGCCTGACATTGAACGAAAAAAAAAAAAGAGAGCCATTGAGGAGTTGAGCATTAATCTCCGTCATGTGGCTCTACGGTGAGCATTCACAATGCGACTGAGCTGTGATTGACTCCTTGCCAGTGTTAATAGGTTTTTAGCCTGCTGCAGTTTGAACTGCGGCCTCTGAATACTGAACCATAATTAATCCTCTTCCCCTGCTTTGCCTGTGGGGTCCGGAGGTTCACACACCAAGACAATCAGACACCACCAGGTCGGACCATGGGGGCGAGCAGGCTGCAAGGTTGACAATGAAAAAGAGACAGAGAGATAAATAACAGACTTCTCTTAATGCCCCCCCTTTTTCAATATGCACAATTCAATATCCGATTGCGTTATGAGTCACCTCAATTATTCCATGTAATTTCAGGATAATCTGCGAGATTACGAGCGATAATGGAACGGTTGCTTAATTGCCTCATTAACTACCGAGAAGTAGAGTGGAACGATTAAAGTAGCCATGTGGATCGCTCACAAGGAATGAGAGAAATTTTAAAAAGCTGTGTCTTCGGATTTTGTGAATATTTGTAATACTTTGGATATTTTATTATGCTGAAATGGCTTTGAATATATAACTGTGAAAAGTGTCTCAGTCAGTGGTGAACCATGACTGTAAAGGTTAAAACTCAGTCAAAAATGAGAGGGAAAAAAAAAACCCTTCTACAATAATGCTTATTTCTGCTAGCTCTCCTATGGGATTTCTAACTGTATGTTAGCACTAAGTTAATGCTGGTGCATATTAACATTTTTTGGTCATTCTAGATTAAACACACACATTTAAAGCTTGTAAAATTAAGAAGATTAAGAAGCCTGTAATATTTACATAAGACATACGGTCTTATGCAAAAGTTTGGGTGCAACTGGTCAAATTGCATTCAAAGTAATAAAAGTATGCTTCTGTGGCCTGTGCGAAGGTGCACATTTTATATTTTGGGTTTTATTGCTCTCCCAGTATGTTAAATTCAGCAAATAAATGATTTTATTTTTCATTACATCACCTAAAGAGACATAGAACTGCCGCTGTTTTCCATTCCTAACAACTAACTGAAACTTGGTTAGATTACAGCTCATATTCACAGTCAGACTTCCAAAAGTCCTAACCAATAGGAGAGCTTGTTTGATTGTATTAAGTCTGACAGGACAGTTTTCCACTGGACATCTCAAAAATTAATCTTTTTGCTTCCAACCAAAACTAAGCAATGAAATAACAGTATTATTATGATACTTGCAGAATGGAGAGACAATATTGTGTCAGTACAGCTTTCTTAAATAAAAATGAGATAAAAACAACAGACATGTATTTTTTACTTCCCAGACATCAATGCTCAGAGCGTTCCCCACTGGTGATATTACAACATAACGCAAATCAATACATGCTTATAGTGCATACAGTATTTACATATTACAGAGCCAAACTATATTTTAAAGAGCAATTTTACATCACTGCCTACAATAACCCCCGCATCTTTCATAGGATGGATTCAAAAGGAGAGTGGGCAGAAGAGAGAGTGCACTCCTGTCCAACATGTTCAGCAGGCCTGCCAATTCATAGAGAGCGAGAGAGAAAGAGATATTCACTGCCTCAGGACACTTTGATCAGGTGATGAACACACTAAGCATGGGAAGTACAAAAAGCATTTAATGCAGATAAAAAATCCACAATATACTCACTGTCCATTTTACTGGAAACACCTTCCTTGTACCAGTCACTCACTGCTTTGTACTACATACATTCTTTTAAAAACAGGTGCCACAGGTTCTTTGAGTGATGCCATTGAGGAACCACTTTTGACCACTAAAATGTGATTTGTGAGTGTGAAGAACCTTTTATGTGATGGTTCTTTTAACCTCACACATTTACACGTCTCATTTGCAAAAACTCTTCTCCAACCATCCATTGAAATATTTTTAGGGAACATAAATTGGTTCTTCTGCCGCACCTTTATTTTTAAAAGTGTAGTTATATAAATACAGATTGTAGCTCATCTGTTGTCATACATAATTTGTCGAATAATAAGTAAAGCAGTTTCATTACAGTTTGAAAAAAGTAATCAGTAACTTGTAATGGATTCATGTTTTTGAGTACCCCAACACTACCCAACTACTTATTACTACCTGGGAAAAGTATCCTCACTACTTATAACTTTACTTTTGCATTACTTTATGATAAACCACATTAGCGAATCACAGAGATGGTCTAAATTGAGGTACAAAGGCTATAGGTTGCTGCCCTAGTAAGGGTCCAGCACAGCAGGAAACCGTTTGCAGCCATGGTGGGAATACATGTTGTCTAGCACCGTGTTATAGCCTGCTAGACAGCATGCTGTGAGTGAGCGGGATGTCAGGCGCCTGAGCTGAGGTGGTATGTATTTCCACATTTATCAGTCCAATTAAAAAGTATAAATATAGTACAAAAGTGTGCTGACAAAATGTCACCACGCCGTGTTGTAAGTAGTTCAGTTTTTAAAGAGATTTTTTAAAGACTTTTATGTTGAAGAACCTGAATATGGGTGGCGTGGTGGGTTTTCTGGAGTAGAGCAAAGGGATGTGGTTTTAGCTGTTAGCGCTGGAGAGGCTGTGTTTCTTCTCGCCATGTTTGGTGCTGTTTTCAGCAAATTAAATAAATTTATTAAATTAAATGTATTAAAAATAAAGCTGTGTTATGGACAGTCACCTTGAGTCGTCTGAGTTTCTCCCGAGAACCCCAAATGTTACAGTACTTTGCAGTTCAGCCTTACTGATCATAATAAATATCATTCACTAGGGCCAGGGTGAGTGTTAGGATGAGATCTTGGGTTGAGATTAAGGTTAGGGTTAGGATTAAGTTTTGGGTTGACGTTAAATTACGGTTAGGATTAGGGCTAGAGAGAGGATTAGGATTAGGTTTTGGGTTCAGGTTAAATTAGGGTTAGGATTAGGGCCAGGGTTAGGGTTAAGATTAGGGCCAGGGTTAGGGTTAGGATTAGGGCCAGAGTGAGGGTTAGGATTAGGTTTTGGGTTGAGGTTCAGGTTAGAGTATGGATTAGGGCCAGAGTGAGGGTTAGGATTAGGTTTTGGGTTGAAGTTAGGGCTAGGATTTGGGCCAGGATGCAGGTTAGGATTAGGTTTGCGCTGAGGTTTAGGTTAAGATTAGGATTAGGTTTTGGTTTGTGGTTAGATTTAAGATTAGGGCCAAGGTGATGGTTAGGATTAGGTTTTGGATTGAGGCTAAGGTTAGGGTTAGAATTAGGGCCAGGGTTAGGGTTAGGTTTTGAGTAACACTTTAAGTCTACTTTATGTAGCATATCAACAATACATCTACTTAATGTAAGTAATGTATCAGCAGTACATCTTCAAGATGTTTACTTCAGTGCGTTCAGATGTTTCACCACTACTGCTTCACTTACATGATGTTGGTATGTTACTCATAATCTGTTAAGAGTTTATCAATAATCTACAAAGGACCACTCTAAATAAAGTGTTACCGATCTTTCATATCAGAGTGATTAGATGCTTTGGCAGATTGTTCACTGAGTTTCCGTGCTCACATTCACAGATTCATGCAGTAAGCTAACACAGGTAGCCTGCATGCAAATTACATACATGGACATGAAGGGATACTAATATAGAGAAAATACATTATTATAATGAATTGCATGCAATTTATTTTGCTCTTAAAAAGCAAAAATGTAATTCTTGTGAGTGACTGTAATGTACATATAATAATTTACTTACATGATTTTCTTATAGGAAAAAGAGAGACATTACTGTTACAAGTTAATACCTCAAGCACTACCCATTCACTACCCAGTCAGTTTTAGACCATTGTTGACCAGATATTGTTGGGTTACATTATCATTCGAACTTTGTTGGAAAGATATTCTATGTGTAGATGACCATACTACCATTCGCTGGCCATTTTACGAGACTCCACTTACCTTATAGGTTCACTATATGGGTCTACAGTTACAGACTGTAGCCCATCTATTGCTGCACAATTTATCAGACTCCCTTTACACTGCTCATCATTGGTCAGTTTCTGACCACAGGACTACTGTACAGATAGTATTTGGGTGGGGGATCGTTCTGAGGACAGCAGTGACATTGACATGGTAGTATGTATATCAGTGGAGTTTATAAAGACCTCAGTGTCACTGCTGGACTGAGAATAGTCCACCAACCAAGAATATCTAGCCAACAGCGTCCTGTGGGCAGCATCCTGTGACCACTAATGAAGGACTAGAGGATGACCAACGCAAACTGTGCAGCAGCAGATGAGCTATCGTCTCTAAATTTACATCTACAAGGTGGACCAACAGGGTGCAAGTGTCTAATAGAGTGGGCAGTGAGTGGACACAGTGCTTAAAAACTCCAGCAGCACCGCTGTGTCTGATCCACTCGTACCAGCACAACACACACTAATATACCATCACGTCAGTGTCATGCAGTGCTGAGAATGATCCACCACCCAAATAATACCTGCTCTCTGGTGGTCCTGTGGGGGTCCTGACCACTGAAGAACAGAGTAAAAGGGAGCTAACAAAGTATGCAGAGAAACAGATGGACTACAGTAATAATCTGTAATTGTAGAATCTACAAAGTGCTCCTAAATGGTAAGTGGAGTTGATAAAGTGTACAATGAGGGTAAAAACAAGGAAGTGCACTTAATGAAGTGGCTGATCTATTAAAGATCAAATCTGTGGCAAAACTGTTGATGGTATCACTCTGCTCATTGCTCTGCATGGGCCTGAATTGTGATGTCCACTCAGTTTCCAGGGAGTGAGTGCGTCAGGGAGCGCACTTTGAACTGCAGAGGATTTTGGCTCTCCTCTGAGCTAACAGATGCCCTCAGTAGAGCCGGCCGCTGCCAGATCGAACTGTAATGCTGAAATGTCAAATGGAGGCTCGCAGGAACAGGCGCGTGGATTAGCCTCCAGAGCGCTGAGACAGGGCGGATTAGCTTTCGCACGATTACACCGAGAGCTAATTCTGACTGTCATATGCTTTTCTGCTACAATGACACACTGGGCTCTGAGAGAGAATGGGCAGCTGGAGTGCAGTGGGATAGCATCATGATTTAAATAATAGGTCTGAAAAAAAGCATTTTAAGCACATTAAATAACATTTCTTTGCCAACTCTCAGGTATTCATAACCCGCAGTAGGAATCGCAGCTAGCAGGCCGGTTATTAGCACCATGAAGAAAGCAGATTTTGAATAACAAAAGTGTGTTATACTGTAAATACATGTATGCATATATTTATGATTAAAAATAAAGGTGGCTGGTGGAACCAAAAAGAGCAGCGCCATTTTTGGTCCTCTAAAGATGCTTCACATGATTTTGCAAATAAGGCCCTGATCCTATTTTTTTTTTTTTTCCTCTCTGAATGTCCTCTATTTGCTTCATTTATTTCATTTTCAGTCAAGTTATTGATTTTTAGCATCAAGTAAAAAAACGAAAAGAAAATCAGTAAATATAATATCAGTTTTTCAGTATTTAGTGCCTCTTTGCCTTTATTACAGCTTCCATTCTTTTCAGGTAACTGGCTTTCAGTTTTCTAGTTAAACAGGGAAGTTTTTCACACTTTCAAAGTTTAGTCTCAGAAGTTGGTTGCATTTTCTTCTTCTCACCATCCAAGTAATCCCAAACTCATTCACTGATGACTTGCAGGTGGTTGTTAGGAGTCCTTTTCTTTGTATGGACTTATTTCATGATGAAAAAAAGTCAGTCTAGGCCTGGAGTTCTAGATATGTCACTGGTTGCGAACACAAGCTGTAGCCTGGCAAGGTTTCAGTCAGCTGAAATGGGAAACAGCAGTAACTCTATGCCAGGACTCATTACTCAAGAGTCACTGCAATACTGCTGCATGCAAGGTATAATAGATGTTAATGTCTGTTACAAGTTTCAAATAAGCCCAACGGGGAAATCAGCTTTATCTCAGAGGTTCTTTGTCTTGATTTTTGACAGAGATTTGACATTTATGGCCCAAAGTGACTGACAGCTCTAATAGTCACAGTTTTTACTGGATACCTGATGTCATTGCTTTTGTCTGGATGCTTTCCAGCCTAAACTGATCACCTAGTGAAACCAAAAGGCATAATTAAGGGATGTCCTTTCATGCAACCTATAAAAATCACCTGCCTGGGAGATTTACATCCAAATAATTGATAGGAAACTTCAGTGGACCTTTTTGGTTTATTGGTTTATCTATAATTAATCTATGTGTTTCTATTTGAACAAAGGTACTAGTGAGGGCTGACATATATTTTTATATACAGCATAAAGCATACAGACCTGAGGTTTCGGGAGGGGTGTAAATGAGAGGACTTCAGGTGTGTGTACTGTGTAGTGTTCTTTCCAAGGTCACCAGTAATTCTGCATGTGACAGAAAGACAGACAGGGAGAGAGGGAGGGAGGGCGTGTTACTGATGCAGATGATGAATAAGTATTTGTGCATAATGATGACCATTTATCATATTCCCTGTCCTGCCTCATTCCCCTCTCTTTATTCGCCTTCACTGAACATTTTAGCCACTTCAATTGTCTAGAAAAAAAATCCTATTATTATTATTATTGTAGAATAATTTTGCAGTACAGTGTGTGCCGAACTTCACAACCTGTCTAAATCCTAAATCTTCCAGTAGAGACTCTCTCTCTCTCTCGCTCTCTCTCTCTCTCTCTCTCTCTCTCTCTCTCTCTCTCTCTCTCTCTCTCTCTATATATATATATATATATATATAGCTATCTCTCTTGCTTTCTCTTAGTCTGTCCCTCTCAGTCTTTTTCTATCTATCTATCTATCTATCTATCTATCTATCTATCTATCTATCTATCTATCTATCTATCTCCCTTTTCTATTTCTCTCTCTGTCTCCCTCTTTCATCTCTCTCTTTCTCTCTTCCCTATCTCCCTTCTCTCTCTCTCTCTCTCTCTCTCTCTCTCTCTCTCTCTCTCTCTCTCTTTCTCCCTTTTATCTCTTTATATCTCTCTTTCTCTTTATCCTATCTCCATTTTCTCTATCTCTTTATCTCTCTCTTTTATCTCTCTCTATCTCTTTCTTTATGTCTATCTATCTATCTATCTATCTATCTATCTATCTATCTATCTATCTATCTATCTCCATACTCTTTTTGCCCCCCCCCCTCTTTTTAGTGAGATAGATCACTAAGTTGTACCACTCTATTATCCCATATTACTACAAAAGCAATTCATCACAAGGTAATAACAGATAATGCTAATAACAACAAATGAAAAGCGGTAATAAGAGATTCATAAAAAGCCATAAAAGCCATAAAACATCTTTCTTAATGTTGATAATGTCAGCCATTCCAATGCTAGGATAACCTGTACTCACATGCATAGATTCATATGTATTTAAGATGAGAACATATTATCCAGAGTCCACTTCATGCAATGTTTGTGATGAAGTTTGAGATGGTATGTCGTAATGGTGTCATTCTGCCTGCAGCTTCTTCAAACAGGGCCCCCTAGTGGTGTAGATGCTGGTGATGAAATCATTTTTTCATAACTAACATGCAAAATTAGAGTTTTCACAGCACTTCTGTTGGATAGTGTTTCATAACAGATGAGAACAATTTGAAGAAGGTTGACTAAAAATGAAAAAAAAAGAAAAAAATCTTCAGTCATAAATTTGCATGTAAAGGGCCCATATCATAGAAATCACTTATTTAAATAAAGAAGCTTGATGTCGTGTGTAAACGCTGTTAAAGTTTCAAAACATACCGTTCATTCCTCCGTCACACAGTTTATGCACGGAAACTAAGGCTGAAAACTGTTTTAAAGTCATCGTTTTTGTTATGTCACATTTCCATATAATCGTCCTATTCAGCCTACAGCGGTGTAGCCCTGCCCATTCATCCCTGGAGCTATAAGGAGTGTTTCACTGTGGACTGCTTTTTGAAGGAGGCACAGCAAAGGGCTCGTTTACATATGTTAGTCTTAAAGACACAGTAACAAATTCAAGTTTATTCGTCATTTGTACAACATGTCAGGACATTCATGCATTGAAATGAGGCTCAGGTAAATACTACAGAAAGTAAACAAAGTAAAAATACAAAAGAAAATGCTAAAACTGAAATATATATATATATATATATATATATATATATATATATATATATATATATATATATATATATATATATATATATCCCTTTTGTTGTTTTGTGTATATTTAATATATTTCAGTTTTAGTATTTTCTTTTGTATTTTCTCAAAATCGTCTTACACCAAAAAATCAAAGTCCTCTCAGCAGCTGTGTGAGCTGAAGGTGGCTGTACAGTGGGCCTCAGCATTTTGGACTAATTGAAAGCAAATGAAATGCTGCCACTTGGCACAAGAACCAAACATTATGCAACAGGCACAGATATTTCCGTGTTTACAGCGAATCCCCAGTGTTGAATGAACAACTACAGCTTTGAAGTATGACTAAAAATGTTCTTTTAATCCATCTGGATACAAAAGATGACTGTAAAAGTCATTTCAACACTGGGGATTTTGTTGTGTTGGAGACTGGCTTCAGCATTTTGGCTTCGTCCTCATCAGCTGCAGTAAAAGTGAAGGCACACTGAAGACAACCCAATGCTCAGCAGCAGGTAACCCACCACAGAGGTTCATTTAAAGCTGCAATCCGGCCTAAAACTGGACTTTTATATGTTATTTGTTGTGTTATGCTGTATTCTGCCTATTTTTAACAGTATTCACAATTTTGTATATTTTTCATGTTTTTGATTTGTTGTCTCACTACAATGCCCAGCATGCATTGTCAAATGGATGCCACTGATTAGGTTTTTTACCCTTTCAGCCTGAGAAAAAGAACACTACCTCACCTCACTCTCAGGTGGATAGCAACTTAGCTGCTTTGCTAATATTAGCTTTTACCTTGTTGCTCCAGATGAGTCATTTCTGTTGATTGTGTAACACCTCATTTGTAATGACAATTTGAAGACAGTTACCACAGTTACACTTAAGCAATAGAACACGAGAGGGAGTGTGTTATTGTGTTCTATTGCTTTTACACAATAGTTAAATAAGTAAGAAATTAATAAATTGGGCCGAGAACATGGCATTTAATATGTTTTATGTTAGCAATTCCTTCCGCCCAATTATAGTTCCTTAACAAGCAGCTTGTTGCTACGTCACAGTAACAAGCTTGGCTCACTTGCTGCACAGTCTGCTGTAAGCTTCGCCTTTTGAAGTTTGGACTGAGCCATAAAACTGCCGCAATATCAAGTTTAGCTCAGTGTTGTCAATTTTTGCCAGATCAATATTAATGTTGTTTTGTTCCAGCCAGTCTGTAAAGCATTTTACAGTCCATTTTATTCGGTTCATTTCTGGCTAATTCCGAGCTCCACTATTGGTTAGGACGCCATGAGCTGAAAAGGAAACCTGACACCTTGGATAAATTATCAGCAAAGTTATGTGACAGATGAATCAGGTTTTGATTCGCAATAGGGTGGAAAATGTTTGTGAGAAAAAACATCACTCTAAGTTCTAGATACATCACTGACTGTGACTACAAGCAACAGGTTTGTTAAAAACGTTCAAATGGCTTGAGCGTCTCCTACAGCTGTCAAAGTCATTGCTTAGCAACGGCGTCTCAGCGGAGTGATACAGTATTTGTGAAAAAAAATGGTTAGAACTTTTCTCAACCAATCAGCTTGCGTGGCCGGAACTAACTGTTGTATAATATTGCAATAAGATATTTGTATTCCTAGCAGTAGCGTTAAGTATCTTGCCTCCTTCTGCACTAACCAGCTAATGGGGGGGGGGGGCAGCCCTCTTACAAACATCCACCCCAAAGCAGATACAGTTTTTCAGAAGTTCCTCCAACCTTCAAGATACATCATTAGTTTTCCCAGTCTTTACACTGGAAGATCACTTTAGAGACTACTGCTGCACAACTGTAGGAGGTAAGCAGGCATGTTTACAGTAGTTGAAGCAATTATTACATTTTTCATTTTGGCCAGAGCGCCCCTTTAAGTCCAGCTTAGGGTGGAAAATGTTTGTGAGAAAAAAACATCACTCTAAGTTCTAGATACATCACTGACTGTGACTACAAGCAACAGCTTAATCTGTGGTTTGATGAAGATGTCGAACAGTGGCAGCAGCTCTATACAAGATACTCTGAAAGAGTCACTGTGGAACTGCTATAAGATAAATATGTCTGGCTAATAGGCTCATATGTCTGTCACAAGCTTCAACTGAAACAGAGAATAACTTTCAGAAGCTTCAAATGTCTATGTTTAACCCTCTCAGGTCAACGATGTTGTATGCGACATCATAGGCTGCCATAGATAAAAGAACCAATATTTTGTGAATGCTGCATACTAGAGATGTACTTTCATTTTGCCCAGAAGAGAAGCATTGTTCAGCCAACAAGTCGGGAACACAGCCTCTGATTGGTCGACAGACTCGACCCAATGTTGTAGTGGATGGCTAACAGCCCTGCTAACAACAACAGTACCTCTTTTCAACACGGAGAAACAAATAAAAAATCATGGAAGACATTCGTTGTTGGTTATTATATTTATGGATTTATTTTACAAAGTCTCCAAAAAGACAGTGCAGTTCAAAGCTGGTTTACAAAGCTTCTAAAAGAGATACAATTGCAACGGGGCCCTCATTCAAAAAGCTAGCCTTCTGGGGAAAAATGAACATAAGCCTGTAGCATACAGCACTATTCTTTTGTAGCACACAACATCATCAACCTGAGATGGTTAATCTAGAACGGCCAAAAAAGTGTTAATACAAATCGCTGAGGCTACTAGAATCCCGTGGAGATGCTAGCAGGAATCGGCAATATCATATTATCGTAGAGGCAGCTTTTTTCCTCATGCTTTTGTTCACATTTATGGCACAAACTGAGGGCCTATCTCTAATATTCACGGTTCACTGCGGGTAAAAGCACATCCTGAAGATTTCTCCTCAATTATGGGAGCAGATATCCCAGCATATAAGTTTGTTCCTTGGTGCAGGCTGGAGAAACTCAGGCCTGTGTGCCCGAAGCTTTAGCTGAGCAATTCCGCTCTCTGTTCCTGTAAGCGTAGATACGGTTCGGAAATGTCAACACATTAATCTACATGAAGGCAAACAGTCGTAGAACCATTTGTTCTGCTTCAGTGAATACCTGTAGTAGACTGTGCAGCCATTTCACTAAACGGCCCTGCCGAGACGCGCGCACACACGCACGGAGCGTCTCATCATCTCCTTCTGTAATGTCACATTCATCACTGGTGAAGAAGAGAGCGCATCGCTTTCAGCCCCAAAGACCAGAGAGAATGCCGAAACAGTGATCCGCGCTAAAAGTGTGACAAGGGAGAGAATGAGAAATGAGAGTGAAATGGTTCGTTCACAGATTGTAAGTGATGATAGAGCATATTCACTCATAGATTTCCTCTTCAGAACGAGGGAACAAATCTGGAGCTCAAGCAAACGCTGGATCTCCAAAGAGTCAGTTGGTGACCACTGAAATAGACCCATTTATCGAAGTTTTGACAGTTGAGTAAATCGGTCATCCCAGTCCGGCTCTTGGAGATTCATCACCCTGCAGTAAAGCCTGAAATATTTATCCAAACCCGACGGGACTCGACTGCTCATGTTGGGTTCAGATATCATTTCTCAAATACGTATATGGATTCAGATTTCACGTTCAGGTTCTCACAGCCTGCCTTCCACAGGTCCTCATTTCATCATGCTGTAGTTTTTCTCCTTAATTTATTCTTCACTAGTTTCACTACCTTACATCGTTTTTAATCTGGCACGTTAGAGTCACCCACTCAGCGCTTGAGAGAAAACAGGACATGAACAGTAAATCAATTCAGAAATGTACAATTTGGTGCCAGTTCGTGATTTTGGGGCCCTGGGCAAAAAAAGGCATGTCCCCCACCAAATTTCTGGGACTGTACTGACAAGCGTTTCATGTTCTTTCCACTTTCTGCATCTCTCTTAAAAAATGATTCTTCACGGAATCTCTTATAAAGACTGTGGTTCTGTGTAGAACCATGAACACTCAAAGAACCATTTGCGTGCTTAAAGTGTTCTTTGCATGGTGAAACGGTTCTAGAGATTGATGAAGAATGTGTTGTAAATGATTCTATATAAAACCTTTTTTAAAAAAAAGATGTCCATATAGCACCGAAAAGGGTTTTTCTATTGTAACAAGCTTGACATCGTAAGAAGAGCAGAACATTTTTTGGTGCTATATAGATCCATTGTAACAATAGCAGAACAATAGAATGGTAGCAGAACCCTTTTTGGAGCTATGCAGAACCATCAGAACAATATTAGAACAATAGAACATTAGCATTCTTTTTGGTGCTATATAGAACCATTTTTAAAAGGTTCTATGTAAACCATATATAACACATTCTTCATTAATCTGAAAAAAATAATTCACCATGCAGAGAAACCTTTGAGCATGCTAATGGTCATGTAAGGGTCATGGTAATTGTGTATAGAACCATTGTCTTTACTAAAGAACCTTTGAAGAACCATCCTCTTATAAGAGTGAGACAGCTTTGTTTCATTGTCCCCTCTCAGCATCCAGAAAACTAAACCGAAGAACCTCTTCCCCACACTCCTGTACCGCTCTGCCCTCACAAAGTTGCATCATCATGTAACACGATGGAATAATTTATTATAACTATGACTGGACGGTGGCTGCATTGAAATTTAGGAAAATAATTGCTATAATAGCAAATAACAGTCTTTTAAAAAAACGCATGTTTCAGAATTTGTATTTTCATGGAGACTCTAGAGGGCTGCCTGCCTTGGGGTAGTGCAAAAACCACTCCTGTTTAGTGCAGCTAATTATGATTTATTTGACCAAAAACATTTCCATATCGTCGCTGTCCAGTGAAAAACATGTATCTCCATTTTTTTGTGATTTTTACTTTTCTGCATCATTTGAGCTCAACAGCTGTCCTTTACATTGTGTGAAAATTTCATGATGATTGGACCAAAAGAAATGCTCCAAAACTGCTTAGAATAAAATCTCTTTCCATTGACTTACTTTGAAAGTAAAGAACGTTTTTGCCCTCTCCTGTAAAGTTAGTATTTTGGAGATATTTGTTTTTCTTTAGACAGCGACGATATTAAATGTTCTATGTAACATGTTCTGTGTGCATAAAGACAAATTCAGTGTTAAACAGGTGAAGACTAACTTGCTATATCAGCACCACATAGCACAAGAGCAACAGTATAGAAAGTTTATCCAGACCAAAAAAAGTTTAAAATGTTGCATAAAAACGTTATTTGATGAGTTAATTTGTTAAAGGAAAATTTAAACTTTTTGGCAGCTCATTTTCACCATATTATTTTACATTGTTTTATATTTTATTTGTCCACACTTCAATGATGGCTATTATTGTCACTGCACAGTAATCAGCATTATCCTGTTAGGGTTTATTTTGTGCTTTGGCTGATGGTGGGTTGGTTTGGGTCAGTTTCAGACAGAATTTTGTTATGCTTCGGTTAGTTTTGAACACAAAACATGATGATGTGGTTTGTTCGGGTTAGGTTCAGACAAATTTTGTCAGGGTTGGCTCAGATCAGGTCAAGCTAAATTTTAAGGCTTTAGCTGACGTGTTGTGATGCATCATTTGGATGGTCCACTGTAGATATTTTGTAAATGCTCTGTCTTTTAATAACATTCAGCTAAATTTCCAATAAATGCAACTGAACTTCATGTTCAGTGTGAAAAATTTTATTAAATCTATTTCTGAACCTAAACCTAACCTTAACCTCAAGGCAAAACCAATACCCACCTTTAACCCTAACCCCAACCATAATGTTGTTGATAATCAAATAAGAATTACCAGAAAGTTTGTTAATGATTTAAGTATCTGTAGAGCATCAATAGGGGACCATCCAAATAAAGTGTGACCCAAATTTGTATTCAGGTTCAGGCCAAAATTTTAGGCCTGATTAAAGCTCTACCTTGCAGGACGGGTGTAGCAATGCATTATGACATGGTGATATCACAGAGCACCTGTGGAAATGATCATGGAGTTGTGACATTCACTTTTTGGAGAGAGGACTTTTTTTCTTTAATTATGGCAGCTCATGCATATTTTACATTCTCTGTCTGTGTGTGTCTCTCTTTCTGTCATTTTATTAATTATGACAGCTCATGCAATCACATTGTTTGAACACCAAAGGTTGCAAATGATTAGCACCAATTAACATGTCACTCCAGCCCTCTTCCTGCCTCCAAGCTCTAGTGTTATTAGTAAGTTATGCATTTGGATTTTGTTCAGAAATCATTGTGGGAATATCAAATTGTGCACTCAGTGTTGTAAACCCAGAACTAAATAGTGGGCCGTGTGTATCATTGCACTCCTACCCTGCAGAGTGTAGTTACAGCCCTAATCCAATACATCTGGCTCCAACATTCTGAAGGCCATGATTAGCTAGGTTAACATCAATCTTCAAAGCCAAAATCAGGGAATCTCTGCAAGTGTCATGCCAGGTACTTTTAATACCAGAGATGGGCTGGGATCGGAAATTGTCTCTGGAAAATTATTAGCCCCACCTACTGCTGGACTGCTTTATTTGGTGGAACATTAGCCATTGTAACAAGCTGCTGTGCCAATTCCACACTCTACCATCTCAGAAATAAAGGTATGAAACTGTCACTTGGGCAGCACCCCTCTTGTCACTGGGGTGTCAGGGAACATAATTGTTCCATAATCCATTAAAATTATATTTTCTAAGTTGTTCGGACTCCACACACCCCGTCTCGTCTCCAGGCTTCTTAAATTATTGTTCTGTTTTAAAACATTAGGTTATGAAAAGGTACAAATCTGTACTTTTCACTTGGGAAAAACGTATTTAAGGTACACAATGGAACCTTAAAAGCACTGTAATACCTTTGAGGGAACACTTACATTGTTTGTACCTTGATGAACGAAAAATGTACCTGCACAGAACCTTTATTTATAACAGTGTACTGACCCCTCACTCTGAGCATGTCCACTCATGTCACACCTCTTTTTCACTCTTTGCGGCCCACTGGAAATTCTCCTGCTAGCTCAGTCCATCCCTGTTTATGTTGCTAGCCATGCTAGTTTTAAGGAAGACAGACCTCTCAATCAACAGAAGTAGTGAAACAATAATTTTACTTTGCAAGTAAATTGTGAAATATGATCACTATTATGCTCATTAGCTGTTTATCACGGTTTTAGCAGATTTTTGATTAGACATTTACATTATCAGTGCAGGTGTTGTACATAGTTTAGAGTTGATATTCAGAGATTGGTAAAGGTCTCTATGAGAAGGAGATGCCATGTAAAGCAGCTACAAGAAAGTGCAGTAATTTACTCACTACACTCCCTTCAGGTGTCCCACTGTTCTGCTGATCCGTGACCTGCAGTGACACATCAGTCTGCAGGATGAAGTTATTACATATCATTTAAAACAGGCAATTTATCGCTAATTATCACCTCTGGATAATTAGCACTCGTTCCACAGCTTTTGCACTGTAGCAGTTACTTACTGTGCTAATGCTCAGACTAACTTTAGGTGTTTTTATGCTAGTATTACAAATTGCAACCAATTCATTTCATAAAAAGTGTGGCAGGAGGCTCACGAGTGGCTCAACCGTCTAATTGTTGGCCCTGTTCGATGGGAAAAGATGAGTATGATTCCTTATGCCACAGCCATCCATGGCTTCACTCTGCATGGGTAGAATGGCCTTCCCTGTCCCCCACTTCTCAGTGTGATGCTAGCCAATGCTGGAATCTGTTAGCTGACATGACAAAATTTGCAGTTAGCGCTCTCGTTCAAGCATGTTGAGCCGTCCAATGATGTTGCATCAGTGGCACTTCATGTGACTCACATGCTAGCCATTCTCCTATCTGAGTGGCATCATGTGATAGAGGGAGACCTAGCTAGAGTGCTTGGAACTGAGCATCACTAAATCCAACAAAAAAGTCTTGGGAATAATATTAGTGATAAGCATTTGTAACATCTGCATCTTTCTCTCCTAACATGTTCAGCTACCCAATCACAGAGTTCATGTGTATTTCACAGTTTCATATCATTTAAGTGCTTTCCTTAGCAAAGAGGAAATAAAGTAATAGCAGAAAGTTGTGCTTGGCTGCCACTGCGCTGGCTGATACAGTGATATTCTGGGTGGTGTTATTAGAGAAAGCTGGAGTGAGCTTGTGTAATAGCCCTTGGGTATTTTCCTCTGAATGCTATGGTGATTAGGTTCCCTGTCACAGCGCTGGAGAGGGGCTGAAGCTGAAAAGAGGGCAAAACAAGGGGATTGTGGGTGTCAGCTTTAGATTAACCCCACAATTTCTACAGAGAGCTGAGGAAAGCAGAGAGGAGCTGCGTATGTGTGTGTGTATGTGCTACATGCAAACGAGAGGCACCACTGATTGGGAGAAGTCTTTAGCCGTGTTGTGGTCCATTTCATATTCATAGGAAAAACGAGATGAAGCGATTTGAGGAGCAAAGCATGGAAAAAGAGCACGGACCCCCAGCCACAACACGAGTGTTTTCTGTTTGATACTTGCGTGTGTGTGTATTTGTGCTTGTACATGTGAGAACAGAGTAGGTATCATTACACCTCTCTCTATCAATCTCTCTGTCTGTCCGCCCATCCGTCCACCTTCCTCCCATCCCCCCTCTCCCTCTCTCTCTCTCTCTCTCTCTCTCTCTCTCTCTCTCTCTCTCTCTATCTTTTTCCCTTTCTCTATCTATGGAGGCCCATTCCTGCCACCAAGGTAGAGGAGAAAAAAAAAGCAAAGTACATATTTAATTTAATTAGTCAATATTTCAAAAAAATCAAGTAATTATTTTGACACACGAACATATACAAAAGTTTGGGCACCCCTGGTCATACTACGATTGTGTGAAAATAAGTGAATACATCCTCTACAGAGAACGCACTTCTGCAAATTTTAATGCAAGATTATCGTTTATTTGCTGAATTTAACATATTGGGGAAAAAATGTGGCCTATGCAATTATGCTATATGTGTGTAAATTGTGCTAATACATCGTTGCTATCCAAAGAACAGTATCTCCATTTTTTTGCAATTTTTAATTTCTGCATATTTTCATCTGCTGTCCTTTACATTGTGTGAAAATTTCGCAATCATTGGGCCAATAGAAAAGCTTTAAATTTGCTTGGATTAAAATATACTTACATTAACTTACATTGAAAATAAATAATGTTGTTAATATCTTCTAAAAAGTTGCAATTTTGAAGAGACTTTGTAATGCTGTATTTAAGTTTGTTCACTGTAAAGCAGTGAACACAAAATCTCCTCCTGATCATCTACCTTCTTGCAGGTTTCACCTCCAATACAAATCTCACCTCCTTGGGCTAATTAAGGACTTCTGAAGGCAAAAATTAGATGGATCAGATTGGGTTGGTTAGGGTTGAAGTCTGGAAGAAGGTAGGGAGAATCTCTAGGGGCAGGGTTGGTGACCACTGCTGTAGAAGATGTGTACACTTGCAGTATTTTCAAATACTTATTACAAAACATTTGGAGTGATCAAATGTTTGCATACAACTATTTTGTAAGCAATTATTTTAACATGTCAAAATTTAGAAAATTTAGAAAATAATGTTTGATGTAGCAAATAAATTTTAGAGATAATATCATTGTTTTGAGGTACTGGACATGCTGCTAAAACAGAGAAGGAGAAAAATTTGAGGCCTGGTGGGGATGAGATTCCATATCAAACTGCTTGGAACAACATTTTCAGTTATTAAAGACCCCCAAAAACTTTTCCGAAATGTGTAATTTTTTACCTGAGATTATTTAATCATATTATTACTATGAACAGTTTACATGGGAAATGTTAAACAGGCACCGCAGTGAGTGTAGCAGTCAGAGATGGAGGAGGGTGGGAGAATTTTTTTTTCTGATCTCGCCACATCTACATAGTGACTCATCATTCCTACACTAGCTGCAGTTTGCTATGTTCACGCTCACTGTAAAATACAGTGAATACTTGTTATTCTCATTATTGCATGCATTTTAAAAGTAGGAAACAGTAGAGAGAAGCAATTAAGTAAACTGCTGATCATTTAGAGTACAAATAAATACTGCACACATATGAATACATACTAGGGATCATTTCTTTGATTATTGTATTCCTGGCAAGGTGAAGAATATCACTACAAACAAACAAACACATCTCCATTAACCGACTGGGATCTTGCTGCACTCATGGTACACCTTCACTTTTTCTCGTTACAATCCGCCTGCACCTGATCCCTCTGCTCGCCACTGGTGGGCATTTCTATGAAGTTTTTCTTACTGTAATGAAGGATTCTTGCCTGGGCCAGTTTCTTATTTGTTTTAATGTAACACAAAAGTTTAAGTTGATCTTAAGTTGAAAAGAAAATCAGTGAATGTGTTGCCTTTTTTTATAAATTATAATTGCTTTATTTCTTGGTTGGCCTGACTGGGGAACTAATGACCTCATGATTCCCAGCTTGTGAGGCAGTTAGACAATTGAACCACCAATTTTAATCCTTGTGCCCCATCAGCCCTCCATGGTCACGAGTCTGAGAGTAGGATGCACTAACCCCCCACTTAGAGGCTGGAAGCATCATGTAATAAGGGCAATCCTAACTTACAAATAGGAATATTCAAAGAACAATTTGAAAAGGAGGAGGAAATGCAGTCAAAATCCAACAAAAAATGAAGCACTTTCAGCTTCTAAAGAGGCAGTACGCTCGCTGTATTTTTGAGTAAGCTTTTTAGTGTTTTCTGCTCTCAGACTTCTGACCATGGAGGGCTGTGGCTGTGCAAGGATTTAAACTCAGCAGTGTGGCTGTTCAACTGCCTATCTAGAAACCATGTAGTTATTAGCTCAAATCCCACTGATGCACACCAATTTAAGCTTTTTCAGTTTCAAATTCCTTCTACTTTCTCAACTCTGGTCCTGGTGGCCCACTGCCCTGCACTTTTGCAAGGGTTTCCCCTCCTCCCAACACACCTGACACAATCAGTCAGCTTATTAACAGCCCATTATAGGGTTAAAGTGGCTATATTAAAGCAGCAAAAGCACTAAAATGTGCTTTTTATGAGCTCACTTAGATGCTGACTTGAAATTAAGTCAAAAATGAGTGATTTTACTTAACATGAAAACAAATGTGCAAATGTAAAGTGATACATTGAGTCTGCTAAAGGCTCAAGTTCTCACCTCTTTGTCAACCACAGGACTCACTTTGGGTTTTGATCCATTTTATTTACTGAACAGTGTAATACAGTCCCGCCGCACTTTTTTGATAGCATCTTTTGACTCTGTGAAGCTTTGGGAAGTGATTCAGATTTGTCAGAAAAGAAATCCATACGTGCCACCACCGTACTATTTCATTTCGACTGCAAGATAGTCAACAATGACCAAAGGACATGTGGATCAATGTTGTATTTGACAGACCTGAAGACACCCTTAAAACGAAGCTGAGCAGCAAAGCATGAAATTCGGTGAAGAAAGGGAAAAAAAGGATTCATATCTTTGCAGTAAAAATGATTTTCTTGGGAAAGGAAATCAAACTTGAGCTTGTTTTTTTTTAAATCAAATTATATGGAAAGCAAGCGGCCTGTCCACGCTGAATTAAGAGATCTGTTGTAAGTGGGCAGCCTGTGCTGTGTTTGTGCTTAGAAAACAGATGAAATGCAAGACCCAACCTGTCTGTAGTAATGCAACACTAATGCAAAGCCATGGGCCCTATTAACTGCACTGAAATTGGCTTTGAGAAATTGGATTTCAGCCTCCGCAACAAACTCTCTTCCTTGAACTTCCCGGCCTAATTCTATCCCCCGAACACAACACGCAATCAATACTCACCCAATCACCATTGTCCCATTGACTTTTAAGTAGGTACAAGAAATTCAGATGAGGAAAGGAGCATGATTAGAGACGAAGTGGGAGGTCTAGCGAGCTAACGAGTTAGCATGTGTCTTTCAACTAAAAGACAAACCTCAATTCACTGAATCACTTTGACGCTGAGGAGAAAGAGCTGGAAAAGAACAAACACACAAACGGCTGCCAGAAATAGATCACCGTCGCTCAGCGGAACGTAGAGCCGAGAGTCAACAAAAATAACCATCTTCTCTTTTTCTACCACTGTTAGCTAAACCACTGAGAATTCTTCCATAAAAGTACACAAACACCAAATGGATCAGTATAATTCTGTTTAACAAAGCTACCGGGCTGGTCAAGGGCATGGGTCAGTTCAATTTCACTCCAGCAAATTAAAAGAGATTGAATTAAGGGAAGGGAGTCATGCACTCCTTAACCTCTTAAACCCAGCTCTCACCCAGCATTGCTTCTTTTACAGACTTTGACAACATCCCCTTTAAAAAAGTGGCAGGTGATATTTCAGTGTCATTTAGTCCTTTTTTGAAAATATTTTTTTTTTGATTGGTCCTGAGCCTCAGTTTGGTGGTAAACTGCATCTTTTGTTTTAAGGAACAGAATGTTGAGCTCAAATGAATTCTCAGAGTTGGAGGACTACCTTTATTTTTTAGATAAATCAACTGAAGTACAGTTTTGATGGAGTTATACTGTTGGGAGTATTTTTAACTTCTGGACCTCTGTTCTGTTGCTCATACCTGTCTCCTTAGAACTTTTGCATTTAACTTTAGGTTTTACAATCCCAGAGTAGAAAAAAGCCGAATACATTGTAGTTGCTATTAGGGATACGCCACTACGAGAATTCTGGGCCACTGCCAACAACTGATATGTTTATGTCCATACCTGCTGATGCTGTTGCTTATATACACTTATTTGCTACCTTATTAAGAACACCATTCTAATACTGGGTCATACCATCCCACCCCATACCATACCACCCCACCCCATACTATACCGTCCCTCCCCATCTCATCTCATTCCACTCCATACCATCCCATCACATCACATCCCACCCCATCCCATCACACCCCATCCCATCCCATCCTATCCCATCAAACCCCACACCATCACATCCGACCCCATCCCATTGCATTTCATCGCATCCCTTCCCATCTTGCACCACCACACCCCATTCCACCCCGCCACATCCCACCCCATCCCATTGCATTGCATCGCATCCCATCCCATCTCGCACCACTCCACCCCACCACACCACACCCCATCCCATCCCACCCCATCCCATTGCATTGCATTGCATCCCATCTCACACCACCCCATCCCACCCCACCCCACTCATCCTACCACACCCCACACCACACATCCCAGCCCATCCCACCCCACCTAATCACGTCATATCCCATCCATTCTCACCCCATCCCACTCCACCTCACCTTACCCCACCCATCCTAACACACACCACCTCACTTATCCTACCACACACTACACCAGTCATCCCCACCCACGAGTGACTGGACAACAAAGAACCTTTGTTGCTCCTTGTGCTGATGTGAGGGAAATTTTTGTCAAGAAATATTTTACTAACTGTCACTCCAACTGGCCTGACTTTAGTAAATGAATCATCTCAAGGTGACTGACGGAGAAGCAGCCGGTGTGTCTGGCTGTTGGGTTGGAATTTGGTTGGAGGCTCTTCACGTCCTTGGTCGAGGCCGTCTGTCTGAGGTGCTCTCTCAGACGCACTCTGCCTCTCCCACGGCAGCTGGCGCTCGGGCTCATTACCAGCCAGGGCCGTGTCGTTCAGGCAGGGGACAGATGTTCTGGTCACGGCTGCAGGAAGGCACTCACATGGTGTAAACAGAGAGGAGAGAGGAGTGAAGGCTGAAACTTCCATGGGAATTTTCCTATTTGGAACTAATGGTACAGTTGGACTCAAACCGAGTTTCCCACAAGAACATTGCCCTTAAAAAGCTTATTAAAAGTTATAAAAACAAGCATGAAGCATCACCAGCCAGCACATTCTCTGATACCATGGAAGCCCAGCAGATCAAGGTAGCATTGGTCAATCCCAGTGGAAATACAGTCAAATGTCAGATTATATGTTTTGTGGATTTTCTAAGTGAAAATAAGTTCACACATCTTCTACAGGGAACACCCCAAAACATGTAATTTGAAAAAAATATATAATGCACAATTTTGATTTATTTGTGGAGTAACATATTGGAAGGAAATAAAACATAACATATTTACACTTAGAAAATCAACAGAATCAAGTTATCAATGCCCAGTGATGCTACAGCCATCTGTGGCCGGAAGTCCAAGAGAGCACAATTGGCCTCGCTGTCTCTGGGTGGGTAGGATGGCCTTCCTTCTCCTCCATCTCCCAGCGCGATGCTAGGCATCTTTTGGCCGACATAACAGAACTGGCAGTTAGTGTTCTCCTCCGAAGCGTTCAGCTGTCCAGCAATGTTGCATTAGCAGCAGTTCAAAAAGATGTGGTGGCTGGTTTCACATGACTTGAAGGAATGTTTGCCTTTGCCTTCCTAACGCTGGTGGTATTGTGTGATTGGGTGGAGTCCTAACTAGTGGAATTGAATATGACTAAACTGGGGAGAAAAAAGGAAAAAGAAAGAAAAAGAAAATCAACAGAACATCTTTTGACCACAGGCACCCAAACTTTTGCATACAACTGTATATATTGTTCCCAACCAAGGTGAGAGGACTACTGTAAAAATTAATTCTGGTACAAATGACTGATTACCTGATATGTAATCTGTAACTTAATCCACAGGATTATTATATTGAAGTAACATAATCTGTTTACTTTCTGTTACTTTTGGATCAGTGATTTTTTAAAGTAAAAAAATTAATTAATTAAAATAAATAAGTTAAAACACATTTAAGATGTTTTTAAATTAACACAACGAACAATGGTTTATGATAGAAAATGATATTTAAAATGAGATCAAACTTGAGGAGATATTCATAAGGAGATTAAATATAAAATAGCCCATCTACATAAGTAAAGAGAAAGTCAAAGAAAAATAAGTGAAAAAACAGGATTTTATAAAATTAGAGTTCAACAGAGATAATCGGACTAAAAACTGTGCAAGACCTGATAGACCCCATAGTGTCCCCATCAGATAAACAGCACTTAAAGCTTTTATCTTTGCGAGAAAGGAGAAAATCAAGCTTCACTCTGTGAGAAGAAAACTCAACACTAAAAGGGTGTGTAGATGTCAAGAAGCCCTCACTGAGAAAAGGAGACAGAACAACATTTGCAGGTTAAACAAAGAAGAACATTTGCAGGTCAAACAAAGAAGCTGCTGGTGTTCTCAGAAGAATGAACTGACCACCCCTAGAGTCCAGACCTGAAGTGTGTTTGGGATTGCACGGATTGCAAGAAGCAGAAAATGTAACCAACTTCTAAGACTGATCTTGTGCGCACATGAATTCCGATTTGAGTGTTTTCATTAAGGTCGCATGGCCACGAATCGGATACGTATCCGATCTAGGACCACATGTGAAAGTGGCTCAGGTCTGATCAGATTTGTGTGTCCACACAGCTCTGAAAACATCAGATCTGAGTCACATTAGGGCAAAACATCGGATTTGTGCCACTTCAACCTGGTTATGTGAACGTAGCCTTAGATAAAGAAAACTAATTTGTACTTAGTTCAGCAGGAAAAAGCCAGACAACTTGAAATTACTCTGGTTACAGTATTTGAATATGCTACGTTTAGAAAATCTCTACTTTTCACAACTTCCAAATTAAGGAAATGAACTAGGTATTTAGCTGCCAAACTACAAGTGTGACAGCTCATCATTAAACCTTAAGCGGTTGCTTATACAGTAGACTCTACTGCGAGTGCCTGTTAGCTAGCTAATTGGGGTAAAATAGGTCAACTTTCAAGGTAGGCTAATGGGTTAGCTTAGTTACTTCTATTCAGTCGAATTATCACTGGGCTGCTGTAGCAGTTCATTTACTTTCATTTACTTAAGTAGGAATTTTTCACTAGTTTTCCACCTCTGGAAGAAGGAATTGTTTGTCGGTGTTGACAAATCGTATCAACATGCATGAAACTTCATGGGTGAACCAATTCCCGAGGCTTTCTGAGTGCTTTGTGTTACAGTGTATAAACGAGCGCTGGGTCGCATGGCGAATAATCGGATAATGTGAAACAGCTTACTGTTGGATTGTGCAGCCGAACGGCTACACATAAACAGAGAAGCATAAGCGAGGAGAATCTGCTGATGTGTTGTAATGTCTCTCAGTGAGCGTGTGGAACATAAGAAACAAGCCTGCGGTGACCCGGGCCAACTGGCCTCGTAAAGAACGTGCAGCGCTCACCGGTTTGGCTCTGAGCTGCTGGTACCGAATTCACCCACGCATTGAAAATCACACAGAGAACAGAAACATGAAACGTGTTCACAGAAGAGAGAGAGAGAGTGAGAGAGAGAGAGAGAGAGAGAGAGAGAGAGAGAGAGAGAGGGAGAAAGAGAGACAGAGACTGACAGAAGGAGAAAGAGAAATACAGAAAGTGAAAGAGACAGAGAGACTGACAGAAAGAGAGAAATACAGAAAGCAAAAGAGAGAGAGAGAGAGAGAGAGAGAGAAAGAGAGAGAGAGACTGACAGAAAGAGAGAGAGATACAGAAAGTGAAAGAGAGAGAGACTGATAGGAAGAGAGAGAAATACAGAAAGTGAAAGAGAGATAGATAGATAGATAGATAGATAGATAGATAGATAGAGAGAAAGAGAGAGATACAGAATGCGAAAAAGAGAGACAGAGAAGGAGAGAGAGACATACAGAGAGAGAGAGATGCAGAGAGACAGAAAGAGAGAGACATACAGAGAGAGATACTGATCAAGGAACAGAGACAGAGAGATACAGAAAGAGAGAGAGAGAGAGAGAGAGAGAAAGAGAGAGAGAGAGAGAGAGAGAGAGAGAGAGAGAGAGAGAAACCAACAGAGAGAGGGACTGAGGAAAAGATATACAGAAAGAGGGAGTGATTCTGTGGGGCGCTGCCCCTCCAACCAATCATCATGCCCCACTAAACCCACTACTTTTTAATGCTTCTATAGCAGCAGGTGGCAAAACAAAGTGAAAATAAGGAGCGACTGCCCAACACAACACACTGAGAGGTTTGAAGGGTCACAGAATTGATTACGCTCTGGAATTGTCTACACCTGACTTACATTAAGGCCTAATGAGTCAAACAGACAAAAAAAAATAAAAAATAATACAACTAAAAACGTATTCCTTTAATAAGGGTGGCTTCAATGTACATCGTAAAAAAAGGGCCATCTGTTGAATCTCAAGCAAACAGAAAGACATTCTTTGCTGTACTAGAATGAATCTGTGTGTGAAGCCTTTCATGTGTGCTTTTGTGTGTGTGTGGACTGGCATGTGTGTTACGCACGTGTCAAGGGCTCATAGTGACAAGCTGGAAATCCAGATTGTGAAGAGGCTTGGCAGGTGAAGAGAAGAGGAGAGCGATGATCAAAGCGCCTCTGCCCCCCCCCACCTCTCTGCCTCTCTGCCTCTCTCTCTGTTTCTCTCTCGCTCAAACACAGACGCAAGACATTCCTCAGCCCACTCAACACCACTTTCACCTCATATCTGTCTATCACTAAACAAACCTGACACGCTTACAGCTACAAACAACACCCAGTCTGTCTTGTATAATTTAGCTCTGCTACGTGGTGAGGGTTCTTATCTCAGAGGCTTTTCAGGAAGGCATGGAGGAGAGTAATATACACACACACACTCGCCTGCCTTCACGGTGATGAGCGTAAAGCTAAATACTATCATTCATATTAAAACAATTTAGAACAAAAGTACCCAAATATGGACAGACTCACTGGTCACTTTATTAGAAACCCCTCCCTTGCAGTTAGGGACTGTAGCCCATCTGTTCATTCACAATTTGTATTAGTCATCCTCTAGCCCTTCACCAGTGGTCAGTTTCTGACCACAGGGCTGCTCTTGGATGGACAGTTTTTAGGTGGTGGACCACCCTCAACATAGCATTGACACTGACGTGTAAAATCCCAACAGAAACTCCTGATATGCTTGTAGTGCTACACACACTATTGTGTCAGGGTAAAATGAGTGTATAAAGCCACTCAAAATACCTGGTCAACAGCAGATATAAGCAGCTGTAATTGTAAACTTACAGTTGTGAATTACAGTGGTGATCTGTCACTATTAGATCTGGGCCTTCAGTTCAGGCCATAAATGTCAAAACTTTGCTAACATTTTTGACATTCAAACATTTTTGCTAACATCCTCTGGTTCTAGACTTCCAGGTGTATGTTGGTGCTAACCAGTGGTGAACAGACATTTTTTTGGCTGTTTTAAGTTAAACAAGGCCTTTTAAGGCTTGTCAAACACTTTCTATGTTGTATTTGAAGCTTGTAACAGCCATTACTATATATTTTACATGATGTTGTGATGTTGTCAGAGCCCAGGCACAGAACTGCAGCTATTGTCTATTTCTAAGAATTGACTCACTCCTAGTTTGATTACAGCTCGTATTCTCAATCAATGACGTATCTAGAACTTCCAGAAGGCCTAGAGTGACACAATATTGGTCCCATTCATTGTAAATCAAAGTGCAAGGACTTCAGTCCAGCTGCTGAAGGCCTAACCAATAGCTTGGCTGTAAACCACAGAACAAAAATCTGATTGGACAATTAACTCTTGTTTCCAACCAAAATATAACAATGAAATAACCTGCAGAGATTTAATACAACAATTCTATTACATGAAAATAACTAAAATTATAGACGTGTTATAGTTCCCAGAAATCATTAGATCTTTTCTAAAGTCCTAGAAGTTCCTGAGGGATCCTGACTTGTATACTGGACCTATAAGGTAGGTGGAGTTCAAGAAGTCGCCAGTAATTGAATGTACAATGAAGGAGTCTCTAATAGCGGATGTTCTTAATGCGGTATTCTTGTCTGAAGAAGACAAAAAGGACTTTTAACTTGTAGCGAACTGGCCATTTAACAGAGGGTAGGAATGTTTATGCGTAGAGAGAGAAACAAGAGAGACAAAGAGTAGAAAAAAAGAAAACTGACAGACTCAAGACAAAGACAAATAGAGAAGGAAAGAGAAAGTGAGGAACCTCTGGTGTTAATATGGTAAGAAATAAAGAGCAGATGTTCCTGACCTCATTTTCTTATTTAGCTCCAAACCTGGCCAGCGGCAGATTGATGCTTCTGTCCTTTAAGGAGCCAGTACATGCGGGTCATCAGGACCGACACACTCCCTCTAATCCTGACCTCACTTACCCAGTCTGGTAATTACACACGATGGCGGCGGCCAGAAAGTGAATTTAATTTTCTCTGACATGGTCTCCGCTCCCCACCACCTTACCTTCTTTACTGCCTTAAAGCACCTGGTGTTTGGAGTGCATGCCCAGCGCTGCTCAAGCCTTGGAGGATTAGCATGAAAAGACAAGGCTAGTAGCTCTGCTTCGTTCATCTGAATAAGTGAAACAATAGTGGCGGCAGGGGGTCAAGCCACAACAGCCAATTACAGCCATGGGTATCCTCTACAACCACAATCAAGCAAAGGATCCTAATGACTTTAATGAGATAGCGGTATGCTGGACGTATTTCCCTAGGCTCACAAACAGGTGCAGGCTGCTGGCACTATGGACAATGCTGCTGTCCACTGAATTACAGGTTAGTCTGTCAGAAAGTTGGAGGGCAGCATACTTCTTTTATCAGCTCCCATATCCCCACATGCTGAGTAACACTGGGTCAATGTTGGTTGTGCTTAGAAAATAAGATAAGCTCTATCTCTTCAAGGCCAGCCTCATGCACTTTAAATGAACTCAGTTCGATCAATATCCCATTGTCATTCTGCTTTACCTGAATATGTCAGTTCTGCAGGAAAGTCTGGGTGAAGAAAGTTGGCAAAACAAGAGTTTTTAGCTTGATATTGTAGAGTTATAGAAAGTTGCAAGTATCTGTACCAAAAAGGAGGACAAGCCTAAAAACATCTATCTATCTATCTATCTATCTATCTATCTATCTATCTATCTGTCTGTCTGTCTGTCTGTCTGTCTGTTTGTCTGTCTGTCTGTCTATCCATCCATCCATCCATCCATCCCTACAGAGAAAAGAACCTATTCAAGGCCCTTTCTCTCTCACTGCAGTTTATTGGTAAGGGTTCCTCGCCCTGTGGTCTACAGACACTGGAACACAGCAGGTGATGGAGATCAGGTGTTGGCTTTATAAGAAAAAAACAACCAGGCAATAGGAACATAATCCAGAAGTGGGAGCAGAATTTAGAAGTAGGCATAGGATCAACAAGTCGATCCAGAATCCAGAAGCAGGAGGAGAATGCTGAAGCAGGTGCAGAATCCAGAAGTAGGAGGACAGCCCAGAAGTAGGAGCAGAATTTAGAAGTAGGAGTAGGATCTACAAGTAGGAACAGAATCCAGAAGCAGGAGGGGAATGCAAAAGTAGGTGCAGAATCCAGAAGTAGGAGCAGAATTTAGAAGTGGGAGTAGGATCTACCAGTAGGAACAGAATCCAGAAACAAAACGGGAATGCAGAAGCAGGTGCAGAGAATCTAGAAGTAGGAGGATAATCCAGAAGTAGGAACAGAATATAGAAGTAGGAGTAGGATCTGGAGGACAGTCCAGAGGGGAACACAAAAGCAGGTGCAGAATCCAGAAGTAGGAGGACAGTCCAGAAGGAGAAGCTAAATCCACAAATAGGAGGACTCTCTAGAAGTACAAGTATAATCCAGAAGTAGAAGCAGCATCTAGAAGTAGGAGGACAGTCCAAAGGTAGGAGCAAAAGTAGAAGCAGTAGAAGTAGGTACAGAATCCAGAAGTAGAAGGACAGTCTAGAAGGAGGAGTAGTTTCTAAAAGTAGGAGGATAATCCGGAAGTAGAAGCAAAGTCCAGATGTAGGTGCAGAATCCAGAAGTAGGAAGACAGTCCTGAAGTAGGAGTAGGATCTACAAGTAGGAGGATAATCCAGAAGTAGGAGCAAAGTCCAGAAGTAGGAGGAGAATCCAGAAGTAGGAGGACAGTCCAGAAGTACGAGGATTGTCCAGAAGTAGAAAGAGAATCTAGAAGTAAGTACAGAATCCAGAAGGAAAGGAGAAATACAGAAGCAGGAGCAGAGTCCAGATGTATGAGCATAATAGGCCAATCCAGGAGTAGGAGCAGTTTTAGCGGTGATATTAAAGGTCAGACTTGGCCCTTGGTCAAATGGCAAACATGGCTGGTTATGGATTTGACCCATACAGTGGATACTTGAGATAATAAAAAATGACATAAACTTAAGCTCTTATTCAAGTTTGATGTCTAGTTGACACTTTTGTTGGGTTACCCATTATGTCACGTACCTGCTGTATCCTGTATGTTCCCGGGTTGTTGTCGGGTCAAAGTTCACTGCTATCAGTGTATGGCCTGTTTAACTGCCTTACGTTTAATTCATTTTGAAAAGGTGTGACTGATGAAGCTAAACAGAGGTGAGTGATAATCCCCTCTTTTGCGTACACAGGTGCACTGACCATCCCACAAAATCAAACCTCAGCTGAGCCGTTGGCATAGAGACGACATGCGCTGCCACTGAACCATAAATGCTTTAAAGGGTGCTCAACCATTAAGCATTGGGCGACGCTTGTCACCCAACACTTCCACACTTTTCCTGAAGCACAAATTAGCCTTTTAGAATCCATTCACCAGAGAATCAATGTCTACTCCGCTTCCATAATAATATAGGATGCTGACTGTTTTCCTGCACTTGTCTATGCATCTAGCAACTGTTGCGAGGTTGGACAAGCTTTACAGCGCATTGGTAGAAATCAACATTAACGTAATGAGAAATTTCCAACAACAACATCTGGGAAGACATTATGAGCAAAATCCTTCCAGTAGCTTCAGCCGTGCTACTTTAGCTAGTGCTGCAGGCTACAACACTAACATAGCTAGAACGCTACAGCAGCTGAAGCTGATTAACTTTCTGCCTAGCTTATCAATGTTGATTTCTAAAAGCCTTCATTACGCAGGTAAAATACTACCAATCTATTTTAACCATGTGATTATTCACACGCGTACAAAACGAAAAACTCATAATTACATATTTTGACAAAAACTATATTGTGTCTGACTGGATCAGACACAGCAGTGCTGCTGGAGTTTTTAAACACTGTGTCCACTCACTGTCCACTCTATTAGACACTCCTACCTTGTCAGTCCACCTTGTTGATGTAAAGTCAGAGACGATAGCTCATCTGCTGCTGCACCGTTTGCGTTGGCCATCCTCTAGTCCTTCATCAGTGGTCACAGGACACTGCCCACAGGACGCTGTTGGCTGGATGTTTTGGTTGGCGGACTATTCTCAGTCCAGCAGTGACACTGAGGTGTTTAAAGGCTCCAGCCTACTGTAGTGCTGAGAATGATCCACCACCCAAATAGTACCTGCTCTGTCAGGGTCCATGGGGGTCCTGACCACTGAAGAACAGGGTAAAAGGGGTCTAACAAAGTATGCAGAGAAACAGATGAACTACAGTCTGTAACTGTAGAACTACAAAGTGCACCTATATAGTAAGTGGAGCTGATAAAATGGAGAATGAGTGTGGAAACAAGGAGGTGGTCATAATGTTATGATCAGTGTATGACTGCTATATTTAAAGGATCTATATCATCATGAAACACCAAATTGTCTACATTGTTTTAACATAAAAGATCTTGATGTAGTCTGTCCATATTGTTAAAGTTTCAAAACATAAAGTTGAGTTATGGAAATTAAGCTGTAAAAACAGTCCAATTTGGATTCATAGTTTTTGTGATGTCATGAAAGCCAAAGCTTTACATATATTCAGCCCAGCCATTCAATTATAAGGACTGTTTCAGCCTGGACTGCTTTTTAAACACATATATCATTTACATATCGCATCTCTCGGAAGAAAACTTTGTATCTCCGTTTTTGTTGTTTTTCAGTTTTTGACATAATTTGAAAATACTTACTCTCCTTTATATTGTGTGTAAATTTCAAGATGAATGGAGCAAAAGAAATGGCCAAAAATGCCTTGGAAAAAAAGGCTGTTTCCATTGACTTACATTAAAAGTAAAGTTGTTTTTTTTTCTTTTTCCTGTAAAGTTACCATTTTGAAGATATGAGGTTTTCTTCTGACAACAGCGTTATATCAGTCTTAAAGCCACAGTAACAAAAACAGCATATTTAACTGTAAGGGATAAAGAGAGATTAGAAAATGTACATAAACATAAAGATAAATTATAACTATTTTTTGTGGACTTCATTAGTGGACCTTTAATGAAATTCATAACATTGATGATGACCATCCAAATGCAGCACATCTACCTAACTGGATGTTTTCTTAATAGTATTTCAAAAGCACGCGATGTCCCGTGGAGCACGTTCAAACATGCCTGAGCGGATTAGAGAAGTATTGTGATATGGCTCCTAGAAACAGCAGTGGGTGGCCCTCAGTGCTGTTTGTTGCCAGTGGCTTTCAGTAATTATGGTAATGATCAAAAGAATCTGCAAACGTAATATTTAATCTCATGCCCGCAAAGGCTCTGTGACACACTTACAAATACACACCCACCCACGCTTCAGTCCTCATGCATACAGCAGTCCGCATCACGTATAAATTTTAGAGGATCTAAGGAGAATAAAAAAGTGTTTGTAAATGATGATGGAAAAGACGTTTGAGCTCAGAATTTCACAAACATAATGAGTCTGAAAAGAGCAAAATACATTGAGGACAATCTGGACAGAGGTTAGTGACATTTAGAAGACTCCAAAATGGGGAGTAAAAGCGGGTGATAACTCCTCACCTCTCTTTCCCTCTCCCTCTCTCTCTTTATTGGTGAACCCTGAATGGCTGTATTGATTATAACTCTGGTCTGTGTTTACTGAGTCTTTGTTTAATATTTGCCCAAGTAACATATGGCTGAGTGGACTAATCAATACTCTCTCACACACACACAGACAGACACACACACACACACACCCATGTACATACAAACACACACACAGGTTTAGTTTTATGACACTGTCAGGATATGAGGTCATACACACACACACAAACATATCTATCTATCTATCTATCTATCTATCTATCTATCTATCTATCTGTATATTGCTGCTGTCGGAAGAAAACCCTGTATCTCCATTTTTCTCATTTTTCAGTTTTTGACATAATTTAACTTGTAAAGACGTCTGGTTCGATTGACTTGCATTAAAAGTAAGGTAGTTTTTTTTGTTCTCCTGTAAAGTTATAATTTTGAAGGAGGTTTTCTTCTGACATTATATATTTATATATTTTCTGAATCTGAAGGGATGCAAACCTGAACTGGACACTGAAAATATTCCTATTATAATTATAATATCCTAGTTTTCTGCTTCTTTTCGTGATACTGAAAAAAATGAATGACTAAATTAAATAAAGAAAAGAGAGGATGGTCTCTCACTTTTGCACAGTACAGTAGATGCTTTTGACCTGGTCCATGACTAATATAAGTAATTTGAGTGTAAATGATGATCTCTGTGCAAAAGTCTGTGCACCCCTGCTCAATTTACGTTTTTTCTGAATAAAAATAAAAAAAAAAGGAATCCATAAGTCTTTAAATCCAATGGTAAACTTAAACCCTTCAGTTTTTTAAAAAAAAATAAAGCCTGTAGATTATGCAAAAACAAACAAAAATTACAACAAAAAACAAACAGCTTTTGTAGGTCCCCACATTGCAGGTTTCCTCTCGTTTACCTGTCACATCAGGACATTTTTCTCCTGAAAAATATATGAAAACAAACACTCTCACACACATATGTGCAGACGTCCACACATGCCCAAAGACTGGCGCCGAACACGCACACGACCCTGAGGGAGGAGACACGTGTTCGTTGCATCCCAGACGAGCTCCGTTTTTCCATTTATGATTCTGAAATGCAAAACGTGAACTTTGGCTGCTGTAGGGCACCAGACCAACATGAATATGTATCAGTGTTTCTCCTTCAATCTCTCCCCCTCTCTCTGTCTCTGAAGAACTGTCTCATTACTCCATGGTTCAGTCAGGGCTGCTGTTTTGCTGCGCTTCAGCAATGCAGGACAGTTCTAAGTAAAGATATTACAAGCAACAACTATGATAATGGATTTCTTCAGCTGAGGAATGATTACCGTGGGCTGCCACTTTACACAAAAGTGGGTGACGGCAGAAGCGTGCAACAACTGGGGTCTCTAATTAACTGACTATCTTCGTGCGGCGGCCGCATTGTAATTATAGTTCTAAATTGGAATTCAAATTGAATTGAGAGTTCTTATCTTTCTTTTTATTATTATTATTATTATTATTATTATTGCGGTGAAACTTAATCAGTCAGAGACACTGCGTTGCCTCCTGCAAGGCCCCGTCACACCCTGCGCAATTACAAAGCTCCCTCCGTAGCGCAATTTATACCGAATCACGAGCGCGCGTCACGCTGAATGTACTTACAGTGACTGTCCTTGTCTGTCACATTTTATAAACTGTGTGAAGCCCATTAAAGTTTGCGCTTCTCGTCAGAGTGATTTCCGTCTCGGTGTGGAGATACGGAGTTTCTCGGTGGTGCTGGAGAGGGTGCGAGTGAGCGACTGAGTGGCTAAATTAATTGCTGAGTGTGATGCGATGGTTCGGGCCACGCTGCTAGCGCAGATGAATGTGTATAAATGAGGGCTAGATTGAGTGGTTGTGACAGAGCGGACTGTCTATCTAAGCTCAGTGGCTCGGCCATTACTGTCCTGTGTCAGAGCAAATTGGAGGAGATGGACTGAATCGAAGAGAGAGAGAATTGAGAAGGCAAAGAATCTGACATCAGTCAGTGACGAGGAAAACATCACCTAAAAGTGATCTTCCATTACAGTCAGACAGGCATACACATTTACAGAGTCGTACCAACAGGTGGTGGCTCCTTACCACACTTGTCCACTGGAATGTGTCCTTACTGACCATTGCTGCCTCCATGTGGTATTAAAATAAGTGTAAAGCCTATGAGTTCCCTACCGATTCATTAAAAGTGGGATCGTTTTTGGAAATACAGGCCTCCTTTCCACTGAGCCATGGTCTTCCACCTGCTCTGTTGCTAAATTAAAACCAGGAAACTACATACAAAAGTGTCTTAGCATTGGCCAACAGGCTAAATGCTACAAAACACATTCAGTTCTGGCTGTCATTCCAAAACCAGTCTCTCGGTTTTGTGCTCTTTATAGTCTAAACAGATGTCTGTACTGCAGGGGTGGAACCTTAACCTGCTAACTAACGTTCCGCTAGTGTTAGCCTTGTTTTTATCATCTGCACTTTGTCCCCTGGAATTATAATGTACATTGTTTTTCACATTTTCTTATTCTGTGACAACTTCTTAACATTATGTGCGGTGTTTTAAGTTGAAAACAAAAAGGTTCTATCTCCAAAGTCAAAATCCTAGTTCCATAAGGTTCTATCTGTGAGCCAATCAGCACTTTGAATACACAAAAGAGGACCAATCAGGTTCTGCTTCTTTGTCATGTCACCACTCTGCTCGGTGATTGCGGGAAAAGTTTGTAAACTTTATGAAACATGAAAACATGTTGCTGAAACTCTGCCTGTCTTCTTGTAGATCTTTAAAAAGTCTTATTGTCTTAAATGTTACAAATATTAAGCATTAAAAGTAATTAATAGTGTACATTTGAATTTATGGGGTAATAATTTCATTCATTCATCCATCTTTCCTTTTTCTTCTGTCTTCCAAAAATAAGATATTTTGGCTCATTAGAGTCACATTTCTGATATAAAACAAAACCTCACACTGCCTTAAGACTGACCTGCTACATTTACTTGCTGGGGCAGTTTATTACAGTAGCTGGTTTCTGTCTAACCTAAAGGAAACTTAAACTAATGGTTCCTACCTAAAACTGACCTCTACGCTGGACAAAATGTTTAGCACTGGCCTTTATACTTAATGCAATGCTTTTTTGAACAAGAAAAGGATGATTTATCCTAAAATGAGAAACAAACATTATAAACAATAAACAAATAATAAAATAACTGCCATAAAAATGTCATAGAAAGCATTAAATATAACTTTCTGATAATGTAGACACTCTGTCACAACACTAATCTTACGTTTTAAAAACAAATCACGAGTAAAAACTGTTTGTGTTCCTTGAAAATCATCACTTCTTTGCATGTTTTGTCAGGTAGAACTGTATAATTCCAAGCAGAACCTGAGTTCTCAGGATTAGAAGGTTCTATCTGCCTTTGGCCTTCTTCCAAAAACCTCATTTACAAATTTGATAGAATTTTGATATTGCACATTTAGAGTACATTTAGGGTGTCTGTCATTGTCATGTATAAAAGAGACGTATTCCACATATCACTTCTACTATTTGGAATCCAAAATATTTGAAGCTCAATGTCTCAAAACTGCACAAAATGCAGATAGAGCCTTATTTTTCCACATGGATGACTTGTAACAGCAAATCAGACAGAATCAAACTGTGGTGTGTGGATCTGAGGCCACTAGATAAGCTGAGCAGGTTAGAGGAGGCAGTAGCATTAGCCTGGGCTATAGATCCAAACACAACAGCCTTCGTTTTAGCTTTCTGTCTCTTCTACACCAGTCGCTCGACTTCACTTCCTCAGCTTTGAGTCACTTTCATTTAAAACTGCAGCTTATATTAGTTAGAATCAAAATTGTTCTGTGGTGAGAAGAGCTGGTAGCATGCTAGCTAAGCTAATGCTAACCACCCCCTTGTCCCAGTTACCAGCGCTGTTTAACATTTAGTAACTGCTAGACTGATGGTTTTTACATTTATTAGATGGCGGCTTGAATCGTGCACTGCTTTCATTTATTTGATGACCGTGTAAGTGGACTTCAGTACCACAATACTGACATAAATGTGGACCCAATCAGTGATACATGATATTATTGGTTAATATTATTTTTCCCATCCACTGGTGCACAATAATATACTCAAAGCTCAGAAATTGTTTCAGAGGCAGCTAAAAAGTCATCACATTCTAAGCCATAGACAAGTATTTACATCTGTAACTGTTGGAAGCATCACACATAATTTTTTAAAGAAAAATATTAGGGATGTAACAATAAAGCATGATCATTTGTGTAGTTCGAAACAAGACTCCTCAAATTGATTTACATTGGTTACACACTGGTTAAGCTGAGATTTTCCTGTTTGTGCTGTTTTTTTTTTTCCTCACACCACATTAGATTTTGTTTGCAGTACAAAGCACAGTTTATTTGGTGTTTCTGTGTTTCTTGGAAAAGAATCTAAATGGATCAGACAGAACTCTACCGTGCCATTCTAAAGTTTCCAATACTGCACTTTTATAATGTTGAACACTCTAATAAACTGAAAATGGAAATGCTAACACATAAACATAGCCTTGTGGAAAAAAATCTATAGTAATACTAAAGTTCTTACCATAAATAGGACAGAGACTATAGTTTACTACAGGATACTACTAAGTAAGTATATCACCACTGTCCAAAAAATGAACAAATATCTCCAATTTTTGTGTTTATTTTTCTACATGATTTGAACCACAGTAGCTGCCTTTCACATCGTGAACATGTCATGATGAATGGACCAATAGAAATGATGCACAAATGCTTGGGATAAAATCTCTTTGCAGTAACTTGCATGAAACTTTTTCTGTAAAGATACTATGTTGGAGATTTTCTATTTTTCTATATATTTTTCTTTATACACCACTACAGAAATATTAGTTTCTGATAGTATTACTATGTTTCTTTTTGTTAGAGTATTAACTTAAGGGCACATTTTCAGGCATGCCTTATTAATGTATTGAAAAATGTATCAAATTTAGGCACCACTGTATCCATCTTGTTCATACCAAAGATACCAAATTTTGAAGATACCAAAGTTGGTCAGGCTAAATGTTTCCCAATACAAAACATCTGAATGCAAATTCATAGCTATTTCTTTGCAAGTGGCTAATAGATCAAAGCAGCAAGACTGACCGCTATCTCCCAGAGTCCAACAGTGACTGTGACATGTTTACCCTACAGAGATGTTCTGTAGCGCAAGAGGCATCTAATTTGTAGCAACATGCATCCAGGTGTAAAGAGCAAACCAGGACGCCCCCCCAGCAAGCACTTCAAAGCTGGAGTGGCTCCTCAGCACTGGACAGATGTCCGCTGACACACACAGACAGGCATCATGACTCTTAGCAGCTGGGGAGCACCTGCTGGGCAGGCTAACTGCAGCACTGCTAATGCTATCAAAAGCACCGTGCTCCTCTTTCTGGCTAACACAGCGCTTTGTTTCCCCCTGATGACGCGTGGGCTCGACATGTGCCCTTTGAATCCGCTCTGTCAGAGCTGATAGCGCTCGGCCGTCGGTGAAGAGCTCAGCGGTAGTGGGCGCAGGCTCAAGCAGCGTGGACCAGGCCAGACGGTGAGGATCCACAGGTGCCGCTTTTGCCGATTGGTCACAGGTGTCATTAGCGTGGTACACCTGCACACAGCTTTATAGAGTGAGTGTCCAACAGAGACGGGGCTTACATTCGTTCAGCATGGTGTATGGGGATAAACAAGCTTTAGGAGAAAGAGAATACAAAACAACAGAAGGCCAGTTCAAATAAATAGTAGATATTAACCTCTTGAAGTCTAATTAACCCATATATGAGCCCACATAACTACTCATGTCTCATAACTACAAATTATCTTAACAGAAGCTGAGTAATTAATGATAGTTATCAGTTTTAAGGGTAACATGGTACAAAATAATGAGTTACAGTAATCTGATTACTTTTTCTTGTAACAAAGTAGTGCAACTCATTACAGTTACTGATAATAACCATATTGGAGCTGGATTAATTTTACCTGGGAGGGTGTAAGTTGAGCCATTACTGACAAGATCAATGATCTTAATCAATAATGTCTGTAGTTCTTAGAAGTCCACAATGTAATAAGTCCAGGGTGAATTACCTTTTAAACTTATCTCCACTGGTAACAGCAGTCCACTTTGAATTGTACGAAGTCCCGAAGGTGACAAGGTGAATATCTGTAATAAGGTGTGGCCATGAATTAATAAATTGGGGCCATGAATTGCTACATTGAGGTCACAAATTAATATACTAAGGATATAAATGACTTTATTGATGCCACAAATTAATATGTTGAGGCCATGAACTACTATTTTGAGGCCACAAGTTAAATTTCTTATAACTTGTCATCTCAGTATAGTAACTCAAGGCTTGAATATACTAATTTGTGGCATTACTATAGTACTTTATGTACTCAGTATAGTAATTTGTGGTGTCAATATAGTAAATTGTGGCCTCAACTGAGTAATTTGTGGCTTCAATATAGTAATCTGTGGCATCAATATGATAAATTGTGTACTCAATATAGTAACTCATGGCCTCAGCATAGTAAATTGTGGTGACAGTATAGTAAATTGTGGAATCAAAATTGTAATTGTGGCTTCAGTATGGCAATCTGTGGTATCAATATAGTAAATTGTGGCCTCAATATAGTACATTGTGGCATCAATATAAGAATCTGTGACATCAGTATAGCAAAGTGTGACCTCAATATAGTCAATCGTGACTTCAATATAGTCAAAAATAATCAAAATTGTAATTGTGGCTTCAATATTTGGCCTCAATATAGTAATTCGTGACCTCAATATAGTAATATGTGGCCTCAGTATAGTAATTTGAGATGTCGGCATAGTAAATTGTGGCCTCAATATAGTAAGTTGTGGCTTCAATATGGTGATTTGTGACCTTAATATAGTAAATTGGGGTCACAATATAGTAATTTGTGGCCTCAATATAGTAAATTCTGACCTCGATATAGAGGTCACAATTTGTTATATAATCTGTGACTATTATAAAAACTTACTATATAAACTGTGGCCTCAATATAGTAGTTTTTAACCTCAATATAGCAAATTGTGGTCATAATGTAGTAATTCCTAACCTCAATATAGTAAACTGTGGCTTCAATACAGTAATCCATGGCCTCCAGACAGAAATTGTGGCTTCAGTATGGTAATCTGTGGCATCAATGTAGTAAATTTTGACTTCAGTGTAGTAATTTGTGGCCTCAGTATAGTAATCATACCTCTAGAGTTGAAGGGGTTAATACTAAACCAACTTTTGTTTATTAAACATTCTTTAGATTCATTATATCAAGTCATCTCTTATGTCTTGATAATGAAAGGCTACATGTAGGAGAAGAAGTGTAATGAGCAGGTTTTTTTACGAGAGGAAAATGGACCTATATGATAACCCTTGACTCTGTATACATCCTGGTATAAAGCACTGCAAATCTGTTCACAAACTGTGTTAGGTGTATTAAGGTATAACCCCTACTGACTTCTGTTGAACCTCAAATTCCCAAAACTGCATATGAGTACTTAAGAATGACGTTTAATCTTTTAGCACTAATGTGCGAACCTCAAATAACCTTCTCTTAGGGCATTGTAATTCACAGGCAGTTATCTCTCACGGCTTTCTGCCCCGTTGCTAAACTTAATCATCCAAGTTTGGTACTTTGACTACTTTGAGGTTTTCTAAGAGGGCAGCTGCTGAAACTGCACAGAATGCTGGCTATTCTAGAAAAATCCCTGAAGGGCCATTACATCCCGTGTCTGACAACTGCTCAAACGAACCACTGCGCCGAGGTCAGCGAAGATCACACACAGCAGGCCGCAGATGAGCCTTTTTAAAGACAAGACATTTAGTGAAACATCATGAATTAAGTTCAATCGAGGGATTGAGTCAATCTTATTTATTTGACAGCTAACTTTGTCCTAAGGTCAAGAATTTTGCAATGATGTAATGATGATTCCTTGATTTCATTTGAGCATAATGACAAAAGACTCAAATAAAAACAGAAGAAGTGTAATAACATCATGCAAAAATAATATTCTCAGAGCAGCTAGGCTACATCTTAATACGAGGATCAGCTATGTAAGAAAAATAAATGTCACATGCAGTATGAATTATAAGCATTTCATAATTCCTGAAAGACATTTGTTCTGGCCCCTGAATAATTCCAAAACCTTCCAGTAGTCAGTTGTTCAACCAAAGAATCTGCAAAAACTAGGTTTTACATAGCTAAGTAGACACCTACTTCCTTTCAGAGCATATTTCAAGCAATTTTGCGTTGCGTGTAAAACTGCAAATGGTTGTGAGAAATGAACAGAGCTGCAACACGAAACGTTTGGATAAGGAAAATTAGATTTCTACTACTTCTCTTGTAAAAATAAATGAGTAAAGTTCTTCATTTTTGACATCTTTATGGTAGAACACCATGTTCCGACATCAGCTCTCAGTGTCCCAAAATGGAAAGCTGCTTTAACTCTGCTGGAGCGGCATCCAAACAACCGGACAACTGCGAAGACGTCCTTGGTTCTGTTGCTTTCCCAATTCTTTCATTTCTTCAACATTTCTTTGGAGCTACTTTCTCCTTCAGAATATATCTTCATGTCAACAGCCAAGAATCAAACACTTCTATAGTTGGTTACTCACTGTATTTTCCAGATATTTCCCCCCAGAAATCTAGCTACTAAATTACTGTTTTAAATTAGCCCTCCTTTTAAATTTAAGAATATCTAACTTGCCATATGGAGACAGTTCACACAGACCTGCACACAAATCTAATATTTAGGATCACATTTAGAAAATAACCTATCACCGTTCTTCTTTGATTTACTAAGGGAGGTTGCTAAGTCAAAAGTTTGATCGTCGCTACCTTATCTGTGGATGAAACCGCAGTCGTCTTACATCAAAAAGTCCTACATCAAAAGAGTCACCCCAAAGCTTCTTTCCTGAAATGTCACCTTTTTGCATGTAGAAGATCAAGGCAGGCTGAATTTCATGGAAAAAAAAACAACCTTGAGAACAACTCCCACACATCCAAATTTCATTCACCTACACAGGATTAGTTCATGTGCACTATTTTTGGAAGATTTCACTCCATTTTTGGCCTTTCCTTACACCCGAAGAAGATTTATACCATTATACTGCGATGCTTCTGCATTGACAGCGTATGCCAAGATCCTCTAGGATGCCTCAAATGAAACATGCTGCTGTTTCTGCTCCTCATCGGCTTCCTGTCCTCTCGTTCTGGTGAGCTTCACCTGTTCGTCAAGGCTACACAAAACACGCATGTGTTATGAATGAAAGACTGAGAGAGGGGGGAGTTCACAGAACAGATCAGGCATCTCTCTCGCTCTGGAGAGCAACGCAAGCGAGACGACAACAAAACAAGGGGCACGTTTCATCTGTTCTTGCGAGAACCAGCGTCCATCGTTTGGCTGGAACTTTTTAACCTCAGTCCCGTCATCCCTTTCTCCCCTCCCCCTCCACCTCTCTCTTCCGTCCAAGGGTTAGAGAGATACTGATGTTGGTCCATGCCGTAAAACTGCCGCCCGTCTTTATTCCGCACTGAAAGGTTGCCTTGGTCTAAGCTCCCGGTGCTGTTGCACTTTTTAACCAGCGGCGGCGCCAGCGAGCCAGGCGTGAGGAGCGAGGTTAGTGACAGGCTGCTGAGAGTTTCCGACAAATGCTCGCTGTTGCCTGCCTGACTTGATCCTCCACCGATCCCTATGTCCGTATCCTCGTCCGAAGGGTCCATGGAGTCCTGCCTGTTGCAGCTGGGGCTGGTGCTGCCGCCACAGCTGCTCTGGCTTCTCTGGTGCCCCCTAGTGGCCTGCAGACTGGAGCCAGTTTGGGCAGGTTGCAGTCTCTGGCTGAGGCCCGGGGAGGGAAGGGTGCTTTCTGGCAGAGGGCAGATCAGAGGTGGGGGTAAAGTCAGGCCTCGTGGAGGTGATGCACCAAAGCTTAGGCCTTCCTCCAGCGCAGTTTGTAGGCTGCCTTCAGAACTGCCCATGGCCAGGGAGGACACACTGTGGGATGGGGGCTGGAAGGGGGAGATACCAAGGTGTTACAGGGAGAACTACAAATTTACAAAAAAAATAATGTACATGACAGCAGCCCCACTCAAATTAGGCTTAGTTGTCTAAAATTAAAAGTAATTTTTTGTAACACAAATGAATATCAAGGTCAAGTACACTCCTGGAGATACAGCAAATACAATTACCAGGACTGTTATCAAATGTACACACAAATTTTTGGAGATTACAGTGGTTCAGGACTTCAGTGTAGCCTTGTATTATAACCCACAAGCAGTCCAAGTGACTCAGGCAACTCACTGATGATGCATGAGAGAAAGAAACTGGATGTCAGTTATTAGGCCTGGAGAAGAAGTGGCACATTCAATTTTGTTAGCAACCAGATTTAAAACATTAGGAATCTGATCTAGGATAGTGTTTTTTAATCAGCCACCAGATGGTCCATGTTTTTGCTATTTTGCTACTCTCAAAAATAAAGGTTTCTAAATGGTTCTTGGCTTAAACGTGTAGCTCTTTAAACAAATATTAATTGTTATTGAGCCTTTACATTGCATGGCATATCTTTAAACTTTAAAAAGGTTCTTTAGTTTTGTGAATCGTATTTACAAAAATGGCTCTTTAGCAGTGGTTCTCAAACCGGTCCTCTGGGATCCCCTGAGAGTCCACATTTTTGTTCGATCCCACTCCCAACACATATAGATAGAGCAAAATATGGACTGTCTGGAGGTTCCTGATGACTGATTTGAACCAATGCTTTAAGGAGTCAAAAGGAGTTCTACTATGGCTTTCCTTCAAAGAACTCTCTTCGGCACTTTAAGAGTGTAGCTCCCAAAACAGCTGCACCAGGTAATCGCTGTTCTAAATGGCTTGGTTCTGGTGTGTGTGTCTGTCATTGTCTGTCTGGTGGACCCTGAAGAAACACTGATCTATGAAATAGCTTTAGGGAGTCATGGCTCAAGTATCTATCAAACCTCTTCACCTCGAACATACCATACCTGTTGGCCCACGGCCCTGTTGTTGGCCCCGGGGGAGCGGAGCGAGGCCCAAGAGGCTGGTGAGGTGAGCCTGGAGCCAGCTCGTCCTGCCCGGGCTGCCCCCACTGCCAGGCTCTCTTGGGGGACGGCTGTGGTTGGGTGGAAGAACTCTGCCGGGAGATGAAAGAGAGGAGAGGATGCCCTCCCATCACCTCTGCTGCTACTGCTGCATTTCTCGCCACCTGCCACAGAGACACCAGTCAGAGAAACCATCAACGAGACTTCACAATCAATCAGAAAGACTGTCAACAAGATGCACAGACAGTGAAATACGAGACAATATATGCAGCGAGGGATGCTCTAAAGGAGCAGCAGAACATTGGACATGCCTCCACTCTCCACTTTCCTGAAAAGTGACTTAATCATGATCCTTTCTGAACAACCATAATATTAGCTAAGCTTCTTCTAGTCTTACAAGCTGGACAACTGCCTGTCCTCCGGGGTCTGATGCATTTGGTCACTTAATGTGACCAAAAAGAACCGCCTACTCTGGAAGAAAAGGCCATTTGACTGACATGTAAAATGACTCCCAAATCACAGATTAGCATGTCAGATAAGGGGGAGTGAATTTTTAAATCAGGCCTACAAACAAAAGAAACCCATGGAAAATAATCAGAATGCAATTGATAAAATCCAGATAGTGGTAGCAGCTTGACATGCACTAGATATCAGATGCTCCATGTACACATGGGTGGAGTATCTAAGGTTGACTATCTACGGTTAGAAGAGAAGAGATCCGAATGATCAACCTCCTCTCACAAGCATGCAGATTGGGAATGACCTTGTAGCGCATACACTATGTATGAATTTAAATGTTTGAAATCCCTAAGGCTGAATTTAATCAATTAGTTAACCAAGAGGTATTTTTGACCTTGAAAGTTATGCCAGGTAGCTACATTTTTAAAGTAAATGTTCAGAAATCATCAAAACTCATGAGATACCATCAAACCGATACTCAGATTCTGTAAAAAAACAAGCCTCATGTTTTATTAGCTTTGGCACGAGTGAAGAGAGAGTCAGGTGAACAAACTCACTGGAATGGAAATCCAAATCTCTTCTGACTGCAAAAGTGAACAACTGCATTCCATTTGTGAGTTTCCAACCTAAATGGTTATCTAGTGAGAGAGTTTTGAATACAATTGCAAATATCAAGTTCTCAATCATTGCTAATACCCTCAACAGGACACTCAAACTGAAATGCTGTTTAGTTAGATTTAGCTGCTCAGTTAATCCTCACAAAACGGCACCTGGTCCCAACTTGCAACTTCACATTACCTATAAAATGGTAGAAATAACAGCTTTTTAGCTCGGTAGCTATCTAAGCTAGCTAGTTATAACTACTAGGTGGAATAAAAAAACTGGCACCTAACCAGCATTAGCAAGTTAGTTAGTCTTACTTACGTATAAAAATTTACTTGTGAAAATATGGTAGCCTGATAAATGTAATCTGGCATTATTGTTTTAAGCATACTTGTATGACTGCCCTGCCTCTACATGCTAACATTATGCCACATGACTTGATTCTAATACTGACTCAAAACCTTTTCTAAATATATATTTATAAACACTGACTTGTCTACAATTATACATGACAAAGTTTCAACTGACAGAAAAGTTCTGCTACTAGTTTTTAAGGCTCTAAACGACCTTAAAGCCCCTGCTTACATTACAGAATGTCTGTTTATGGTCCAGCACATGATCTTAGATCTGCAGGTACCGATCTCCTGCAAACACCTTCCATAAAATACAGAACACATTTCAGTTATTCTGCTTCTAAACTGTGGATCTCAATTCCACCTTTTACTAGACAGTCAAGCTCTGTGCTCACTTTTAAGAATGATTTCAAATTAGCACTCATAATTTACTACTGTTAAGCTTTATCACCTGTCTGTAAGCACACTGAGCTGCCGCTGGCATGAAAAATGCTATATAAATAAAGATTATTTTTATTATTATTATATTATTATTATTACTTGTAATTTCATTGGCGTTGCCCTTTAGCAGGAAATCACACAAACAGTGAAACCCATGAGAGGCTGTGAAACAGTGACACAACACACACAGTCAGTGAAACAATCAGTTAAACACTGAGTGCTGTCAGAAAGGCACCGCATGCAGGTAGTGAGTCACCACACATAGTGAGCAGAGCTGAAGCAAAGGCTAATAGCCCACCAGCTGTGCTACACTACCTGGCAGTCATCAGTGGGCCTGAGCACAGATATGTTGCTGCCGAATGGGGAAACGTCTGTGTGTCTTTTATTCTGACTCATGGGCGACGCCATCCTCACATCACAGTAGGAAAGATCTCATTAAGCACCCATTTTAGTCCAGTTATAAAACTTAATTACAGACATACCAGTCTTATGTTACATTTCCTTTTAGATAGTAAGAAATTAAGTATTAAGAAATTAAGACTTAAATATCTTACTTAATATCGTCACTTTTTGACCACAGGTTGATCAGGAAGGCACTTAACATTCAAAATTTCGTATTAATTTACACAAAATCAGTTTCAGTTTTCAACCGGTTAGTTCAGGCATGGATATGGTTGTGAAACAAACAAACAAACAAACAAAAAAAAAAAAATCAAAAGTATAACCATTTCAAACCAACAACTTTTCCACATTCTCTACAGTGGACAGGGTTGCCAGGTACAGTAACAGTCTTCTAGCCTGAAAACCATCCACCAGAAACTGAATGTATAACATTTTATCAACCAAGCCATGTTTGGGAAAATGGCAAAACCTGGCAACCCAGATGTCGGGTGTGCACACTGTACCAAACACTTCACAGCATAATGAAAAGTGAAAGCATGCAATTCTACATTAGTCCATCTCCTGTAGGTGCATGTGTGCTTGGCCCTGATCATGACTTGTTGATCATATTAATCATATAGAAGTCATATTAATACACAGGGGATGGGGCGGTGGGGAGGATGGTTGGTTTAACAATTTACTAAATGTAAGTAACATTTAAATTACTACTGGACAAATAATAATAAACTGCATAATTACACTGTGGGGCAGATTTACCTGTGCCTCAAACCTTGTTTTGGCACTAAAAAGTAGCTGTTGTGATTTGCTAAAAACCCCTCTAGCTCCATATGTGCAGTTGAACACCTGTGTCAGCAATGAGTGAACCTTAAAGTAGCTGAATTCTAATTAGAAGGGTGTCATTTAGAGAGATTTTAAACATCGCTGTATTTTCAGAATTAAAGCATTTCAGACAAATCCACAGATCATGTTATGAAAATTAACTTTCTTATCCCATTAGTCTGAGTACTGAATCCAGCAGCTGTAATGTAGCCTTGTTGGAAAGCACTGTGAATCCACACTGAGTTTCTGAATCATATTTTTTAGAGCTAGTGATCCTAACTAGCTAACTGTCTCCATCATTCAGTGTTGTGTTTATTTTGGTGACAGACAGCCTGAGGTCTCAGCATATAGTGTTATACCAGGATGCCATGAATATTTAACACTGCACCCGCATAATTTTCACAAATCTGAAAAATACTAGCAGGGAAACAGAGAAAATGGATGCTGCACACAATTTTTTAACATCATGTTCACTGTACTGCTATTTTTTTGCACTGTATTAATGGAAGAAAACTGACATTGTGGTGTCACAATTTGCCCCGGAGGCTGAGTAACTCCTGCCATACGGCAGGACGGCAGAGCTGGCTAATTCAGAATTTTTTTAAGGCACTATAGTTAACCCTTTCATACCTAACCTAATGTGTCATTAACAAAACATTAGAGATGTTTTCTCTGCTCTTTAACTAATTCAAATCTGCACCCCCCTCTTTCCAGAGGGTTGGCGTGCATGCATGTCCACATTGGGCAGTAAAATGGATCAGCATGTTTTCAATCGCTGCATAGTTCCTACCACAGTGCAACAATACATTTAGAACAGAATCCACATTGTTAACAACATAAAACTGCACTAAGATGCTACTACAACTTCACAACTGTCAACTAATTTGTAGGAAAGTTAAGAAGTAAACAATGAATAGTTTGTATGTGTCCTAAAGGATGAATTGAGCTGTAGATGATTCCAAAACAGGGATTTTAAGCAATGATAGTGCAGCGATGGTGACAAATGGTCCCTGTCATCATGGAAATCAAAGTCATTAAGCGACAAGTCTGTCATGACTGTGGACCTGATGACATTTCATCATAAAAAATGGAAAAAAATAACTGACCATAAATTGACCAGGGTCTGAAAATTGTGCACTGAATTCACTAAAGGGATTTGTTATCTAGTATAACTAAAATTCTAATTTAACACAAAAGAATAATGTGAAACAGCAGACCAGAGTGGCGGGAAGCAAGTCAAATGTGCGCATGCACAGGACAGCACAAGTTTTTCAGACTGCTGTAGCCGTTCCTGCCTCTGTCACTGCTTAAAGGGGAAATGTAAACAAAGTCATTCATAGGGGTAAAGGGGTAAAATGGTTAATTGTAGAGAAACGTTCCCACTCTTATTTCTTTACAGTGGTGGTGATGGGAACCAGGGGCCACAATGTCTACAATACAAATTTAGTGATCTTATTTACTATTCAAAACAACCAGTGAAGCTACATGTTGTCACACATTCATCCAACCCAAGTTCTCTGGTGGACTCCATTTCCCAGAACCCTCTGAGTGAACACTTGACTGCTACCTCACACTAATCCATGTATCAGAGATCTGCCTGACCTGATTATTGAGTTGCTTCACCTGGTTTTGTATGTCATGTGATTAGTTCAGTTTAGTATTTATGCCTGTGCTTTAGGTTAGACCAGTGCGAGGTACTGTGTTTGTTACAGAGCTACTGAGTGGTCTTTCTTGCACAACCCCATTTCCAAAAAAGTTGGGAAGCTGTGCAAAATGTAAATAAAAACAAAATGCAATGATTTGCAAGTAATTTAAACCTTATATTTGATTGAACATAGCACAACGACAACAAATCCAATGTTGAAAGTGAGAAATTGTATTGTTTTTCAAAAGTATATGCCCATTCTGAATTTGCCAAAACGTTCCAAAAAAATTGGGATGGGGGCAACAAAAGGCAGGTAAAGTTGTGCAATGCTAAAAAAAAAAAACACCTGGTGGTTGATTGGCAACAAGTCAGTAACATCAATGGGTATAAAAAGAGCATCTCAGAGAGGCTGAGACTTTCAGAAGTAAAGATGAGGAGGGGTTCACCACTCTGTGAAAGACTGCATGAGCAAATAGTGCAACAATTCAAGAATAATGTTTCTCAATGTAAAATAGCAAAGAACTTCTGCCTTTCATCATCTACAGTACATAACATTAAATGATTGAGAGAATCTGGAGAAATCTCTGTACGCAAGGGACAAGACCAAAAACCAGTATTTGCTGGTGATGATCTTTGGGCCCTGAGGCGGCACTGCATTAAAAATAGACATGATTCTGTAGTGAAAATCACTACATGTGCTCAGATAAAATTCTGAAAAGCACTGTCTGTGAAAACAGTTTGTCGCTGCCTCCACAAATGCTAATAAAAACTCCTAAACACATAGAAGAAACCATATATAAACAGGTTCCAGGAACACCACCGCCTTCTCTGTCCCTGAGCTCATTTAAGATGGACTGAGAGGAAGTGGAAAAGCGTCCTGTGGTCCAACAAATCAACATTTGAAATTCTTTTTGGAAATCATGAACGTGGTGTCCTCTGGGCTTAAAACCACTCAGCTTGTTATCAGTGCACAGTTCAAAAGCCAGTATTCATGATGGTATAGGGGGCATTAGTGCACATGGCATGAGTGACATGCACATCTGTGAAGGCACCATTAATGCTGAATGATATATACATGCTTTGGCAACATATGCTGCCATCCAGATGACTTCTTTTTCAGGGAAGACTTGCTTATTTCAGCAAGACAATGCCAAACCATATTCTGCCGTGTTACAACAGCATTGCTCCGTATTAAGAGTCCGGGTGCCAAACAAAACTGTCCTGCCTGAAGTCCATATCTGTCACCACTGAAAACATTTGCCTCATTATGAAATGAAAAGTACGACAAAGGAGACCCTGAACTGTTTAGCAGCTGAAATGCTGTATCACACAAGAACGAGAAAACATTTTTACTTTCAAAACTACAGCAGTTGGTGTCCTCAGTTCCCAAACGCTTACAGAGTGATGTTAAAAGAAGAGGTGATGTAACACAGTGGTAAACATGCCCTCGTCCCAGCTTTTTTGGAACGTGTTGTTGGCATCAAATTCAAAATGGGCATATATTTTTCCAAAAACAATAACATTTCTTTGTTTCAACATTTGATTTGTTGTCTTTGTACTAATTTCCTTTAAAAATATGGTTTACATGATTTGCACATCATTGCATTCTATTTTTATTTACATTCTACACAGCGTCCCAACTTTTTTGAAAATGGGGTTATATGTTTGTTTCTGGTTCTGACCTATTTTCTGTATTTTTGACTTTGCCTTTAGCCTGCCCTTTTATGGATTTTGTCTGCCTGGTGTTACATTTTTCTTCTTGTACATTTTGTCACTTTTCTGGATTTCACTTGGATCTGACCTTGTATGTTTTTTTGACAACGACTCTGGAAAGCGATTCAACTAGTAAAGCCTCATTTGCCTTTTTTATCTGAACGTGTCTGACTCATTCTGTCACAATACACATGTATCCTCTCAGTTTTCAAATGTGATGCTGGTGATGATAAAATAGTGGAAAATATGAAAAAACAAAACATTTTCTTTGGAGTCTACATATTAGAAGCATTAAACTCTTTAGATGTCTGGTTCCTATTACCACCACTGCAAACAATTCTGACTTAGTAAGTTTCTCTAGAGAAGAGCATTTCCCAAAAAAACGTAAAATATGGAATAAAACATCTTAAACGTATTCTGGTGTCTAGCTTACAGCATTTCAGTCTATATGGTTTGAAAACATTATTGAACAAAATAAAAACAATGATTAATAATTAATATGACAAGTGATTTGAACACTAGTGAAAGTGTGACATATAAAAAATTAATTTTCATTCTTGTTTGCTCATCAGGACAGGACTGAGAAACCTGTTATTAAAGGAAAAGTGTACATTAAAAGGCAAAAATAGAATCTTTTTGTGCCCTGTTATTAAAATATTATAGGTACTATAAAGCTTGGCCATCAGCAGCTGGCCTAAAAGGCCCAAAAGCACAAAGAATACATGAGTACTGGAAGGCTAATTTCACATTTAGGTAGTTAAGCATGCATTGATTAGCTAATCAGGTACTGAAACATGCAAATTAAGATTAATTAAGCAATAATTAGCAGCCAGGGTGGCACCCCTTGAGGCAAAGGATGGCATTGTTGGACACCTAAGCATGTCTGTGACCTTCTGTGACCTAAATATCTGAGGCATATGCCAGTGCATGCAAAAGTTGATGCTGACCTTGACTGTGAGATGGCATGTGCTGATGAGAAGCTGCTTCTTTCTGCTCTTGGTGGTCCAGCTCAAGCAACCTGTCCCCACCTTCACTGGCTGGGCTGTGGGCTCTGCTGTGAGCACAGGACCCCCTGGATTCCCCTGGTGCGCTCTGAAGCTCCTCTAAACTCTGAGACCCGCTGCTTCCTCTCTCCTCCTGCAGAGTGAGCGGAGCCGTGTTAGCACAGATGCTAATAAACATTATCATTCAGAACAGCAAGGCTAAAAGGTCACACATATTAATATTCGGCAGTGATTAGCACTGGGTTGGCATTATCTGAAGGCGATATCGGTTAACCTCACTTCCTGCATGTTTAGCTGGCCATGTGTCGTGGAGGTTTGCTAGCACTGAGTTAGCATTCAGCCATTTGCTAATTCGCATAAGGTCTAAAAATGATCAGTTAGGGTCTGCCTGAAGGCAGCTCATGGCAAATTAAAGCCTGTCTTACACTAAGCTATATCATCACTCTCTGTCTGTTAGTCTTACTCTAACACATTAGCATTCTAACGCTGTCAGTTTTGTATCCCAGCGGAACTGAATCTATAATGCATTTTTAAAGGCCGCGCTGTTTTTCGCCGATTCGTTCCCTTAGTATTCGATTCCATGTCTCCCTCAAGCCCACAGAACACAGAATATCAATAATGAATTGAGAAAAATAATTATGAGCTTCAGAGGGCTCATTTGATTCTTATTGTTATGAAGTGGATATCAAATTAGCTGTGATTCAGTGGAAAAAAAAAACAGTGAGTCAGAGGAGATTTGACAATTGGCCATCAGCAGCTGGCTTGACAGGCCCAAAAGCGCAAAGAATACACCAGTTCCAGAAAGACTGATTGCGTATTTGGGTAGTTAAGCATGCATTGATTAGCTAATTAGGTACTGAAACATGCAAATTAGGATTAAGCAATGAACAATCTGCAGCCAGTGTGGCGTCCTTTGGGGCCAAAGATGACATTCTTGGACATCTAAACATGTCTGTAACTTTCCTGTGGGTTTGTGAATAAGTGTGTGCACATCATCGTTGTCATATAAAAACCTCTTAACTCAATTTTTTTTTTCTTTTTTAATTTATTAGTTTCCCTTTACCTTATGTGAGCATTTCATCATAAATGGATAAACAGAATTCCATAATGTCTTTCAAAGATACAGTGTTTTAATATTAGGGATTATAATACTATAATATTAGGGAACTATTGATTTTATGGGTAAAACCAATACCAAATTTAGGGGGATAAAATTCCAATAATCGATCATATCAGCAGAATTTTGGACTGTAACTTTATACTTCAGCAGTTTAAGTTAGCTTTACTGACTTACATGATTGTTGATTCTCAATGATCACATATCTCAAACTCTCAAAACAGCAGAAACATTCAGTGTTAAATAATACAAATAAAATGGAGCTACCCAGAATTCTTTGAGGCTTTGGTTTCAGTCTTAGAAGTTGGTTGCATTTTCTCACAATCCGAATGAGTAATCCCAAACACATTCAGTAATGATGAGTTCTGGACTCTGGGGTGGTCAGTCCATTGTTCTGAGAACACTGGTTGCTTCTTGCTGCAAATTGTTGTCTATTTAATTTCCTAAGTAATGGCATCTTTAGGCTCAGACTCAAAGAAGTGAGTTGTGTTCTCACAGTGGAAGGATGGACAGAACAACCTGTGGATTTTTCAGATCTGATCGGATTTTTCTTCAAAGATGAAAGCTTTAAGTGCTGTTTATCTGATGGGGAGTTTTTGTGGTCTACCAGGTGTTACAGGTGGTTGTTAGGTCCCATTTTCTCTGTTTCTTTAAATCCTTTTTTTGAACATCTGTTTCAGAAACTTCTGTTTTCACTTATTTTCCTTTGACTTTACTTTTACTTATACAAGTGGATTATCTTATGTCTAACATTCTCAGAAATATCCCCTAAAAAATAAATAACTTGCACTTAATGACCATTTTGACTGGAAATTATGTAAATGAAAGAGTGGTCTTTGACTTTTACACAGTACTATAGTTAACCAGTGCATGACTCATTAAGTTCCCCAGTGTCACAACTGCCTTAGTTTTCTCCCTATTAATGTGAGTTTGAATCCTGGTGGAACTGCATAAATAAAAGTCGCTAATTATCAGCGTGTTATTGTGATATTTTGCAGATACTGATCTGCACTGACCAATATTATTGGCAATGGATCTAGACACTAGTTGTGTGAATAAGAGGAAAATAATTACACAAAGTCACCTTGCTGTCTCTAACCAAGAGCTGATAAACGCTGTGGTCATCGAGGCTGAGGTCATCAGGCAGCACTGGCGATGACGACTTGTCTGAAAGCTGCTCTGACATCAGGGAGGCCTGCTCCACTTCAGCCAATCGGATCTGATGAAGAAACAACACGTTCGGTACAAAAAGGAGAGTCATATGGTCATAACTTAAAAACATACGGTCATAGCTTAATTTAAAATCATGATAAAATATCTTCTCTTCTATTTATAAACACAAATGGATTGAAAGCATAGAATCTGCACTTCCCATAGAAGTTTGCTGCTTTCTTCAATGAGCTACAACTGAGAAATAATTAAAATGTGCGATGAGGGTTTCATGGCATATTTGCCTTGAGGGACCTTAGGGGGTTAAGCAAAGAATCTGGCAAGATCCAGGTTCAATCTGTGTAAGAACAAAACACTCTTCTGTTCTATGAGTGGTTTACACTGGGGTTTTAAGATTTCTTCCCATCCGGAATACAAATTGTGGTCTTAATTTTGTCTTACAAAAACATTTTGTCTATATATCATTTGTGATACAGCATCATTATACAGACTGATCATAGTCTCACAGGACTGGCTCAAGCTGCCAGAGCTGGAGTGGATATCTTTGCCCTTCTCCTTCCTCTGCTAACATATGGAAGCACAGATAGAAGGAAGACTAAGAACTTATGCTAATTGCCATAGGATCTGCATGCATTTGCATATTTCCCAGTGTGACTCATATGTCCAGCTTCCGTGTGAAATGTCATGATGTAGGCAGAGCATATACTGTACATGTGTGAAAAAGGAACTGATAGCTACGTTTAGCAGGCGGGCTCTGGCTGTTCATATGGTTGACACAGAGAGAAAAATGAAGTGCAGTGAAGTCACGGGTCGTGGAGTATGAAGTTTGTGCTTGAAGGCGCTTGTTCTCCCACTAAACTGTCATCTGCTTTGTGTGGGCAATATTGAAGAATCCATGAAGAAAAATTAAATATACAATAAGAAAAAGGCTATTAAGTTTGATGGAAGACATGAGAACGAAAGTTATCAATATATATATTAGTCTGGAAAGGGTTACAAAGCCATGTCTAAGGCTCTGAGATTCTGGCGAACTGCAGCGAGAGTTATTAAATTTATTTATGTAAATAGTAAAAGCTTGGAAGAGTAGTGAATCTGCACAGAAGTGGCTGGTCTAACAAAATTCCTCCAAGAGCAAAGCGGTGACTCATCCAGGACGTCACAAAATAACCCAGAACATCTAAGGAACTGCAGGCCTCGCTTTCCTCAGATAAGGTCAGCGTTCACATCACACAACACAGCCTTCCACACCAAGAGACATGGTGGTGGTAGTGTGACAAGGTGGGAATGATTAGCTGCTTCAAGGCCTGGAAAACTTGCCATAATTGACAGAGCTATGAATTTTGGTGTCTATCAGAAAATTCTGCAGAGGAATGTCTGCTCATCAGTTCATCATCTGAAGCTCAGGCACAATTAAGTAAGGCAATCAATGGTTTAAAAGAAACAAAATACATTTTTCCTAATGGTCCGTACTTTGACGAGACCTACACGGGCAGTCCATGCTCAAATGTCCTCCAATGTGTCTGAATTAAAGCAAAGTGGGTCAAAATTCCTCCACAGCGATGTGAAAGACTGATCTCTAGGAATAGGAAGCATTTGGTTGCAATTGTTGCTGAAGGTGCCACAGCCAGTTATTGAGCTTAGGGGGCAATTACTTTTTCACATGGGTGGGATGTTATAATTTGTATGCAAATCTCAAACCATTTACTGTGACAAGTACACAAAAACAGAGGACGTCAAGTACTTTTTCAGGCACTAAGTTAGTTTTTCTTAATTTGGTGGCAGCGTGATAAGTCAGATTAAACAGAACTGTACAGTGCTCACATTTGTGATTAAAAACATTCTGAACACAAACTGTGCATCACTACTTCCAATTAAAAAGACTCTGCTGTCTTAAACTCTTGACATTCACTGGATATGAACCTCCTGACATTAGGATGAAACCATCGACAGATAGGCCCCTTAGAAGCCCCTGCTACCCCTCTTTTTAACAAAACATGGAGTTGGTCAGTGCTCGACATCCATGGTTTGCTCAGAAAAGCTTATCAGTGATCATATGTTATTGTAATAATGATATCGTATCATCATATCACCCAGACTTACATCAGTCTATCCTTTTTCAGGAAGACAAAGAAAGAAAATACAGGCCTGTCAAGTCTCTGTACTGAAGGGGATAACTGCACAAGCTTGATCTGAAATGGACGGATGGACACAAGGAAACTGGCCTCATCCAAAAATGAACTGATGGGCACAGGTATATAATGCTGTCACTCAAGCTTTTGTCCTCTTGCTTGGGTAGTAAGGAAGTAGAACCCACTACATTTCGCTATTTTTCTTTTCCAGATAACATTGTAGAACCAGGACTCAATGAAAACAATGTGATGGCAGAATTTCACTCAAACAATACTGTTATTACATCACTGTAACATTAGTTTTTTTTCCAGCCAGGACAAGAATAGTTTATAGTATTTTCAGCTTACACCAAATGTAGTTGAAGTTTTCTTCAGCAGTTTTGGAAAAGGAATGGAGGCTTATGGGGATGAGTCTGAATTTTTCGTATAGTCAAGAAGTTTAAAAAAAATAAAACAGCAAATTAGAGTTTTTGATAAGAAATCAACCTTCTCTGTAACATTATAGGCTCTCATATTTAAGAATGTCTGAACACTGCACTCCATTAGAGGGCAGTGAAGAGCTTAATGTTTTGGGCAGACATTATTATACATTTAGCCGAAAGAAGGAAGCTCAGAAAGACTACTGCAGCCATCTAAAGGCTATCGCACCCCAGAAAACACACACAGAACAGAGCACAGCTATAGTGCATAGGAAGTACTGCAGAAGGGTATTTGTCTAAACACACTGTATTTGTATAGATTTAAAGGAATTAAAGTTTATACAGAATTTACTGATTTATCAATTTGGTTATTAGCTTAATAACTTCACAAATTCACTGGGCCTCATTTATCTGTTCTTAAGTGTTCAAACTGTTCTTAAGATGAAATTTCTTCTGAAAAGATTCTGACATTGACCAATGTTTTCCTATTTGGGATTTGTCCTTAGATAAGAATAGGATCTACACAGTTACAATGTGACCAGGATAGTAATGTTAGCGGAGATAATAGATGATTACCATTTGCCTGTGCATCTTATTTTTATATTTTTATTTATTTATTCATATGTTTTTTGAAGAATACCATACTCCCAGTGAAGTATGGAAGTGGAAGCATCATAATATTACAAGCACAGATACATATTAGAGGAGAATTTAATCTCGTCGGCCAAGAATCTGAATCTAGGAGGAAGACAACCCCAAACACACATCCAAATAACTCTCTGAAAAAGAAGGTGAAGGTGTTTGCATGGCCCAACGAGTCTCCTTTCTTGAAATTCACTGAAAATGTACAGTAAATTGAGGAACCCTTGTAACCTTGGAGAACTGAAGATGGTGAGCCAGGAGAAATGAGCCAAAACTGAACCACAATGCTGCCAATAGCCTATTACTTCTTACTGTAGACAAAAGACATTATATGCAACATCAGAAGATATTGTGTAAATATGAAGTGAACATATGCAGTGGAAGCATATTAAATAACAAAAGTGTCTGTATTTTAACAACTCACTGTATAAAACCAGACAAAAGTTCATATGAATTATTGGCTTTTTGTCTATGCAATGTAACATTACAGCTATCAGGATGTCTCAGAGCTCCAGGACAAAAATAAAGAAGCAAACTTTGGACACTAGAAATTTCCCGGCTTGGCTGTTGATTATAAGGGGAAAACTGTGTAAATTAGACTTTACACTGAAGTACTCCATTATTCTGTGAAAGCAGACTGAGATTAGTAAAGCAGAAAAAGGAACACTTTCCCCTGTAGGATCAACAAAGTTTAATAATAATAATAATAATAATAATAATAGTAATTTGATGACCTCTTCCAGTGTGAACAGCACTGTGAGCAGTGTGTGTGTGTGTGTGTGTGTGTGTGTGTATGTGTTACCTCTGCTGGATGGCACCTGCAGTCTCGACACACAGCAGGTGAGGAGTAATGATGAAACACAGATCCTGACAGGTTATCAATCATCTGCATCTCTCCCTCCAGAGAATCCTTAATCAGCAGAGACACACTGTCCAGCCACAGGTTCTCCTGCACACAACCACAGACAACTCATTCTCAGACAGTCCTCAACACCAGAACATGTATAGTTCTCTCCTGCACTTTCTGTGACACTGAAAATGAATACAGATTGAATTCACTGCCCTTCCTGAAACAAACCCACCACATCTCTCTCTATCTCTCTCTCTCTGTCTCTCATACACACAACATTCATTCATTCATCATTCATTATGTTGGCAGCACCACTGGTCACTTTCTGTTTTATTTGTTGTTCTTGCTGTTCTGTTCTATTTCTATTTGTTCAGGTCCTCTTATACACTGATCAGGCATAACATTATGATCACCTCCTTGTTTCTACGCTCATTGTCCATTTTATCAGCTCCACTTACTATATAGGTGCATTTTGTAGTTCTACAATTACAGACTGTAGTCCATCTGTTTCTCTGCATACTTTGTTAGCCCACTTTTACCCTGTTCTTCAGTGGTCAGGACCCCCATGGACCCTCACAGAGCAGGTACTATGTGGGTGGTGGGTCATTCTCAGCACTGCAGTAACACTGACATGGTGGTGGTGTGTTAGTGTGTGTTGCGCTGCTACGAGTGGATCGGACACAACAGTGCTGCTGAAGTTAGTGTCACTGCAGTGCTGAGAATGATCCACCACCATAATAATACCTGCACTGTGGTGGTCCTGTGGGGGCCCTGAGCACTGAAAAACAGGGTAAAAGTGGGCTAATAAAGTATGCAGAGAAAGAGATGGACTACAGTTTGTAACTGTAGTACTATAAAGTGCACCTACATGGTACATATAGAAAATGAAATAAACCTATAATATAATAGGGTTTATAAGTTTATTTTAGGAACTTCCTACCCCTTAAACATTTTCCTTCTCATACACACTCACACATGTACGCTGTTTCTTTTAGATTTGTATCTGCCTCTGGGCCTTTAGTACAAGCACTTAATCAGGAAGTGCAATTTCATTAAACATTATTTTGCCTCGCTTCACTGGCATTTTTGGCAAGCAAGGAGAAGAGAAAAAGCTGCTTCTTTAAATACCAGACCGCCACAGCGGAGCTACAAAAACCCTGCATGTGTATTATTAATTATGTGTTAGCATTAAAAAGTGCTTTGCAGATTAAAGCGTGAGCTTAGCAGGCCTTTTGGTGCCTCCCTTGTGTGTTAGTAATAAGAACACTAGCACTTAAGATATTCAAAGCAATCTAGTTAATTGGGCTGTTTGTATTTGATAATTTTATTGGGGGGGGTCAACACAGTGTGCTTTAGAAAGAGAGCTGGGATGAAGAGGAGGATTCACAGTGATGTGTTTTTATGCAGATCTGAGTCTGGACTGTGGTAGACTAGGCAACTGTGGTAGACTGAACAGCTTGTTTCTGATGTATTCATTTTCTGTATTGCTTTTAACTGTTGAATCCCTTAACCATAAATGTGTCTTTGTAAACTCTAATGAGGTAATTCAAAACAACAAAATGCTATATGTAAAACTAAAAACCTGGCTGTCAGTGTTACAGCAATAATATAAAATTCCAAATACTATAAAAAACTAATTATAATATTTAGCTTATTCTTCTTAAATTCTTACTATAACAACAGTACATAGTCATTCAACCAGGCTGTTTGTGCTGTTTGTGTTACCAGAAAAAGAAAAATATTACGTTTCATTTTTCTATTTTGTTTTTTTAGGATAGGTTTGAAGTATTTGTCATGTTTCACAAGAATTACCCCAGCGTAGTTTCAGATAAATGTAATTCAAGTTCTGTGCAACTTCACAGGTTTCAAATTAAAAAAGTTTAGATAGAAATTGATTGAGAAAGCTGCCACTTGACTCTGGAGCAGTGGAAACAGGTTCTCTAGAGTGAAGAATTATGCTTCTCTATCTAGCAGCCTGATGGATGAATATGGATTTGGTGGATGCCAGGAGAACGCGACCTACCAGATTGCATAGTGACAACAGTAAAGTTTGGTGGAGGAGGGATAATGGTCTGGGGCTGGTTTACAGGGTTTGGGTCTCTTAGTCCCAGTGAAGGATAATGTTAATGCTACAGCACACAAAGACATTTTGGGCAATTATATGCTTCCGAATTTGCGACAACAGTTTGAGGAAAGTCCTTTCCTGTTCCAGCATGACTGAGCCCCAGAGTTTCACAAAGACATGGTTTGATGTGGAGGAACTCCAGTGGCCTGCACAGAACCCTGACCTCAACCCTACTGAACACTGTTGGGATGAACTGAAATGTCAATTATAAGCCAGGCCTTCTCCAACATCAGTGCCTGACCTCACAAATGCTCTTTTGACTGAATGGGCATAAGTTCCCAGACAAACTCCAAAATCTTGTGGAAAGCCTTCTCAGAGGAGTGGAAGCTGTTACAGCTACAAAATCGGGGCAACTCCACATTAATGGCCATTGTTTTAGAATATGTCCAACAAGCTCATATATGATGGTCATATGTCTACATACTTTTAACCATGTAGTGTATGTTTTTAATCATTTCCAATCAGTATTACAAGTGACTCAAAACTTTTGACTGGTACTGTGCAGACAAATGAGTTGAAGCGAATGAGTACAAATCATTCTCTCTCTCTCTCTCTCTCTCTCTCTCTCTCTCTCTCTAATGTGGGGTGATAGAGGCACACAGTGTTCCAGCTGCTGCCCAGTGAGGCGTGCTACCCCCCAATCGTGCTTGCTCAGGCATGTCCACAGAGCCCACCAAGAGACTGCAGGTGAAACGCAGTGGAGAGGACATCGATACTCCGCACAGGAGAGCCAAGCCACTAAGCCCCATCACTGACCCAGCCAGCATTACCATCTCATACCCTCACTCATGAACTCTCTACAGCCCTTCACACATCCAGTCTAGCTATGGCTTCTCAGCTCTCACCCAATCCACCCCACTCAGCATGATGCTCAGAGATCGACTGATCATGCCTGGCATCTGCCAACACCTCACACCCTCGGCTAGTTAGGCCACAGATGGCCCCCAAACACAAGTCCCATAGGTTTTGGAGTGAACGAAGATTCGAGCTGATCCAAGATGACCAAATAGATTTCCTTACAGTGCTGGTGATGGGAACCAGGGGTCACAGAGTCTGTACCACAAAAATTACTTGTTTCTTTTTTTATTATTATTATTATTATTATTATTATTATTATTATTATTATTATTATTATTATTATTATTAAATTAAATTAAATTAAAACAAACATGTAACTCAAATTGATCTACTAATTATGTGAAAATTGTTTATATGCAAAATATGTCTGTTATTTTTAATTTACTATCCAATTTAAGCAGCAAACTTACACATGTCTTCTGAGTATTTATGTGTAATTTTATTCATAATAAAACTTTTATCTCAAAACTATCATAAAACAGCGTGTAAGACAGGCAGCAAATTTATAACCATTTCATGCTATAAATTTCTGTGATGTGGCTTATAGAGGCGTCAAACTCTTCAGACGTCTGGTTCCTATCACCACCATTGTAAATTATTCTGACTTAGCACGTTTATCCAGAACAGAACATTTTACATCAAACTACTCTGATTGACAGTGTTTACATCATAATTTAATCATGCACATTTTTTTAAATGGTGGAATTCCCCTTTAAATGTGTTTTACTCTAAATAATAATAAATGAATAAACTTTAATAAGTGAGTTCCTAGTCTTTCTGTTTTTCATAGTAATAACAGGGAAATGTACTAAAATGGGCTGCATGCCACAAATGCAATAGTTATAGATCAGGTTGAGTAATCTAGAGCAGAAAAGGGGACTCGAGTCAGTGACTTGGACGCCTAAGTGACTCATGACTTGACACGGACTTAAGACTTTTAGCCCAAGGAAAAAAAAACACAAACAAAGCTGATTAAATTGGGACTGCCAACCTTAATACACACACTAAAAAAGGTGGTTTTTCGGGGGTTCTATATAGAACCATTACCACTTATACAATGCGTTAGCAAAAAGGGTTCTGCTATAGTTACAAGCTTGACATTGCAACAATAGAAGAACACTTTTCAGATAGGTTCTATATAGAACCATATACAACATATTCTCCATCAATCTGAAGAACCCACAATGCAAAGAACCCCTTTACTCATGGGTTCTTTGAGTGTTCATGGTTCTACATAGAACCATTTTCTTTACTAAAGCACCCTTGAAGAACCATAATTTTGAATGTGTGTATTAAAGTTGGTGGTCCCAATTCAATCAGGTTTGCTGACTTGAGTCCCCTTCTCTGCTCTAGATTACTCAAACTGATCTAAAACTACTGCATGGTTCTTTGCACGGTAAAATGGTTCTTCAGATTGATGGAGAACGTTTTGTATATGGTTCTATATAGAATCTATTTGAAAAGGGTTCTGCTATTGTTGCGATGTCAAGCTTGTACCAATAGAAGAACCCCTTTTTGATACTATACAGAACCCTTTCCGAAACGTTTCTACATAGATCCATTTACAGCACATTCTCCATCAATCTGGAGAAAAGACCCTTTAATCATGCAAAGGGTTCTTCGAGTGTTCAGTGATCTTTTTAAGTGTGGAGTAAATTAATAAAACCTTAAGTTTCCAACCAGGTGTGTTTGAATCTGCCCATCAGTTTAGTTACAGTCATGCACCGTCTTTACTGCAATGGTGTTCTAACTCAGCTCACTGCAGCATCAGGTTCAATACGACCTCAAATAATGAGCCTTTAAAACAGAGAAATCTTAAGGCTGAATGACAGAATGAAGCGCTACATGCAGTCAAAGCAGTACTTAAAGGAAGGAGGCAAAACAACTCGAAACATTGACAGGTTTTTAATTGGAGTTGTCTTTTGTAGAATGCAATGCCTTCAGCTAATAACAAGACTAAGCTGAAATTTAAAGACTCGAGATTCGAGTCAGACTCGCCTCTCAAAGACTACAGACACTTGAAGTGACTTGTGAGCATCCTGAAGCGACGTGTCATTAAAGGGCTTTTTCTAATAGGCATGAAAACAGTCTGCAGTGCACTGGTGGATCAAACCCAAAACCCTCCATCAGACTAATACTGAGAAGACTGAAAAGACTCCGTCCTTTTAGTCTATTATGGGAATGTGTGTAGAGCAGAAAATTGCATAACCCTTTTCCAGCTGAAAGTACAGCCAGGTTGTCACTTATTTTTCCATTTCAAAACACGAAAGGAAAAAACCCAGCTCTTTTATTGCAGATCAACCCAGGAACATCTAGTACTGTGTTTATCCAGTAAAAGCTTGGGCTCTGTGCTGACAGCAATGTTTCTGCAGTGGAGCAGGTTGCTGATGCTGCCAGGACTCTCCCCAGTTTGGAAAGTGTGGCTGGCACTACAGCAGCAGCAGCAGCAGCAGCAGAAGGGCCAAACTGAGCACAGCTCTTGAACCTGTGCTCAATACAAACCACTAATTATGTTAATCTGGCATTGACAAGCCAAGAGATCAATCTGGAGCCATGTCAGGGTCAGAGAAGCTGCTTTTAAGAGGTTTTTTTATTGCAGAACAGCATTATATAACAGCAATCTAAAGGCCATAGTGCCACTGTCATCAGTCACAAGGAATCATAACTTCATTTACACCATTCGAAAACACGCAACATTTTGAAAAGCTAAGTCTTGGTGTTTTTTAACTCCTTTTCACAGTCGTCAGAATGCAGTTTCCACCTGTTTTGGAGGCTAAATGTGGAAAAATGCATTATTTTCTTTAACCGCTTAAAATCCCAGGCTTATTACATACTAAAGCTTATTATTCAGTACATATAGGGACTTCAATGCAAACTGGTTGAACTATTCTTCATAAAAGTTGCATAGAAACGAGTGCATGAAGTATGACGTTCGCTGCGTCTAACTCAGGAAATTGTTGTACAAAAACAGACAGTGGCGATTTGGGCACAATCGATGAATCAGCTTCAGTGCATGGAAATATATGTGCTAAGTTCCTTATTTGCATATCATTTGCAAAGAACACATCTAAATTTGCCCTCATATACACATAATTGATGTGAAACATGTCCTAATTAATGCAGATGTGTTGACAGTGAGCCAATAACAGAAAAGTATTCAGCAAGGTCGTGGGCCAAGAGTTGTTCTCACAGGCGGAGTTTGAGGGTTGAGCAGGAGGTGCACTGCTCCCCCTACCTAAACAGCATTAAAATGAATAAACTGTAAAAGGACCAAAACGCCATAGCCATTTTTTTCAAGATAAAGTGATGTGATTTTGTAGTTTTATTTTTGTGCTTGAGCAAAAATACTGCAGTATATGAGCTTCTACTGTACTAAGCAAGTTATGTATTTTTATAAAGGTGGATATTTACTATATTATTAGTAGAAAGCAAAATGGAACGTAGTTTCCTACATCGTGCACTATGTAGGGAGCAGGGAGGCATTTAAGATTCAGCCTCAGAGTAAAAAGAGGGGCGGTGCTGGATTGGTGCTAAATAAGATTTGTGGAGGTAATTTGGTGACTAAAAAGTACTTATAAAGCGAAAGTTTTTGCAGTGCTGTGTTATCAGATGTTCATTCTTATACGACAAAATGGTAAAAAAAATATTAAATGACCACAATATACAGCAATGGGCGACCGAATGCTCTTCTCCTCATTCAGCGGTCCATGGCTGCTTGGCAACAATATGTTACACTAAAGGAACTACATTTCTTGGCGGAACACTTGTTTATGTCGATTATTATTAATAATACCAAATTATTTTCTGAAAAATGTTTTATTTTATCAAATTTTATGTTGGCTGCTGTTTTATAAAAGCAATAAGCCGTGTGAAACTGTGCATTACTGCAATTTTATCACAGGGAAGAGTGTTTTACTCTGCTTCACGTCATGCCTAAGAACACCCTTCCTCGTAGTAAAATCGCAGTAACACGGCCTCTCATGGCTTATTGCTTTATTATACACAAAATGCCTTTTAGAGCATTAAATGCACCATAGCTTGTGTAGGCTCTGCCTACTCTGCACTGGCGGGGAAGTGAAAAATTATAAATATCCATTAGTGTGGCACATTTTCTTGTTAGGTTATGTCATTTTTTTTTTTCATTTTTTTTTTATGGTAGTAGGTATAGTGTCTCCAGCTCCCCTCGCGACCCAGAAGGATAAGCGGCTTAGAAAATGTGTGTGTGTTTGTGTGTGTTTGTGTGTGTGTGTGTGTGTGTGTGTGTGTGTGTGTGTTTATGCCATACATTTTTTTCACTTTAAACATGCCATCATTAGAATTCCAAAACATCTCTGGCCAAGTGCCTTACAGCGAGGTCTCTGTGATGGTGGAGATCAGTGAGAAGCATCATTAGAGACTGAAAGCTGAGGTGAACAGAGGAATCCTCAGCTCCTGCTCTCTCTCTCTCTCTTGTACTCCCTCGTTACAGAGGTAAAAAAGGAAGGCGGCTGGAAAACAGGTCTGAGTGACAGAGAGCAGGAAGTAACACGCTGCAGGATCACACTGCCACTCACACATCACTCTGCTGCTTTTCATCCCTGCCTTCTCCTCTTCTCTCTCTCTCCCTCATTCACTCACTGTTAGTCTCTGACTCTTGCCCTCTTTGTTTCGTCTCTCTCACTGTCTCAATTCAGTTCAGTGCTTTAGTGGCACGGCTGCTTCCAAGCAACTCTGATAACAATAAGAAGAAGATACGGCAGCACATAATGCAAGTGATAGTAGACAAACAGATTCAAACACATACATCTTTGATAAATCGCAGTTTCCATCCAGCAATTGAGGAATTAGCTTTGTTCTGTGAATACACTGTAAAAACTGTTCTCTAAGTCAGTAGAAACATCTTAAATGTGGTCAACATGTGTAATACAGCTCATTATGAGATTGCTGTGAGAATTTGATGACTATTTAATTTATTTCTAGACATGTTAATTTGTTATCAGCGAGTCAAAAATCTAAAATAAACCATTATTTCAACATAATCACTGAAACGCTTGACAATATTGTTTCGACATGGGAAAACAGGCCATTATCTCAACATGATCCGTTGAAATCATAAGAAAATAAACCATTATTTTGACACAATCAGTTAAAATCTTGCAAAAATAGGCTATTATTTCAAAATGATTTGTCAAAATTTTAAGAAAATAAACCATTTTTTTTTGACAGTTGTTTAGAATCTTGAGAAAATAGGTCATTATTTTGACAGGATCAGTCAAAAATCTAAAAGTAAGCCACTATTTCAGCATAGTCAGTGAAACACTTGAGAATATTATTTTGACATGATCAGTCAAAATTTTGAGAAAATAGGCCATTATTTCAACATAACCCATCAAAATCTCGAAAAAAAATAAAACATTATATTGATATAATCATTTGAAATCTTGAGAAAATAAATGATTATTTCAATATGACTCAAAATCTTGAGAAAATAATAATAATAATCAGTTAAGATCTCAAGAAAATAAACCTTTATCAAGACAATCTTGAGTACGAATTGTTTGGGGATAAAAAGTCAAACATATAACGCACTGCAGTCAGAAACAGAGAGGAGAAATGTCTCTTCTCAACCTGGAGAGAATGGGCTTCCGAATAAATCTACTCTTCTGCAATGTGGTGTTCAAAACGACCTCCGTCTCAAGTGACAGTGTTGTTGTACAGGAAAGTGACAAATTACATAAAAAATATAACTTTGTAAACGAGTGCTTACTGAGTTATTTCCTTTGGACGTCACATTTTCGTTCCAATAAAAATTACACATTTGCTCCCCCTCTCCCCCTCTAATAAAAGTGGAGGTGCACCTGCTCCCCTCACTCCATTGCTTAGGAGCCTATGAGTGTGACTGCGGCTTTGATAATTTGATGAAAACGCATTTAAGCATTTAATTTTTACGAAACGTGCAAAAAGTTGGTGAATTCTTAGGGGTCCAAGCACTGTAGGTGCTGTAACCTTATTGCTTTTGCTAGTTAGGGGTCCAAGCACCATAGGTGCTCGCAATTTTTTTTGCTTTACTTGAGTATTTTGTTTACTCTAATTTGGCTTTGGTTAGATATGCTGCTTTTGTCAGTATCTCTCCTCACTCCTCTGCATTGCCTCCTTTGCCATTTTCTTTCTTTTTTATCGTAGGTTCTCTGCGTTCTTACACAATCTGTCTTAATCTGAGCATGTAAACAAACCTCAGACTGCATTGGCTCCAATCTGAAGCATGCTTCCTTCCCATTTTAGCTGTTCCACATTAATTATTTAAATGTTGCCTTCCCCTCTCCTGCCTCATCTTCCTCACCCCTTGTCGGCGCGCTCTGCTCATTCCAGATTGAATGTGCCTCTATAAATAGACTCTGAGGAGTTTGCCGGCCGTAATCATGGTCCCGCATTGATGGAGTGGGGGAGATTGGCCTTGTTGCTATTGCATTCGAAATTGCCCAATCACTGCAGTCAACAGGTGCTGCAGGAAGAGGCCAGTCTGTGCTATTTTTATCACTTACTGCGCAAAGGTGGGGTAGCGAGACAACTGTCGGGGTCTTAACATGAACAGTTATACTCCAAATGCAAACAGACACAAATATGTGTCTCAGAGACCACCCTTCGTTTATTTCATTTCCAGCCAAAAAGCCATTAATTACAAGTTATTCAAGCGATATTTCTGTGGACCACCTCAGATGCCCTGGTAGACCACCAAAACTTTTCCCATTAGATAAACAGTACTTTCATCTTTGAGAGAGAGCAGAAAATCAAGCTGCAACAATCCACAGGTGTTTCTGTCCATCCTTCCACTGTGAGAGGACAACTCAGCACTATGAGTCTGAAAGGATGTGTAGCTGTCAAGAAGCCTCACTGAGAAAAGACAGACAGATCAAATAAAGAAGCTGCTGGTGTTCTCAGACAAATGAACTGACCGCCCCAGAGTCCCAACCTCAACATCACTAAGAGCGTTTGGTATTGCTTGGAGTGTGATAAGCAGAAAATGCAACCAACTTTTAAGACTAAACTTTGAAAAACATTGAACTTTGAAGCTGTAATAAAGGTAAAGTGTTCCTATGGTTCTATATAGAACCATAAACACTCAAAGAACCCTCTGAATGCATGAATGGTTCTTTGCATGGTTGAAAGGTTCCTCTTTATGACAGGAAAGCAGTTCTATGTAATTTGTAAAGAAACTCTTTTAAAATGGTTCTATGTATAACCAAAAAGGGTTCCACTTTTGTTACAAGTCAAACAACCTTTATATATACACCGATCAGGCATAACATTATGACCACCTCCTCGTTTCTACGCTCATTGTCCATTTTATCAGCTCCACTTACTATATAGGTGCACTTTGTAGTTCTACAGTTACAGACTGTAGTCCATCTGTTTCTCTGCATACTTTGTTAGCCCCCTTTTACTCTGTTCTTCAGTGGTCAGGACCCCCACGGACTCTCACAGAGTAGGTACTATTTGGATGGTGGATCATTCTCAGCACTGCAGTAACACTGACGTGGTGGTGGTGTGTTAGTGTGTGTTGCGCTGCTACGAGTGGATCAGACACAGCAGTAAGTGGAGCTGATAAAATAGACATTGAGCGTAGAAACAAGGTGGTGGTCATAATGTTATGCCTAATCGGTGTATATATATATATATATATATATATATATATATATATATATATATATATATATATATATATATATGACTGAACATTTTTAGATTATATTTAGTTGTTGCAGTTTCTGAGTAATTTTCTGTTAAATACATGTTTCTTCTAATATAGTTTTGCACATTATTGTACATGTAAATTTCTATACATCATACAAATTTTCTGTATCTAACCCTAAATCTTACCCTATCTTCAACCCCTTTAACCAAAACCAAATGATTTTTATAGTCAGGACCAATTTTCCACTCCTGACATTGTACATTTGCCATGGTTTCCATATTTTTTTGTTGTGAAAATACACAAAACCAATATAAACACACAAATACACATACATACACCTGCACGCACAAGCACATGAGGATGTACATTCATCTGGTGGGGGGTTGTGTGTATAAGCGAGCATCTGCCTTTATTGTTTGTGACACCTTGTTATGAGGTATGTATTCCAGACAGTAGAAACAGCATTATGCGGTCACGGTGTCAGTGTTACAGAGTGTGCGTGTGGCTGCTTTTCGACACTGAGGGATTAGTCCAGCCTTTATGATGTTCTAACCCTACTGCATGCTGTTGCCTTCACATGAGTCATTGCCAGAACTGTTTTGCTTCAGACTCCATTAGATCACTCCCGTCCCATAAACACAATCATATCTCTGAGCTGAGCAGCAGGGTATCCATCAAATGTCAGAGAAGGAATTTCAAATCAGGAGCACAAATACATTATAGAAAGTGTCAAGATAACCCTGCCTGTGCAGAGAAACAGGCAGTGCTTTGTACAAAAATGAGTAAAAAAGAGCTCATTCTTCTCGTGAACAATTTTTCCTTCTGAAGTTTAGAAGTTTAGAAGTTTAGTATTTTCAGTATTTTATCAGTCTAAGACCACTGGACATGTTTATCAAGCTTCTGGAAGTAAGTACGCTGATTTAAGATTAGATTTCCCAATTTATATGATCATATTTGACAAAAGATGACTAATGACTAATTGATACTACAGGGATTTTTTTTCGTAAATATTTGTGTAATGCATGCTGGGTATTGTAGTGAGAGAACATCGGGCCTTTCATTTTAAGAACTGTTGGTGAATGAGGTGGGTGAAAACAACACAAATAATATGTGTTTATATTACATAACATTATGACCACCTCTTTGTTTCTACACTCATTGTCCATTTTATCAGCTCCACTTACTATATAGGTGCACTTTGTAGTTCTACAGTTACAGACTGTAGTCCATCTGTTTCTCTGCATACTTTGTTAGCCCCCTTTTACCCTGTTCTTCAGTGGTCAGGACCCCCATGGACCCTCACAGAGCAGGTACTATTTGGGTGGTGGATCATTCTCAGCACTGCAGTAAAACTGATGTGGTGGTGGTGTGTTAGTGTGTGTTGCGCTGGTCTGAGTGGATCAGACACAGCAGTGCTGCTGGAGTTTTTAAACACCTCAGTGTCACTGCTGGACTGAGAATAGCCCATTAACCAAAAATATCCAGTCAACAGCGTCCTGTGGGCAGCGTCCTGTGACCACTGATGAAGGACTAGAGGATGACCAACACAAACTGTGCAGCAGCAGATGAGCTATCGTCTCTGACTTTACATCTACAAGTTGGACCAACAACGCAGGTGCGTCTAATAGAGTGGGCAGTGAGTGGACAGTGTTTAAAAACTCCAGCAGCACTGCTGTGTCTGATCCACTCGTACCAGCACAACAAGCTAATTTTAGGCTAGAATGTCTCTTTAAATAATTGTAGTATACTTTGTAGCGTATAATAACGTCTTCTTGTTCTTAAAGTACTTGAAATATTAAATGAAGCATCCAAAAATACCTCTTTGGGGATTCATTTGCTACACTTAAATTTATACTGTGCAAGTTATTATTGTATATGACAACAAAAAAATATTAATATGACTTCTGTAGTACATGGTTGTGTTTGTTGTACTGTTCTGATGAAAGGATGCAGCAGGAAACTGACCTGTGCTGGTGAGTACAGCTTCCTGTGGTTATGCGATTCATGGCCTCCTCTCTGAGGTGTGTATCCGCTCTGGCTGGCATGGACGTGAGCCCCCACCATGGCTGCGTGTCTGCCTCCACACTCAACTCCTCCTGGTCTCTCCTGGACTCCACCACCTCCACTACTAGCTCCACCACCTCCACCTCCACCTCCTCCTCCACTCGTGACGCCCAGTCCAGGCCCAGCGGCGGCCGCCAGTCCCCCCAGACAGCACAGCCCACCCTGAGCCAGCTCCAGCTCAATCTCCGCATCCATCTCTGCATCCTCCTGAGCTTCTTTGTTGGAGTCGTCCAGGTGCTTCATCAGCACGGCCACCACCACATTGATGAGCACGAACTGGGCGGTCAGCACAAAGCTGACAAAGTACATGGGGGAGATGAACTGCAGGCTGGCATTGCAGGAGTAGGTGTCGCCCGGGGGGCACTCACGCAAGGTATCCTGGGAGGAAATACAGAGTTGAAAAAAGTTACTAGGGCTGTCAAACGATTGATCGCGACTAATCGTGTTATTTTGTGTAGTTAATCACGATTAATCGCATTTGAAACATTTCTTCCATTCATTTTTTAGGTTCATTCCATTTTGTTATGCCCATATGAGTGGATAAAATAAGATTCATCAGAATGCATTTATTTCTATTACTACTTCATGAACACTAGTTTTATCGAGTTTACATGAACTTGAACATGAAAATCACATGATTTCTATGAGAGGAACAGTGGCTGCAACCAGTGAGTGTATATATCATATACATCATACATACAGTCAATGATTCCAACTCTTCCGCGATTGTAGCCTCGTGCTCTCATCATACAGCATGTGGAGCAGTTTGCTACTCATTGATTTGTGTATGGGTTTCCTGCGAGCACTGTCCAGTGTTTTAAAGGTGTACTTTAAAAGCCTTTCAAAGGCTGTATTTGAATGAGAGAGCTACAATCGCGGATTCTATAGCAACATGCAAGCAGCTGGGCGTCAGCCTGCAGCCATACACATGGTTCAAAATGTCAAATTAAGGAAATCTTCAGCTGTGTTTAAAAAAAAAAAAATGAGTGCCATTATTAATGTATCCCATTAAAAGAATAGATTATTGAAAAATCGAATTTACATGATTTTCTGCTTACCCCAAATGCAGTCAATCAGCTGAGACATGTTCAGATTAGAACAGCAGCTATGTGGCTAACACTGCCAATAAACACTGGAAGTCAATAGTCACCCAAACTCTTTCCAAACATACATCCCCAAATCCCCTATCAACCCACTCAAACCAAATCCAGGTCTTTATTTAGGTCGTGCAGATAAGTCGATGTGGTTTAGAACACTGTATGACTTATTATGAACTATGAAAATTAAAAAAAAATCTGCTACAGAGAAGAAGCAGCCACTTATGACAACACTTTTGATTATGAATTCAAGGACCACATTTTCTGCACAAATGAGTCTGAACCTGAATAGACATATGGAATGCATCAGTTGGATGGTGGACCCACCAGTGGCTCCACAGACCATCCCTTAGTCCTAAACCAAAGTAGCAAAAATTTTGACACCAAGCACGTCTCAACTGACCAGGTGCATTTGTGGTGAGTCAAAAATCATGTCAATTTGATTTTTTTCTCCAAACTACTCATTTAATGTTTATTATTGTCGTTAATGTGTTAACTAAGAACATATGGATGAAAAACTGAGAGGAATGAAAACTCAAGCAGGGAATCCATCCTCCAGTGGACCGCACCGGACAGTGCATTAGGATACAAATAGGGAAAGGGTTAAACAGAGGGTTAAACAGAGACATTTGGATCATACAGAGGAAATACCTGTGAGATAAGCCTGTGACTAAATAATGAATCAATGAGAAAAACACAATAAGTGGCCCATATCATTTGTGTGGAATTACCATGAAATAGTTTTAGCCACTATTTATGTGACCTCTTTTTATCCACTAGAACCAAACAGGCCTCTTTGGTTACTCTGCCTTTCAAAGTGATATGTAAATCATTCTAGATCTGACTGGCTGCCCTATATTGTGCCCCATCCAAAAAGCAATCTGGGCTGAAACACTCCTGATCACATCAACGTGAAATGGTAATCTATTCTGTTGTAGGCCGAATAAGTGGATGCAAGGAATTGTTTTGGATTTTGTGACATTATAAAAACTATACCTTTTTTTTCAGCTTAGTTTCAATATATGGACTCATACACACATTAAACACTGTCCTTTTTTTGATGGGCCCTTTAGGCATATAGTTATCCATTGCTTATGTGATTTCTAGTTATGTAATGAGATCTTTCACCCATGTTGCATCATATTGTGATTTTTTGTTTTACACAATCGACATTTAATAAACAGACTTCATTCTCGGGATGAAAAGGATACTCACTCATTAGAGACCAGTCTACACTGAGCTCACACTTTCTTTGACATACTGAGTGGCTGAGGTACACTTACTATGCTTTAATGGAAGGTTGACTTGTAATTGTAATTCACCTTCATGATCCCGTTCCAGTTGTCACCAGTAGAAACCTGGAACAGCGTCAGGAAGGCCATGCCGAAGTTCTCGAATGTAGCGTGCCGACTCATCCCCTCGCATGGATGGTCTGCATTACACACTTCAAAGGGACATATTAAGGAGAAAGTGTAAGAGAAAGATGGGAGACCTTCTTGAACAAGTAGAAAAAGATATTCTTAAAGACCTTCTGCAGTCAAAAATGTGATTTTTGCATGGCTAACTCCCCTTAGATGGTTTATAATGACTATTCAGCCTAATGTTTGTATAGAATGTATTACTGTAGCATTCAAGAAATCAAACTTTTCCAATTAAAACATATTTCTATGTAAAAACAGTGATTCATGAGGCGCTACTATGAACGTTTCATGGTAATGAGAGGATGTGCAAAGCCCTGACAAGAGTTGCATGCGGCCAGGGTCTGAGCTCCAAGCGCCGACAATGAGCCCTGCTGCTGATGCAAACACAGCATCAGCTGGTTCTCATTAAGGGCAGCATGAGCACCTGAGTCGAGAGGTAGAGAACTTGCTCCTCCTTTCGCTGCCCCAGCACTCATGTCCCATGGCATCACCACTAGGGTCAAACGAGAGGCATGGTCTGGCAGCTCTGCTGATAGATATTAGCACTAGCAGCTCACGTTACCTTACAGTGAAGGTCTAAACAGCTTTATACACAACCATTCAGTTCATTTTGGCTGAAGCTTCATTGGCACAGGTTTAGTGAATAAAGACTGGAATTTGAATGGGTAAACCTGTGCATTTAAGTGTGGGGCTGTTAGCTTAAACTACTTTTACTTCGTATCCTTGCTAGCACCAGAGCCTTTAGTTTAATGAGAAGGCTAAACCATCAGTAATTCTGGCACACAGATGCTGCACTGAGGCAAGTGTAGAGAATAAAGAGTCACACTGGAGTGAGTGAAATCGACGAATATAAAGACAGAATCTTAAGGATTATTGGGTTGTTTCAGCTCAGTCTCACCTGCTTAAACACAAAGACAGCGTGAAGGGTAGTGAGGGGAAGGGCAGGTTTAGAAACGACACAGCCAGGGAGCGTTTAAAATTTGCATAATTGTGCATATTCATAGATCTCATTTATAATGAAAGTTAAGGTTTAGGGATGCTCCTGTGCCATTTTTAGTAGTTTCTTGGGCATAACAATAATACATAAGATTATGTGACAATGTATCATTCAACATGATTCAACATGATGTTTGGCATTTCAATTCAGGATTTTAGGACACTTTAAGATACTGAACCCTTATGAATAGGAAACAGTTAGGGAGATGGATTTTATTCAGTGAAGTTTTGATCTAGAATGAATGTGTGTGCTTATAGTCAATATTGCAGTGAACCTTGGCTATAATCAGCTCCATAATTATTTGGAAAAGATGGGTGAAGAAAATATCATGAAAATATGTCTGTGGTTAATTAGCTCAATCTCACACTGAAAGTATGTGAACAAATCTTTAATCAAAGCAAATTTGGTCTAAAAAAATAAAACTCAGTAAAACAAATAAACAAACAAACAGACAAACAAACAAACAGAACATCAGAATCTCTCCAGATCCTCCAAGCTCTATTGTTGTCTTATCTGACCACAGAGCCCGGTTCCAGTGAAAGTTCCAGCAGTATCTAAGAGGCACTTACAATTATGGCTGAATAAGTGTAGTTTTTGAGATTTTGTGACCACAAAATGCTTCCAGCTTGTGCAAATCTCCAACCTGATCCTTGCATGCATCCTCATCAAGGCAGTTTCACTACAGCTCTGGTTGTTTAAAACTTATAATTATTGCCTTAACAGTAGATATGGCTGGTTTCAGTTGAATAGCTACTTTTTTAGAGTCATTATCTCGTTTATGTAGGTCAACACGCTTTTGTCTCATTTGATTTGTGTATTCTTAATCCTCCCCATGATGATGAATGAAGCGAAACTGGCATCTGTGTCACCTCATATTTATAACACAGTCAAACAATAAGTCATGAATGATGACTTAAACTTTTAACACTCAGGTGAGAAAATATATGTGTAATACAAGTGGGTTTATACCTCTGTTACCTTTTGTTCATAAGACACTGAGTTTTTTTAGACTTCAATTAAAGCTCAGATTTGTTTCACACATTTTCAGTGTGATACTGAATTAATTAACCACAAAGACATATTTCTCATCACCTGTTTTGCCCATCTTTAACAATGATGGCTGTCAATAAGGCTATCAGAGTTATAATGCAGTACTCAATGCCATCAGGTTGAACAGCTGTTGTTTATATTGAGTTTTTCTTACCCAGTTCTCCAAACAGCTCCACACCCAGAGCAGCGTAGATGAAGAACAGCAGCATAAACAGCAGACCCAAATTCCCCACCTGCAGAACACAGTCAATCAGCACGCTATTAGCTAATTACTGTAATCAAAGGAATTCTGCCTTAGCCAGTGTAAGCGCAACATTCACAACAAATATGGTGCAAGCGAATAATGACTCATAAATTAGTAAACAAAGAAACAAATGTCAACAATTTACTAAAAGAGAAAACAAAAGACGTAACATGACAAAAATGTTCTGCAAACCAGAAATAACAGGGCTGATCTACAAAGCCAGGACCTGCAATGTTCTTATTTATTTATTTATTTATTTATTTATTTATTTATTTATTTAAGCAAATTTGGCAAGGGCATTTTCACATCTTTATCAGTTTCATTTTTTAAACATACCTTTGTTTATGCTCATAAACACGTATGTTTTTGTTCATAATTATAAGTACAAAGTCAAAAGACATTATCTATGTAAATCTGAAAGTATATTAAATAACAAAAACAATAGTGTCTGAATAATTGCTTCCCCTCACTGTATGTACAACTATACACATTTCACCAATAATTTTTGGTTGTTTGGTATTATGGGACTGCCAAGGTAGGGAGGCTAGAGCTCATGTTGAGCGCTACGTCAGTTCCATCAGAAATACGGGGAACCCATCTGCTCTAACAGCAGGGAAGGGGACATTTTAACAAGATCAAATGGAGATCAGATACAACTGTTGCAAATATTGGCAAAACCATGTGGATACACACGGCATCCGAACCCATACAATGGACTCTCAGGGTTACTACATTACAGCAAATTATATTAACATAATGCTTGCACAGATATAAACCATTGAGCGTGTTGCTCTATAAACAAAATCAAAGCACCTAATCACCCACCAGGACGTCTATTTGTTGGTATTAAATATGATTCACAGTATAGACCTGATGTGGATGTTACCAAAAAAATCTTTCACAGTCACAAAGATTGCCTATGTTTTAACCGTTTGTCCTTGAAATGGCGTGACAAATACAAACCTTTCTAGCCCCCCTCAGTATGGGTTCACCATACAGTAGACAGACGTATAGATATATTACCACAGACATTACCACAAGTTTTTATTCAATACAACAGCACACAACACAACACCCACACTGGATGCACTGGATGCATGCACCCAAGTGGAACCTAGGAACCCCTCAACTTCAGATTTCAGGACTGTTTAACTAAATTCAAAGTAAATTGAAAGCAGAAAAGACCTATGTGTGCTTGTTTAAGGGTGGAGTTTTTATTTTATATTTTTGTTTACATATTTTCAAAATTTCCAATAACCAATAATCATGCGCTTATTAACTTAACGCTACATTTTCATTACAGTGAGGGAGATAACTCCTCGCATTTCACATCTATTGCTAGACACTTAGGGGACATATCACCAAAACTCATGCAATATAATGACATAATACTATTTTACACTTTAAACAATCCTCTAATGTGATGATGGCATATAGTGAACATTCACAAATCTATTACTACAAAGTCTGAGGATCCTACAGGTTAACCATGATAATATGTTCTGGAGCGTGAAATATTTGAACCCACAGTGAGTTCAGATGCCATTTCTCAAATACAGGGTGTTTCAAAAAGATTCATCCGATTTCAAAATGATTCATTTTACTTGTTAATCATTACAGAACAATGCAGTAAATTGTAAATGGCTTAAGTGAGCATAAAGTTTATTATGTAATTTTAGAAGTGCTCAGTATGAACCTCCTCCAACTGTACGGACAACAACAACGCCATAGTCAAATTCATCCCATACTCAATTGATGTCGGTGTCACTGCACTCACGGCTCTTTCAGTGCGATTTCGGAGATCATCCAGTGGTGTGGAACCAACCACGAACGCTCTGAGCTGTTGGAGCTTCACTGCCCACGAAAATCACGTTGCACAGTTATGATGGATTCACTCTTATTAAAGTGGAGAATGCAAAATGCTTTCTGCTCAGGGGTCTCCATCTCCTCTCAGACTGAAGGGAGCCATCTTCTGGTGACAGTCAGAAACTCTATGACCCCCTCTTTTAATTGGAATGTGATTGGTTTCTAGGCGCCTCACAGTTGTAAAACTATGGCGCTTTGAAATCGGATGAATTGTTTTGAATCACCCTGTACAACTGTATGCAAAAGTTTGAACACCCCTGATCAAATTACATGTTTTGTTGATTGAAAATAAATTAACACAGCCTCTGCTTTTAACCTTAAATATAGCCTTGTTTTTGCTAATTTTAGGGCACAATTTAATTTAGGGCACTGAGTTTAACATATTGGGAAAATAATACTTAAAATATAAAATGTCCCATAACTTTTGCACAAGCCACATTTTATGTTGTATTTTCTTCTGATACGTTAAATTCAGCCAAAAACAATACTTGTAGAGGATGTGTTAACATATTTTCACTTCTCACAGCTCACCTCCCACTTTTCACAGATTTTCCCCTGATTAAGATTTTCTCTTTATTTTCAATCCCTCAAAGCAGGTTTGATTCAGTTGAGTACAGTTAAATACTGGCCTAAAATATTTTCTATATTGCATGTTCTGTTTAGGACTAAACAGATGAAGGCTAACATTTGACATTTGCAATAGCAGCACTGCACAGCATGGGAATAGTACATAATGGAAGGTTTATCCAGACTAAGTGTTGCTTAGAAACGCTGATGAATATATATAGGAATTTTCATTTACACATATATAACGAATGAAAACTCTAAATATATGAAATGACTCACTCATTATTTAGGATTGCTGCTACTAGATTTCATGTTGAGTCATAGTGAAAAAAAGATGGTTAATTATTATATATAATAATTATATGTATCGCAGTTTGTGTGATGAGACGGTTCGGGTCAATTTTGGACAGAATTTTGCTAAGCTTAGATCAGTTTCATATTCAAAACTTGAAGTGGTTTGGACAACATTTAGTCTGGCTCAGGTCGGATTTGGACTCAAAACCTGGTGCTGTTGGATAGAAAGTTCTTGGGCTGTATTCAGGTTTGGGCCAAAATTTTAGGACCTATTAATATGCACTAACTGAAAGAGTTCCATGACTTAGCATCTAATCTCAAGATTTATTCCAATACAACTTCCATTTAATGTCCATTTGATTATGGACTAAATATCCTCAGACATACAAACCAACAAACCACAGCACTCTTAATTCTCGCTGGTCTCGTTGGGAATAAAAGACAAAAGAAACTGCATAGGGCAGCTCAGCTGATGTGCTTTCTGGGAGCAAAGCCATGGAACTGGGAGTTTATAGGAGCTGTTTGCTTTCTTTAGATGAGCTATAAGAGCTTCACAGGAATGAGAATGCTGCAAATTAACTTTCAGCAGTTTACAGCACACTAAAAGGAAACAGCTCTGAGTGGGTGTGCTATAGCTACAATGGCATTATCACAAGATTATAAAACTTTCTCATCTAATACACCCACCGACAACCTACTTTTCCCCCCTCGGAAAGTAAATCAAACGGCTTTAACGAAAATTTAACCTTCAAAGTGATTACATGAAATAGCATGTTTAATGAAGGGCAGTGGCGTGCATGTCATTACTGAAATCGGTCATCTCTGCCCTTCCAACGGCAGAAAGTGATAGATCTCCTCAATTACCCTCTCTCTGTTCATTTGTCCTTGTGATAAGGCCACAGCACGGGACTGGACGTGGAGAGTGTGGTCCTGGATTGGTGGCCGTAATGACATGGGTCAGTATTCATCCATGACAGGAGAATGATATTATCAGAGATGAGCTCAGCACTATTCGTCTTATTCTAATTAGCTGTACCTCACCAGGCATGTGCACTTGTGTTAATGGAAGTCTGTCACTTTCAAACATAGGCTTGCTGATGTTGATGGGTTTTTTCTGCGTGATTTGTCAAGGTAAAGTTAAAAATGTGTTCTGACCTAAAACTAAGGCCAGAAAGTTGATTATATATCTGGCCTAAAGTTGATTATATTATTCACAGGAGTCTTATAGAGCAGTATTGTGTCCCTCAGCCTCATCGATTTAAAGGAACTCCTTATAATTAAACTGCTCAATGTCACCAAGAACAAGGAGATGTTGCTGGACTTCTGGAGGAAGAAGAGCATGATCAGTCCTGTTACCATCATAGGTCAGTACGCTGAGCTAGTAGACACCTGCAAACATCTGGGTGTCCTAACTGACAACAAACTGGACTGGAGGGTCAACACAGAAGCTGAGTACAGGAAGACTCTACTTTCTGAGAAGGCTCAGGTCCTTTAATGTGTGTAGCAAGATGTTGGTGATCTTCTACCAGTCTGTTGTTGTGGGGGCCCTCTTCTTTGCAGCAGTCTGCTGGGGTGGCAGCCTCAGAGGGGGAGATGCAAAAAAGCTCTACAAACTGATCAAGAAGGCTGGCTCAGTCTTGGGCTGCTCACTGGGTGGTTTTGAGCTGGTGGTTGAAAGGAGGTCACTTAAAAAACTCACTGCTATCCTGGACAATACATCACACCCCCTCAAAGACCTACTGGTCAGACAGCAGAGCACCTTCAGCAACAGACTCATTCAGCTCCACTGTAGTGAGGAATGGTACAGGAGATCCTTTGCACCAACAGCGATCACACTGTACAACACCTCATCACTGGGCTGGACAATACTGTATACTGAGCTACTGACGGGATGGCTCATTGAGCACCAGCTGGACATTATATATCTCTACTCTTTACTACGCACTGTTACTCTGTTTACTCTGTTTATACATCCATACAAGTTGCACAACTATTAACATATGTTATCGTTTACAGTGTATAGTCACTCGGTTCATTCACTGGACAAGACATGCACCACTGCATTGTCACTTGCATAACATTTGTGCGATTTTACTTTTTCCCGTACTGCACATTATAATTCATGGTTGTTTTAGTATATTTTATTATATATCTTTACTACAATACTTTTGCTCTTGTTTTGATCTTTACTGTACTTTGTGCTGCTGTAATAGACGACTTTCCCTCTGGGATTAAAAAAGTGATCGACCAATCGATACCCAGCGTTCACTATGCAAATATATCATACAATTGGAAATCCCTGTGGTGTCAACCAATCGTGACTGCAAACCTGTTCTAAAGACTAATAAAAACAACCAAGCAAGCATTACAGTAACTCTTACATCACACAAGAAACATGAACGACAACTGTTCAGCAGTGAAAATAAGCCAAACTGAGGTAACGTATCTAGATACCTTGCTAACGTTAAGCGTTAAACAAATAACACATTTATTTCAAGATACGAGTTTAATTCTTTGAGTAAAGTATCAATGTGCTCTACAGTAAGTAAACTTGCTTGTAGTAAAGTATACTATTACCACTTGCATTCAGTTTCCTAGCAGTAACTTTAGCTATCTGGCCTCTTTCTGCATTTCACCAGCTAAAGAAAAAAAAAACAAAAAAACAAAAAAAAACAGTAAAGCCCACCACCAAAAACCCACCTTAAAGCAGTTATAGTTTTTTCAAAAGCTACTTCCACCTTGCTGAGTGTTAACTTGATAATTAGACATTTCCTAAAACTTAATAAAGATAAAACAGAAATCTGTGTTAATAATGATGCTAATAAAGAGAGAATTCAGAAAAAAATATGAAATCTAGCTCACGCTGACATTGTCACTTAATCTGCCTTCTATCAGATAGAGAAACATTGCTTGAGGTAGGCCATATATTAGTCATGACTGTAAGAAACTGACACATGTTTTTGTTTTCTCACGACTTGATCACTGTAACTTGCTTGTTCACTGGTTTGCCAAAAGCACGACTGCTCGTCAGGGTGTTAACTGCAACACGCAAGAGAGAACATATCACACCAATGCTGGCATCACTGCACTGACTTCCAGTCTCTTTTGGGATAGATTTAAATGTGGTTTTATAAAGCATTAAATGCATTAGCACCATCACACATAGCAGATTGTCTGTCTCTGTCTCGTTCTTTAAGATCCAGCACTGCAGGCCTGTTTAATGTACCAAACATAAACAAGAAAAGGGGTGGTGTTTTCCCCAAAATGGAACAATCTATCAACTGGGATTAGATAATCAACATCAGTACAATTTCTAATGAACAAACTTTGCATTTCATTCATTTCATAAAAATATATAATTTAATTATTACTATAATAGCTTTTTTTATTATTTCTATTATTAGTGTTGTTGCTAATTTACTTTTACTACTATTATATCTTTTACCTAATTATTTTATTGTGTTATGTGCCTTAATTTTGTTACTTTTACTAAAACCTTGCTGCTTTTGGGCTCTTCTATAATTTTACATATATATATATATATATATATATATATATATATACATATATATATATATATATATATATGTGTGTGTGTGTGTGTGTGTGTGTGTATATATATACATATATATATATATATATATATATATATATATATATATATATATATATATATATATTTGGATTGTAAGTCTGAATGTATTGTAAATAAACTAAACTACTGCAGCATCACTTTAGAATGCAGGTAAGCAGATGTAGCTGGTGTAGAATTTTCATATTTTCTAAATTGTCCCTTTAAAGATTAACTTCACCACTTTAGGTTCTTCTAAGGTCACAAGCTCCTAAATAAGATCAAAACTACAGCATAAGTAGGTTCTTCCCCTCCACTTACTCCAGCATTTCGACCCTGTGGAGCAGAGGTGAGGAGCTCCGATCCTGGAGGGCTGGACTGCTGCACAGTTGGCCGCTTTTCCTGCTCAAACACCTGATACAGCTCATCAGCTAATTGCCAGGCTCAGCTGGTATGTTTGAGCAGGGAAATCAGCAAAGTGTGCCGGCCTCCGGCCTGCGGTTCCTCACCCCTGCTGTGGAGAGTGAAACATCTTGACTAGATGTTAAGTGTAGAGCTTGGACTGAAGCATGAGATTAGTTTTAAGAACATATACAAGTAATCATTTGCCAGAAAATTCCATACTTTACCTCTAATACCACACCTTACCGCTAATAGTGTTAGTATAGCTAGCAAATGCAGTATTCAGTCAGAATACTTGCATTAAACATCTTGGCCTTAATTTTTTTCCTTAAAAAAAAGAGTAAAATCTCTTTAGAGATATGTTAAATATAAGTTAGATATGTAGAGTGAAGACAAATCCAAAATTGTATACAGTTTTTTTTTTTTGTTTTGTTTTTTTTTAAAGTTTCAGCACTTAAAGATGAACTTCAGTGTGATACTTCATCTATAAGGTACAGTGACATTCTGTTAGATTAAATATTGATTTAAAAACTGCTTAAGGCTGTAAATACTAAAATTCATGCAGTTATTAGTAAATTCGATGCTTACATCCCTCTAAATCATTTTGTGTCGCCAGGAGTTTATTGGACACTGCCCAAAATAATCCAAAGTAACCTCCAGTACTGCACCAATTCACAGCAGGAAAAAGCCTGTTTTTGTGGAAATCTTAATCTTTCAAATGAAAACAAATGAACAACTGCCAGATTAATGTTACTGATCGCTGTTTTACACCTTTAATTCTCCTTAACTGGACTTTATCCTGTCCTTACTAGATGAGGTCAGCAGGTAGATAATAAGCTAACCGGCTGGTTAAATAATATTGAGAAATAGGCTTCAAATTCAGACCAAAAGTCACAATAAAACTGCATATAGAACACATAATATGTTACCTGTATGCTTGTTAAAAACTTCACATGTAACTGTATGAAAACACTATGAATTCCCTTTGAAATGCTAGAAGAAATTATAATTATGCTGGTGGGTAATCAGACAATGAAAGGCTACTTGTAAAGTTAATTAATAATGTTTCTGCATTTAACATTGATATGTAGTGTTTTTATGTGATTTAACAAATGTATTTGGTTCATAGTATAAACAAAACAATTTCTGTATTGGCTCAAATGGTTTATTTTGCATTTGGTTACATACGTGCTATCCCATTAGCAGTTTCTCCTTCTCATGAACTCCCCACAGGCTCAAACATGCACATCACAGGCTTGTCCACGCTGAAGTTTTCTCTTACTGTTCTGGGACTGAAAAAACAGTCCCCCACACTACTGTGACTGACACTGTCTTATGAATATTAAATATTATGTCATGCCGCACTGTACATAGACCAGAAGCCCCATGTCCATTAGAAATTCCAATGTCATGCACCATTCAAGTGGCCACTGGTATGTAGAGGACTTCAAAACTTCTTCGTAAGCCAGACTGGTTTGATTGATTGGCAACTGGGCAACAGATATATTGTAATAAATACAAGGAGAGTCTGAATAAACTGTGTTTTGACAGTGTGATTTGTAGATATCTACCTGAGGTAATGCCTGAACTACCGTGTCCAGCAAAGCACGCATCCCTGTGGCCATCTTCAACAGTTTCAGCACTGTGAAAAAGAGAAAAATCATAGTAATAATAAATGACATGTATAATAGCTATTCAGAGCAATATCTTAATGGAAGTCCCAGCAGTCTCAATTGAAGTGGAAAGTGAAATACCAAGTGTCAGAACCTAAAGTGGAGAGAGGATGTGGGGGCACTGCAGTCCTGGCTAACCCTCAGAGAGAGAGAGAGGCTGTAAGAGCCATTAATTACCACCAGCGCTCTCCTTAGAAACACTGCGACCCACCACGCTGCCCTCTCTGCACCCAAACGCTCCCTCCCCACACTCCCGCGTGCTACAGAAAGGCAGCAATCATTAGCTTTCACAAAGAGAAAGAGAGCCTTCCAATACGGCAGCATTGTGCCCTTCCCTCTCCATCCTGCACCTCGCTCGCTGCTCATTGTACATATCGCCTGGCTGTAATTACGGCCGCTTCACGCTGGGGTCAGGACACCTACTGCTGTATATTGTTACACAGCTGGGGGGGCGGTGGGGTGGGGGGTGTGAGGGGAGACAACTTAAGTACAAGAAAGAAAGAAAGAAAGAAGAAAGAAAGAAAGAAAGAAAGAAAGAAAGAAAGAAAGAAAGACAGGAAGGATGCAAGAAAGAAAAAAAGAAAGAAAGACTCAGGCAGCCAGCAACAGAGTCAGAAAGACAGGATGGAAGAAAAAAAGAGAGAGAAAGATAGGGAGCAAGAGAGATGGACAGAGAGAGAGAGAGAGAGAGAGAGATACAGAGAGAGAGACAGAGAGGGAGAGAGAGAGAGAGAGATACAGAGAGAGAGAGAGAGAGAGAAAGAGAGAGAGAGATACAGAGAGAGAGAGACAGAGAGGGAGAGAGAGACAGAGAGGGAGAGAGAGAGAGAGAGAATGAGAGACAGAGAGGGAGAGAGAGACAGGTTGAATGGTTGGAGAATGGAGAATGGAGAATGGTTGGAGAATCTGAGAGTTTCCTGCTGTAACTCTGTAGATGAACAGTTGGGAACTCGTGAGGAAGGTTAGAGAGAGAAGTGAGGGATAAAAAGAGCAGAATGTGACTGAACTGTGAGTGCGGTGACTCACCACGGGCGATCCGCAGCACCCGCATGATCCGTATGATGGTGGGGTTGATGGGAAGAGAAGCGTTGATCTCAATCTCCTCCAGAGTGATGCCCATCACGGATAAAAGCACGATAGCCAGGTCCAACTGATTCCACCTGCAGAGAGAGAGAGAGAGAGAGAGAGAGAGAGAGACGGGGGCGGGGGAGCAATAGAGAGACATAAATCATATGACTCTGATGATTAACGTTGTCCTTATTATTATTATGTAAATACCGCTTGCTGTGCAATGCTTTGTCAGCCTCTACAGCCAAATAGTGCATCATTTATCGAGTATGGAAGTGGCTAAATCCCAAATGGCTATTTCTGAGCTATATTTTGCACTGGTGGGGTGCAGGATCCAGTATTTAAATTCCTATGTAGTGCAGTATGTAGGGAGCAGGGAGCTGTTTGAGGTTCAGCCCCAGCGTTAGAAGAGGAGCTGCAGGATTGGTGCTAAATAAGACTTGCAGTTGTAATTTGGTGACCAAAAAGTACTAATAAAGTGAAGGTTTTTGCATTAAACAGTGCTGTGTTATCATATGTTCATTGTTATACAACAAAAAGTTTAAATTCATGAAATGTCCACAATTCAGTGTGATGGGCGACCGGTGGAATACTTGTTTATTTCAATATTATTTATAAAACTTAAATTATTTTCTGAAAAATTGTGTATTTAATTTTGATAAAATTGATTTTATGTTGGTCCCCATTTTATAAAAGCAATAAACCACTTGAGGCTGTGCATACTGAGATTTTATCACAGGGAAGGGAGTTTTAGACACTCATGTTGTGCCCAAGAACACCCTTCCCAAGATAAAATTGCAGTAACGCTTATTGCCCCATGTTAATGTAATTTTTTTTTTTACAATTAAAGCAAACTGCTGATTCAGGCGGTATGAGTTATTTTGGCAATTTTGGATAAATCAGCAAGCAGCCAAACAGCAAACTACCAAGGGAAAACTACAGTTCCTCTCAGGACTTGCAGTAACAACTGTGGAGAAGTTGGAACCACTGACTACATATATAAAATGCCTGATATATACACTCATCGGTTGGAACATGCAGCAACTGTTGCTCTCTCTAGACATCGGTGACGAAAGGGAATTAGAAATTGCATTCAGCCTATGGAAATGAAATGATTCACTCAATCCACTGCTAAGCAGGCTAGATACAGAGTAAATGCTTGGATTAACTGGCTCACTGGGCCCAGTCAGAATCATAGAGACACAGCAAAGCCTGAGATCCATCTAAAGGGCAAAAAAGTGTGTGATACTGTGATATTATTATTACACTTTGCTTACTTCTATCCAAAGATGTGCATCCAATGTACAGGTAAAGTTTATGGCAGGCATGGATGGAAAAATCAAGGTCAGGAACATTGTTAACATTGTTACTTGGTCTGTGTTCACACAGCAGGTAAAAGTGGCCCAAATTGGATCTTTTTCTTCAAATGTGACACAGATGTGTCAGTGTGAGCAGCAAATAATACACTGAATCTGACATTTTCAATTCCGTTTTGAGACGCTTTCATATGTGCTTCTGAAATCCGATACGTATCTGATATGTGGCAATGTGACTCAGTCAGAACAGCCAGATCGGAATTCACTTTTATGACAATGCAACTCCACATTCGTCACCATTTTGCGCTGCTGAGACCTCATAAACATTTAGGCTGATGTTTATGTTCAAAACATTAGAAGAGACGTATCCAAACCCCATCTGTGTTCAAAGACATTTTGAAAGAAATGGCTGAACGCGGCTGTAGGAGAACGAGGCTGCAGCGTCAAAAAAACAGTTAAAAGTCGGAAAGCAAAGTTTAAAGAATCTGAGGACACGAACCAAAGAAGTGACCACTCCCTTTTTATGGCTCGAACACATTCTGGGTGATGAGCCCCGCTGTCAGTCAATGAAGCTTCATGATCGCTCCTGTGGTGCTGATGAAGCTGAAACCTCTGGGAGCGACTGGCATTAGTTGGCAGTCGTGATTGTTTGCCTCTGGAGGAGCCACAGGAAGTAACATGAAGAATTGCTCTTTTGCACATATGGGTCGATTTAGGAGCTGATCTGTTTAGACTGATGTCACATATGAATCACAAACAAAAAAAATCAGATTGGTGAGAAAATCAGATTTGGGCCATTTTTACCTGCTGTGTGTGAACGCAGCCTTAGAGGACTGGAAATTTTGTAGATGTTACGAATAAGACAGTTTCAAACTTTCTCTTCTCCACTTCCCTGTATAGGTTAATGTTATGCAACAAGCTCAGAGCTCACTGCAGCTTCACAAGCATCAAAAACGTTCTTGTGAAAAAAGCTGCCTTTAAATGAGAGGGCTACAATCAGACATTCCATATCAGTATACAGCACATGAGCAGCAGGACTTCCTCATGGACTACTAAGAACAGTTTGAATGGTCAAAACACATTAATGGTGTTAAAAAAATGTGGAACATCTTCTTAATGTGTTTTCTTCGAAAGAGAGAGAGAGAGAGAGAGAGAGAGAGAGAGAGAGAGCGAGAGAGACAGATTACACTGCACTGGCAACCCTAATTTTTGAAGCTGTATTATTCCATATGAGCCTTCAGGGCGATTAACGATATAATATGAGACAATAGGTAAATGGAACCGCTGTGTCTTCCACATTAAATATCACAGCAAGTAGTGCAGAGCACGTTTACCGACTGATACAAGATAAATACAAGACGCACCACATGGTAAAATATGCCCTAGAAATGTTTGGCTGCTTCACAAAACGAGTTTCAAACAGAAACAGCAGGCTGTACCTCTCTGAATGGTTACGTAACGAACACACCGCTGGGTTCAGAGAGAAGCACTGATGTCGCTGCACCGTAAATGGGTCAAGATTCAAAACCAACACCAATACACACAACACTCGCATCAACACACCGCCAATCGCACAGGGTTAGGGAGGAAGGTGGAATGAAATATTAATTCATTTTGGCAAAAAAAGGATAAATGATGAACTGAACTCCTTTTAAGTTTCCGTCAAGGCTATGCATAACAAATTACGACCTCTTTTTATTCTGACCTTTTCAGGCTCTTTTCACTGGACAAGCTTTAAAGAACATTAGCAAACAATCCCATTCAAGCTTATGAGAAACCCAGCTGAGTGCACAGCTCAAAATAATTTTTTGTCAGAATCAAAATATTTTATGTAGTTAATCATGATTAATTGCATTTTGTATAGTCAGCCATGGTTAATTACATTATTTTATGTAGTTAACTGCAAATAATCTGTGCATCATGTTTAATTGTATTATTTTGTGTTATCACGATTTTTCATTCTTGTGCAGGTGATTAAAGGTGCAGTGTGTAAGATTTAGAGGGAAAACATACATTTGGAATGCAATCTAAATTTCTAAGTGCAACATTCCTTTCATATGCATGTGAAAGATTGCACTGTTAGGATGGACTGGAAGTATTTTTTGTCATAACATTAGCATGGTGGCAAATGTCATTTCCAACTTGGCTAGTTTCAATTAGTAACAGCAACACAGTCCACAGACCCACATCATGGGAGTGGGAATAGCAGTAATACTGCAGATTTCCATGGCAATCTACTGGTACGGGGACAAAATCTCACTTTTTTCCACTGTGACAACAGGAATGGGGATACATTTTATGGTACTCCTGTGGCATCGATAATGAAGAGCTTATAAACACAGTGTGAATGGTAATGAAAGAACCAGTTTATTTTTTTTCACAGCAGATAATGTTAATGCATTTCATTTAACCCATGTGTCTTTCTTTGATAGACTGATCCCATACTTTATTTTATTAGTCCTCCAGTCTATAAAACTGCTTAATCCACCATTACCTTTATGTTTTAGTTTCCTGTGTGCATATATTTTAAATGCAAAGATCCAAATATGGTCAGATGTGCTTGAATGACACCCACTAGCCTGACAGGCTTCCACTTTCTACCCATTTCAGAAGCCAAAAACAACTTTAAAAATACCAGATTTAGATGACTCTTTGAAGAAAACCTCGCCATCAGCTGATCATAGACATCAGAATTAACAAAACATTTGCCTGCTCATAGGTGAGTCATTTCATTTGCTGTTTCGCTGGTTAAATAATAATTCGAGATAATTTGTCAGAACAATAAGCTGCAAACTGATGAAATCCTTTAATGTGCAAAGGGTATTAACGCAGCCATGCTTATACTGTGCAGTAGAGGACTCGAAAACGTTTGTCCCGCTCCCGCTGCTTCGCAACGCTTTAGGATGACTTTGTTCATTCTGATTGTTTTACTGTTTTCATTTATATTGTTTCTATATATGATTTAGTGATCGTTCTACAACCCCAATTCCAAAAGTGTCCACTCCAGCAATTGGTCTCCTCACTTCCCAGACATTTACAGACTGTTGTTAAAAGAAGAGAGGATGCTACACAATGGTAGACACGGTTCTGTCCCAACTTTTTTGAGATGCGTTTCTGCCATCAAGTTCTAAATGAGTTAATGTTTTTCATGAAATGGTAAAATGTCTCACTTTCAACATCTGATTTGTGTTCTATGTTCTATTGTGAATACAATATGGGTATTAGTAAATCATTGCATTCTGGTTTATTTACATTTATTTACATTTTACACAGCATCCCAACTTTTTCAGAGTTGGGGTTGTACTTTATATAGGCGATTCATAAACTCCCCTCCATGCATGCTTCATCCCACCCCCGCCTGCTTTAGGCTGGTATGCTATGTGATATGACTGAATACACTGAAAATCCTTTATAGGATGGAAAAACTGACATATTTTATATTTTACCGTAGAAACAGTAGAGGGTTATGTTGAGATAAGGTGGGGAAACTCTTGGGGTGTGTGTGTGTGGGGGGGTATAGGGTGGCAAAAGTGTTAAAGATATCAGGGACACTATGTACAGAGTTTCTTTCCCCTGCATCGCTCTACTGGAAACTCGACCCTAAATTCATAAGGCTGAATGGGATTTTTGCCAACATTCTGTAAAGCTTGTCCAACCTAGCAACAGTTGCTACTAAAGAATGCATCTGTGGGCAGAGCATGGACAGCTCAATTACTATCAAGGAATGACTACTACTGTTTTGATGTGTTGCCAGAGAGTCTGGTGCATTGCTGGCTCCCAAATGTGGCTAAGAACCGCCTACTTTGATAGGAAAGGGCTGTTTTGCTGACATGCAAAACAATCAACCACAGATTGTTGTTGTAGCATGATGTACAAGCGCAGTTGATTTTCAAAACAGGGCTACAACTAAAACAAACCTGTGCAAAACACATTGATATGTGTCAGCAAAATATTCAAGTATATTTTGCTTAAAATCTTCTAAATGCTTCAAAATAAAAACTCTTGAAAAACTTTTATAAACTTTTCTCAATCCAGCATCTGTATCTCTCTCCAAAAATCTCAGTGACATTCTGTTTCTGTCACATCTGCTCACGTCAGACACACAAAACCCGCTGAACAGAAGTGCGTTCACATGGACGGGGAGATCCAATCAGAATGGAACTACCAAATTCTCATAGTTGTGGTCAGCTTAGCGTGCAGGAGCTATCAGACAGTCCATTTATGTGTGGACAGAGCATCTGAGGCTGAGACTGCTGTTATAGAAACCACTCAAATTAACTAAATGTTCATATCCTGCCTCTTACTGTACACTAGCGCTTACTAGATATGCACTAATAGCTTTGAACTTTACCTGTATCATCAGTGCAGTAATGCTTATTGATGCAGTAATCCATATTATCTGACCTTGAAATAATTATCAGGAATAAATGTAACTAATCATGCTTATCATTTTAAATAATCACGTAAGCACCGATTTCTAATCACTGCAGCTTTTTCTCAATTAAACCCAAAGTGACGTGACTGTGCATACATTAATAAACATTAAGCAGCAGATTGGCATAATTACAGCATCCTTCTGCAAAATAGCGCATGGATCCATCAGACTGAGGGAAGAGAGTGTGACTCAGGAAAGCAGGCAGGGGAATAATTAGTGTATTTCATCAATTACTGTCTCCGAGTAGGGTGTGTGTGTGTGTGTGTATGTGTGTGTGTGTGAGTGTGTGCACTTGCTGCCCTCCTGCCAGTATTTAGTGCGGAGGGCGGCTGTACCTGTCTTTGAAGAAGCGTCGGAAGCCGAAGGCAATGAGCTTTAGTGTAGCCTCGACCACGAAGGTGGAGCTGAAGAAGTAATTACAGTACTTCAGAGCCGTCTCCAGGGACTGAGGAGAGATAGAGAGAGAGAGAGAGAGAGAGAGAGAGAGAGAGAGAGAGAGAGCGAGAGAGATTGGGACATTTAAAATACAAGAGGTAGACCGTTTTCATGTGATTAGGAATAGTTCAACGGAAAAACCAGTTTTTACAGTTTCCCCTTATTTCATATGTAGCTGACCAGCTAAGGCCTGAAGTTTGCTTCTTTAGCTTTCACTGGAGCTGTGAGGCTAATGTTGCTAAAACCAATAGAAACTTAAACCCTTGCTCTACTCAGGCCTAAATCAAACTAGATCAGTAATATGTTATTTGTTGTGTTATGCAGTTATATGTACACAGCATTGTATTCCTCAGCTTCACTTTCATCGTTTTGTTCTTCATTGTTCTATCACTACAACACCCAGCATGAATTATGCAAATACATCACACACTTGCTGGGAATCCCTGTGATGTCATCCAATCATGACCACTAGCCACTGATCTTAAGGCTAAACAATACAACCAAAAGAACACAGTAAAAAACGAATACCTCAGTCTTGAAAAAAAAAAAATTCTGTCTTTTTCTGATTCTGTCCTTTTTTTAGTACAAAACAGATGCCAGATACAAGTTTTACCGTTTCAGGCAGAGAAAAGAAGCCAATGTGAGGTAAAGTGTCTAGCTACATGGCTAACTTTAGTTTCCAGTTTGTTGTTCTCCTCATTTGATACTACATTTCTGTCATTTGAGTAATCTATTCTCTCCATTGTAATGATGATTTGAAACGTTGTATAAATAAGCATGTAATAAGATGTTCGGCTTCCGAGCAGTAATGTTAGCTATCTGTCTGCTTTCTGCTTTCGCTGAAAAAAAGAGAAATAAATTGGCACAACAGCACAAAAGTCCAGCCAAAAGTGATAGAAGTTTCACAAAAGCTCCTCCCACCTTCAAGATACATCATTAGAAGGGGGTTGCCTAGTCTTTAAACCAGAAGAACTCATTGTAAAGCAGGGGTCGGCAACCTAAATGTTAAGATGAGCCAGGTTGTCCTTTCAACAAAAATCAAACCACCTTGGGAGCCACAACATTTCATGTCTATTTGACCATCTTGGCTGTAAATAAGTCTCGATATGTGCTAATGTACAAGTATAGACTAAGATAAGAATGGAAATAAAAATTTTATCAGATTTACTTTGCTCTGCTTTAGGCTTTAGTTCAGCTATAGCCACTTTTCTCGCATCTCCAACAGGAAACTTTTCCGCAAAAGTGAAATATTTTTTTGCAAAATGTCTCTCAATATCAGATTTTTACGAAGCTGAAATCAGCTTCTCATTTACCAGCTTCTTGTTCAAATTTTCCCGTTCCTCCTTCCTGGATATTTTTGGTTGGTGGACTATTCTCAGTCCAGCAGTGACACTGAGGTGTTTAAAAACTCCAGCAGCACTGCTGTGTCTGATCCACTCAGACCAGCGCAACACGCGCTAACACACCACCACCACGTCAGTGTCACTGCAGTGCTGAGAATGATCCACCACCCAAACAGCACCTGCTCTGTGAGGGTCCATGGGGGTCCTGACCATTGAAGAACAGGGTAAATAGGGGGCTAACAAAGTATGCAGAGAAACAGATGGACTACAGTCTGTAACTGTAGAACTACAAAGTGCACCTATATAGTAAGTGGAGCTGATAAAATGGACAATGAGCGTAGAAACAAGGAGGTGGTCATAATTTTATGCCTGATCGGTGTAAAATGGACACAAAAAAACATGCATGGCTTAAAAAAGTAGTAGCCTGGAATTTTGTCCACAACTGTGTCCATTTTATAGATAACAGAATATCATACACTGTCAGGAGCCACACAAGAAATTCTAATTGATATGATTTCTCACTGAATTCCTTTAATTGGTGCAGCCACTCCACAATGCGCTGAAAGTTATGAATATGGAACAGGCAGTTAATTAGGTTTTAAAAAAAAATGACCCAACTGATACAACGACAAAAACAAGGAATTATTCATAAGCCCAGGACAGGCTGCTGACTGGTCAGTCTGAGGTGGGTGCTATTCTGACCTTAGGCTGGTCGTAGTGCTCTAGCGACATGGTGACCACGTTGATGCAGATGATGAGGGTGATGAAGAGGTCCAGATAATGGCTGGTGCAGAAGGAGTGGATCATCAAACGGATGTGACTGTAGCCAGCGTAGTATGGCAACTTCTGAGCCTCTGCAAGGAGAGAGAGGGAGAGGGGGAGTGAGAGAGAGAGAATAAAAGAAAGTGAGTGAGAAATCATTTTTCAGAATGTAACAGACTGCACTGCAGTTGTAAACACTGTTTGAGGCCCTTTGTACAAAGTACACCCAGTACATCCGCAGACCAATACAAAGCAGGAACAACCTAACGCCTCCTTTTAAAGCTTCAAAAGCCCCATAAGAAATCACTGAGGGAGGCGATGCAGCAGCAGGAGAGATTTATGACCTAAAATGAATTAATGGTTAATCAATAGCAAAACTGTACAGAAAGTTTTACCATGCTTTACTAGGCAGAGCATTGTTTTGTCAGCTTCCTAATGATGATTTAACCATTTTTGGTTGATTTTGCATCATGATTTTGCATCTTACACTGTAAAAAATGGCTCATCAGTTCAACATAAAAAAAATACTTTATGTAATAACAAGCAATGAAATTAGTTTTATTCAGCTCAAAAAAATACATTGAAAGAATCATTCATTTAAATTTATTTAGTCTAAATAAAACTAGTTAATTTACTTGGTAGAAGATGAAATGTTATTATTATTATTATTATTTTTTTTATTATTATTATTATTATTATTATTATTATTATTATTATTATTATTTATTTATTTATTTTGATCTGATGAGCCATTTGTTTTACAGTGTACTGCTTATTTTGTAAATTTCTGGTTGATGTTTCCCTTAATATATGTATTTTTTTTTTTCAAACTGAAATGTTGAAAAAAAATAGATGTTGAAAATAAATAAACATGTTACTATTACCTAAATAATCTATTCTAAACATCTACGTACATCCTACAGTGGTGCTGTAGTGGTCTCTGAAGTGGGATTTTTTGTTTAAAAGACTAGGAAATCCACCCGTATGATGATGTATCCTGAGGGTGGAATGAAATTTCAAACTTCTGCTACTGTTTTTGGGTGGATATATTAGGTCAGATTTTTTTGAAACAGTGTTTTTTTTTTCTTCGCTAGGTGGCAGATAGCTAACATTACTGCTAGAAAGCCGAAATTTATTTGGCTTATGTAGAAATAACTTGTCGAATAAGGTGGACAACAAGCTAAAAGCTAATGATAAGGTAGTTGGATATCTAGACAACCTAGATAAGGCGTTTTCATTATTGTGGTGCAATGATTAACTGACTTAAATTGCTGAAGAATAGTGTTTAGTGGACGGTGAAATCAGGAAAACCAAGCCAGTGAAAGGGACGACACAGAAATGAAAGAATGATAGATTTTAGTTAATATATGTTTAAACTGAGCAACCAACAGCAAAAGAAGACCCTTGTAGAATGAGAGGAAAGAAAAGGGAGATAGGTGAGACAGAGAGATAAGGTGGGATAAATAAATGAAGAAACCAGGAGAAAAGTTTAATGAGTAATAAAATAAGGCGACAGCTGAGATCCGAGAGTGAGATATTAGAGGAAAATGAAAGATGGTGGAGAGGAGAGAGGAAAAAGAAGAAAGAGGTGTGTGATTAATACTCTGCAGTGAAAGAGAAAGCTGTGAATGTGCTGAAATTACTCATAACCCCATTCAGAGTCTAACACACCTGAGAGAGCTCATGACCTACTTCCAGTACTTTTCACACCACTCCGGTGTGCTATTGTACAAACGTAATTAAGGCCAACTTACTTAAGCATTAATATACTGTAAGTCTATTAATACACAAGGACTTGCGGAAGAACATCAATTTATTGGTGTATCAATTTATTTATCCCCCTCCTCTTTGCTGTGCTCTGCCCTTCCACTCTCCAACTCTCCAAATGAACAAATAGGCTCCGTCCACTCTTATTATTACTGGAATCTATTTCTGAATCTATTTCTGACCATTTTACCTCTCTCTCTCTCTCTCTCTCTCATCTTTCTTCATTGTTTCTTCTCTATTTCCATCTCTCACTTATGAGTTTTTAAACACCTCAGTGTCACTGCTGGACTGAGAATAGTCCACCAACCAAAAATATCCAGCCAACAGCATCCTGTGGGCAGCATCCTGTGACCACTGATGAAGGACTAGAGGATGACCAACACAAACTGTACAGCAGAAGATGAGCTATCGTCTCTGACTTTACATCTACAGGGTGGACTGACAAGGTAGGAGAGTCTAATAAAGTGGACAGCAAGTGGACACAGTGTTTAAAAACTCCAGCAGCACTTCTGTATCTGATCCTCTCATACCAGCACAACACACACTAACACACCACCACCACGTCAGTGTTACTGCAGTGCTGAGAATGATCCACCACCCAAATAGTATCTGCTCTGTGAGGGTCCATGGGGGTCCTGACCACTGAAGAACAGGGTAAAAGGGGGCTAACAAAGTATGCAGAGAAACAGATGGACTACAGTCTGTAATTGTAGAACTAGTAAACCTATATAGTAAGTGGAGCTGATAAAATGGACAATGAGTGTAGAAACAAGGAGATGGTCATAATGTTATGCCTGATCGAACCCTTTTTGCTATGAGTGTATTGTAGTAATGTTAGCTGAGGTAACAGACCATTAGCATTTGTCTGTCATCTAAAAGACTGGCTGATTTTAAATTTCAAGCCACAAGTGATCTACTGTGACTTTCTGTGGTCTCAATATGGCTTTAATTTAATGTAGCAACAGCAAGATGCTGAGTGATGAGCTATGATGTGCTGAGCAGCTGAACACTGTGTGAAGTCATCAGCAACGTACACATCACGCAGCACATCTGGTGTGTGGTGGCCTTAAGGGCTTTACCTCTGTACCCCACTAACATCTCACTTGCTCTTTCTCTCTGCCTGTCCTTCTTTGTGTGATGCTCTCTCTGCCTCCCAACAATCTCTCTCTCTCTCTCCCTCTTTCCTCCCACACCCTCCTTATCTTACTCCGTCTCTTCTTCTCCATGCGGCGGAGTCTTTTCTCCTCTCTCCTCTTGGCCTCCTCCACCTCCTGGTGCTGCCGGCACTTGTGGAAGTTCTCCACCACCACACCCACGAACATGTTCAGGACGAAGAAACTGACAATGAGGAGGAAGGAGATGAAGTACAGCAGCATCCACGGGTTGTTGTTGGTCACCGGCTGAGTGGACAGAAAGGAATCCAGGCAAGAGAAGAAGGGGAAAAGGTGAGAAGAGGGAAGTGATACTTGCCATCTGATGTTCAGGATATTTGAACAACTTTGAAAAAGGTCCAGTTTTTCAGTGATTAATCTGAAGGCTGACTCATCAGCAAATACTATGCCAGATCCGGTAACTATTAAAAAACTGATACAGTATGTAAGTTATTCTTGCGTTTCTTGTGACGTCCCACTGTATAGGCGCCGCCATTTTGAGGACTGAATCAGGGAGTGACTGCACTAGCATGATGCCTTCAATTTGCTGTGATTTGTGAATGATTCACCCCCTGCACTGTATAGTTTAGGGTTTCTCTCTGTTGTTCACACCTCGTTCAGCTCAAGAAGGGATTAATTAGCTAAAAATATCAGGCATTTTAACCAGGGAAACCACAATCATGCAGTGAAGGGGTTTCAGGACTGGAGGTGAACTCTGCACTAACTGCACTAGCAAACTTACAAAATCTCGTCTGTGGAAACACAACATAGTTTTCCGTCATTCCGACATTCAGTCTTATATTTTACGTTTATGTTTCTCCATCCAAACGTCACTTAAACCTCCAGAAACAGAGAAGTAAAGTTATACCCAGCTGTTTTCAGCTCCGTTAGGGGAGCAAATGTTTATCTCTTGCCTGTTAACGTTAGCTAAAGTTATCTAAAGGCTAGCATTGTTCACATCTGTGTTAATTAGCTGATGTTGTTACCCTTCCTATGATGACAGAGTGTTTTCTCCTCTTTATGCAACAGCATGGGATCCTTTACCCACCCTGAGGTGAAGAGCCGGTGGGCTTCTGTGCTTTTAAATGCTTTAAGAGACTCCAGAATAGGGAGACGGGTTGTATATGAGATAAATAGAAATGTCAGGAAAACACAAATTCGGTAGCTTTCTACCAGTTTAAGTGGGACCAGGAGTTCAGGGGAAACTGTGCAAGGTTCGCATCTTATTTTATCGACTCTGTCAAGGTAACGTTTTTTCTCTTCCAAAGTAAGGCGAGTAATTTTACCCATCTTTCAACTCTAGTTGGGTCATTCTACAGAAACATCCACTTTTCTATCTTTCCATAGGGGTCACTGGTGTTACCGATCGTCATTGGTGTTACACATAAGAAAGGTAACACCAGAGACAGTAACACCAGTGACATTTTTAATGAAAAATACATTTTACACAATGTCTGCTACAGAGCATCAAACCACATGATGTCAATCATGGAAAATCCACTAAAATATGTAATTTAATCCATTTGTATTCTATTTTTTCACAGTTACCTAAGACTAAAGTAGGTCACACCAGTGACTTCAACTCAAAGCTTCGTATGAAATCATGAGCTAAATGAGAAAATCTCTGATAACTGAAAGACACAGCGGACTCGCCATGTGCTTTTCTTCATAGATCCACAGAAAATAGGTAAAAGGAAGTCGAGTGATGTCATCAGTGTGATTTTTATTTCAAAATGAGAGATTTTTTGTTATGCATTAACACCAGTGAGACGACTCCTGGGGACAAAAACTTTCATCATATATTTTACAATATTTATTTGCCATTTGTTTTCTTTATGTCATTTAATTCATATATTTCATGGTCATATATAGATTATTGCAGTTAAAACTGCAGAAAAACTCAAAATATGGCACTCTACTTGGAATTCTACATAACAGATTTAAAAAACAATATTGCTAAATTGATGGCAATATTCAATGTAACTGTTAAAAAAAACTTATTATTGTTTTATTTTAAAATATTAATAAATTGTAACCCTAACATGTTTTTCAAGTGTAATATATCTGTAAACACTAGGGACACAAAAATGGACATTTCTGTAGAATGACCCAGTTATGTTAGTGTGGAGCAGCAAAGCCAGAAATTCTGTCCCAAATATGACGGCCACAACAGAAAAATCACATGACTGAAATCCTAGGATATAATCGTATGAACAACTACGAACATACAGAGTCCAAAAGTTTGAGATCACTAGTGAAAATGATTTTATTTTGCATTAATTTTAAATTAAATACTAAGTTTTTCTTTAAAACTACATTGTCAATATGGACTCCACAAGTGTCATCTGAGAGTGGCCTGAACACAAACTTCAATGGGAGAAACAAGACTAAAAATAATCTGACCTTTTTGTACAAAGGCCTTAACATGATCAATGCCAAAAATGTGCTTATATTTGAATAATGACCTAGAAATAATGCAGGAAATATAATATTTTGTCTCCATTTTCTTTGTCATAACTTTTTTTTTTTTTAACTCTAAAACTTTGTCATTTGTTTCCATGAAAATTCTTTTTTTTCCATTGAAATGAAAAATCCAAATTCCAAATTCCCAGGTTTTCAATGTGGTCCATGTGGACTTTCTGACCTCACTGTAAACACTATGTTCGTAATGCCTCAAGTTAAAGTCAGGAGAAGCAATAACAACAATACAATAACAACAATAACATCCCCCACTCTTGTGGCAAACTCCTTACATGATGCCATAGCAGAACCTCTTCTGGCTCCCTAAAGACCCAATTTAAGGAGAACCATTTTTGTGAATGAGATGTGTGAAGTGTGTGGAGAACATCATGTTCTAGGATGAACCTCTACATTGTGTGAAGGTTCTTTAAACTTCTACACTGTTCTTTGGACTCACACATCTCTTCTTCGAACATTCTTCTCTAGGGAACCAAAAGTGGCTTTTCTATGGCATCACTTAAAGAACCCTTTGTGTTCATATCCTTTGGCCAGTAATCATGTAATCAGACTGCACTCATATTTAGGTAACTACTGTGCTATTAAAGACAGTTTGGATAAAAAAGGAAACCACTGTGCTTGTTTACACAGTAAGCCGTGAACAACAGGGAAAATCATAATTGATAATTAAGGAGCTGTAGGTGTGATGCATGTCTCACTGAGCCAGTCTCAATCTCTCAGCCCTCCCCTGAGCTACTTGAACACTTTTATTAAATTTATTCAGATGGTATTAGCTTATTCAGCTGTGTGTCTCGGTGGAGCTGTCCCTTCCGTTCTGCTTGTGTGTGGGTGTGTGTATACATTAGTGTTTTAAAGTTTGGAATTGCTGGTTATATTACTAATTTCCCTATACATTATAACAGCTCATACAACACATATTTAAATATTATAAACTAGACACCAAAACAGATTTTAGATGTTGTTCTATATAGTATTATGGGATAAACAAGAATGTATTGAATAATAAACTATATATTGTTACACTATTTACAGTGACATTAATTTTATTATAACGTCATTATTGATCTACAGCTTTCTGAATCATTTTGGAATCATTTACAAATTTACCTAATATATTAGCTAATATAGTATACGCTGTATTAGCAGCGGGGAACTCTAGGGGTCAGAGAAAGCCTAATGATTTGTGGAAACTAAAAAATACTTGTCTGTAATTTATATTTAATAGGATCATCATGCTTGTTGTATCTAAATTCAAGTGTTCTAATAATAATAATTTTGTTTCATTGTTAATTTTTGGTTGGAAACAAATGGGTTAAAATCTTGAAATACATCGGAAAATGCTGAGATTTTTTTCTATATACATTGTATGGCCAAAAGTATGTGGACACGTGACCTAATCACACATATACGAGCTTGTTGGACATTTCAAAGCCATGGCCATTAATATGGAGTTGCCCTCTTTGCAGCTATAACAGCTTTCCGCAACATTTTGGACCATTGTGTCTGTGGGAACCAAAAGTGTTCAGTAGAGTTGAGGTCAGGGCTCTGTGCAGACCACTGGAGTTCCTCCACACCAAGCTCATCAAATCATGTCTTTATGGAGCTCGTTTTGTGCACAGAGGCACAGTCATGCTGCAGCAGGAAAGGGTCTTCTTTAAACTGTTACCACAAAATTTCAATCATTTAATAATCTAAAATGTTTCTGATGCTGTAGCATTAACATCACCCTTCATTTAACTAAGAACACTTGAAGAGCATCCCCAGCCCATTATCCCTCCTCCTCCAAACTTTACTGTTGGCACCATGCAATCCTGTAAGTAACGTTCTCCTGCCATCTTCCAAACCTAGATTAATTTATTAGACTGCCAGAGAGTGAAGTGTGATTCATCCCTCCAGAGAACACTACAGAAATTTCACTAACTGACTTGTGGCGGTGGCATCCTATGACAGAGCCGTATTTAAAGTGACTGAGCTCTTCAGTATGATCCATTCTAGCGCTAATGGCTGTCTATGGAGACTGCATGGCTGTGTGCTTCATTTTATACTTCTGTTAGCAATGGGCTAAACATATGAACTAAATAATTAGGGTGTCCACATACTTTTGGCCATATAGTATAGGCAGATACAATAAGCTCTTCCATAAGTTAGGCTTCTAAGAACTGGACAAAACGAATTAGCCACCAACATAATTAGAAAGTTAGGAACTAGAATTATTCAATCATTTTAAATTTCCAAAGTGTGGGACCAAAATCTTAAGAGAAAATATCCCTCTTGGCCTTTTGAAAGTCCTAGATTAGTCAGTGACTGTGAATAAGAGCAGGCGTTTAACCAAGTTTCAGTTGTTGGAGATGGAAAACAGTGGCAGCTCTGTGCTCTAAGCTCTCTGTAAAACTGTTAGCCCTAATGTCTTTTATTAGTTTCAAATAAAACATAGAGAATGTATTTTACAAGCTTCAAATGTTAATATTTAATGTAGAACAGCCAAAAAATATTTATTTACTGAAAACATACTTTTGACAAGAGGGCTACCACCCCACTGACAGTCCAGTACTTTTTTTAAAGAGTCTAGATGTGTTTCTTTTCTTATTTTTGCCCCAGTTTTCACTAATATGTCCCAAACTGAAGGGCTACCACTAAAAGTTCTGATTCGCCACTGCATATTATCATTTTATACATATTTCTGCAACCAAATTTGGTTAAAACTAAAGTGAATGCATGTGAGACAGTAACCTGAGTTCGTACCTGTTGGTCTATTCCCACAGCATCGAGCCCATGATACATTATATTGACCCAGCCATCTTTAGACGCCAGCACAAACAGAGACATCAGAGCCTGGTGAACAGAGAGGACAAACAATGAAGCTTATTTGCAAACAAACAGCTTTGCTTTTCTGATGCTAACATCTATGGCGGTGTCCCTGATCCCGCACCTGCCCCAGGTTGTCAAAGTTGTACTTGTGATGAACCCATTTGTATTTCGCCAAAAGACAGTCCGACTTATTGGTGATGTTCTTCACATCCAGACCCACACAGTAATAAAACTTCCCTTTGAAGAGCTGGAACACACACATACATACATACACATGTGCACATTTGCATTAGTCAATAAGTTTCATTAAGGTCTCTGCGGCAATATTGAGATTAAGAGAGAAAAAATAACTTGAGGCTCTGAAGAGTACAAAGCGCAAGAGAATGCAAAGATGAGTTTTTCAGCATTCATTACAGCCAGAGAGATCAGAGAGAGAGAGAGAGAGAGAGAGAGAGAGAAAGAGAGAGAGAGAGAGAGAGAGAGAGAGAGAGAGAGAGAGATCAGTATGAAGACTCTGATGGGTTTTGACACAGAGCAGGGGGACTGAGTAAAACAGAAGATTAAATATCAGATGAGGCTCTGGTGAGGCGCACTGTTTGGGGAAAACAAACCAGTCCGAACCTGCACGCCGAGGATGCCGAAGATGATGAAGAAAGCACAGCAGATGAGCACGATGTTGCCTATGGGCTTCAGGGATGTGATCAGAGTTTCCACCACCAGCTTGAGCCCAGGGGCCCGACTGATCACCCTGCATGCAAAACAGCACATAAATATTTAGAGTATTATACCAAAAACAGTACCATTCAAAAGCCTGGAGTCACAGTTTCCTGCAGCACCTTACTTTACAGATCGATAATGAGTACATAATGATATGGAAGTATTATGTTAGCAAACTATACTAAAAAAATTAACTGCTTCTTTTCTACTTGTGACTAAACAATAAGCTAGTAAATGTAGTAGATATAAGTTGTAATAACATGATAACATTATGGTAATAACTTGTACTAACACTAATTTTCTCTGTGTAATTACATTGTAGTGGTAACTGTTAAGAAAGAATAAACTAGCAATTGTTGTGCCAGTAAAATAATGGTAATAATGGATGGAAACAATGATAAACTCTAATTACCTGAAATTAAATGCTTATTTTGCATTCAATAATATAGTAATAATAATAATTAATAACTATTACAGAAAGAGTAAGTGATATTAAACAAATCACCATCACTGTAGCCTTATTTTTATAAGGATAAGATGGGCAGCTTAATCACCATTCTTTTTAAATTTTAAATTAGGGTTATTACTCCAAAATACTCATTTACTTGTTTCTACATTGTTTTTACCTATTATGTGTTTATGGTCAGGTGCAGTATGATGTTCAGACATGGTTACAGTAATTACAGTGAAACCAAATGGTATTGCCGCTGTAGAATACAAATGTACTTATTTCCGTTTAATTTCTCAGATACTGTATCTCACATCAGGTGAAAACATCAGTTCTTTTAGTAACAGCACTGTAATTACTGCATTATAATCACTCATGGTTCTTCTATTACTTTTATATGTCACCCCACCTACAGTCAAGTGTAGTGTGGAACAGATGAGGTAAATGTACTGAGATCACACAGAATCAGGGCTGGAAAACCCAACGACATGTTCCTTTTGTGCTACCTGTGATAGAAAAAACTACTTTGTGATAAAACTTCTTTCTTAAACTTTTCCATAAAAACAAAAAAAGCTGCTCAACATTGAGAATAAACTTGTCATTATTATAATTATCTGCTATTAGCAATAACAAAATTCACATTCAGAATTCCTCAAATCTGGGACAAAGATGGCCAAATCGTGATGCTGATAACTTGACAAAAATGTACATGATTACTTTATAGTTTGGTAAAATACATGTAAAATATGTTATTATTGAAAAAAGGAACAAAACCATTATGAATATTATGATTACTAATATGACTAATTAATTCTAAACATTTGAATGGTAGCATACATAAAGATGTTAAGTCATGGAGGGCCACGCATTATTGTGCAGAAGTCAGAGACCACCTTTTGTTTATTAAATTTCCAGCCAAGATGACAAACAGCTTAAAACGTATATTTAACACAGAAACCTTGACAACTAAAAATAATACTTATTTTGTTCAGTATTTATGGTGTCCACTCTTTGCCTCTTTGCCTTTATTGCAGCTTCCATTCCTTTCAGGAGACTCACTTTCAGTTTCTTTTATCTGCAGAGATATTTTTCCACACCTCCAAAGTTTAGTCTTAGAAGTTGGTTGCACTTTCTGCTTCTTACGATACAAGCAATCCAAAACACTTTCAGTGAGTGTGTTTACATGCACACCAATTGTACAATCACTATCAGATTTCGGCAGTTATCTAGTTATTCAAGCAGTCATGTAAACAGCAGGCTTACATTTCTTAAGTTAGATTAAGGCTGTTGTTGGATTCCAACATATCTGATAAAAGGTCTGGATTTCAGTTCAGGAATTGGGTTTTTCAGCGTATGTGTAGCCTTCTTCGGATTTCTTTCGTTTTTCTTAGTCTGAGCATGGGTGCAAATAGAATAGAGCTGTCCCGGAAACAGCATCAGCATTTAACACAGCACCTGTGAGACAGCAACAAGTCCTTTTTGGAATGATGCTGAACCCAACAACCTGCTTGACAAAATAAAGATTCTGAATATTCTTCTATAATGATTTTTATTCACATTTGTCGGTGAAGTGACTCTGTGTTTTAAAAAAGTTTAAATTTCCGTGTCCTTCTTCTTCTGTGAGTTGATTGGCTGGCTGTGAAGCAGAAATCTGATTATTGCTCATGTAGGTCTGGAGTTTTCCCATTACTTGATTACCCAAGTGCATGCAAACTCATAGAAATTAGTGAAAAACTCAAATTTTCTGCAGTTATTTGATTATTAAGTGCATGTCAGCGCATTCAGTGATATTGAGATCTGGACTCTAAGGTGGCCAGTTAATTACTCTGAGAACACCAGCACCTGCCAAGGTTCTAACAGCTACACATCAGTTCAGAGAGTGTCGAGTTGTCTTCTCACAGTAGAAGGATGGACAGAAACACCTGTGGATGTTTTCAGATCTGAAGCAGCTTGATTTTCTTCTCCCTCTCAAAGATGACAGATTTAAGTGCTGTTTATCTGACGGGGACAGTTGTGGTGTCTACCAGGTCCTGCATGGCCCATTTTTTCTGTATCTTTTAAGCATTTTTTGATCTCCAGGTCTGGAAACTCTTGATTTTTTTTCCTCTATATTCCTTTGACTTTCCTTTCATATGCAAGTAGATTATCTGCAGAAATATTGCCTAAATGATTTGTACTTAATGGCTGTTTTGAAAGTAAATGAATGAAGGGTGGTCTCTGACTTCTGCATAGCACTGCAGCTCTGCAGTATTCAACTCCTGATGGCCTTGACGAAGGGCTGAAGAGTTGACTCATGTGTATTAAATGATTGCAGGGCTGGAGTCTCACATGCCTTTAACATAGTACAACCCATTCACTATTTATAATTTAGCAGCCTATGAATACAGCTGTAACATAGAGAACTTAAACCGAAGCATGATTCATTCATCTTTCAGCTTCAGCGTGCCCTACTTCGAGCTTTCCCTGAGTGTCTGTGCACTGTAGCGTAGCAGCGGCCGCTCCAGCCGAGTAGCCTGCGTTTTGCCAGCAGGTGTGTGTACACACACATACACACACGCGCAGACAGACACAGAGCAGGTGCAGGCTGGAACACAAGTTTCATATTCCAGCGTTTCATCTGAATGGGCAGGCAGACAGAGACGGTCCAGCCGCGGGGGCGGAATGTCCACTGCAGCCGCGAGTATACACTTCACAAAAACATCTCGCCAAAAAAACACAGTATGTAAGACTTCAACGCTGGAAAGGAAGCTGAGATATCTGCCAGTGAGATGCAGGAACTTCCCTTGACCTCCCAAGATAGCTTAAAAAAAAAGTAGTAAATGTCTAGAAAATGGCCAAACAATATAAAACAAACTATTGAAAAACAGCAGTTCAATATATTTAGCACATATTTTGACATGTCACACATACTGCATATATGTTGCATAAATATTTTTAATATGGGCCAGTATACGTACTATTTGTTCCATTTGAATTATGCTTAGTGACATGGTTAAGGCGTAAGTCGTTCAGAGTGGTCTGATGTGAAAAGCTCTGTTCTAGACTTATGTGAACTGGTCAAGTTAAATGGCTTCGAAGATGCTAAACTGAGTAATATTCAAGTGAATCACACACAGGTGAGCTGAGTCAATTCTGATTAATAATTGGATCAATAATTAGCATGTAGTACACCAACATATCATTTAATATGGTAATATTAAGAAGGCACAAGTATAATCATGCACTGGTTAATTGACACTCTTTGATATCAAATGTTGCAATGTTATCCCAAGAATTAATAAATTCTGTTTTGCCTTTACGTCAAAAGTGAGGGAAGTTAACCAGACTGAAATGCATGTTATGTGGATCTTTATATTGCAATGCAAAGACTATTTACATTCAAGTGGCTATCCAGCATCTACAGGGAATGAATGAGTATTATTACCAGTAAAATTCCTTCATGCATTCATGAGTCCCACAACCATACTAAGATTCGAATGGTTGTTCATAGCATATTTTTGAGTAGTTTACTGTTTATATAGTAAAGTAGCAGGCAAAGAAATGCTTAAGAAAAAAAAAAATATTTTAAAAAAGGTGACAAGTGATATGTTGTGTTAAAGCACTTAATGACCAAAGTGGTAAAGTGAGGTCATTTTTATTTTGGCTGTCCAGAAATGAGGCACTTCACTGAAAATAATAAAGTTTTTCAAACGAAAAAGCTCATTTTTATTTTGAAAAACTATATTATTTTCAGTAAAGCGCCTCATATCTGGACAGCCAAAGTAAAAATGACCTCGCTTTGAAGTATGTCTCATTAAAAAGACATAGAAATCCATATTAATATCCTGTAAAACATGTATGCTTAATGAATGTTGATTCAAACATTCATGAACATGCTATAAATCGTATGTAGTGTTTATGTAAGATGTTATGAACGTGTTATGTAGACACTCTTCACATAAAGTATTACTAAAAGATCCTTCACAGAATGGTGTTCCAGGGAATGGTCACATATGCATTGCTTGATGCCTGAGACATTATTTCATGACATTTTTCATAGAGGATTTTGGTCTAAAACGTATTTATTTAAATTCATTCATGGCAGAGAGGTACATGCCAGGTGCTATAAGTCAAAAATGTCCCCAAAGAGAACATTTTTTTCACAATTACCACTTTTTACCATTGTCAAAATTACCTTCACTGGTCATTCTGGATAGTGATAAATTCTCTACATATTATTTGATATTGTGACCTCTGGTTCCTATCACCACCACTGTAAAGAAATCAAGTTACAATGAACCATTTCACGTCAGTCCACTCTGAATGGCTTTGTTTACCGCTCAGTGATTGAATTATGCAAATATTAGTGGAAAAATCAGAGGAACTCTTTTTTTGACAGTGTGCCTGAACCTCCCTACCTGAGGGGGCGCAGTGTCCTGAGCAGTCTGAGAACACGCAGAACGCCCAGGATCTTCGCGCCTCCCGCCATCGACACCACAATGTCAATCAGAGACACAAAGACCAGGAAACCGTCCAGAATGTTCCAGCTGCTGCGTAGGTACGCTCGCTCGCCCAGATACAAGCCCATCGATACCACCTGAGAGAGAGAGAGAGAGAGAGTGGGGGGTGGGGGTTATTTCACACCTTCTAAGAGCTTTCCCAGCATGACTTTCCTCAGTCTAGCAAAAAACACGAGAGATTTTATGAGCATAAAAAAGCCATGTCTGCTTTCAGAAACATTTTGACAGAGTGCCATAGGGGCTTCTAGGAAGGGCTGGTGAGAAACTAATAGGGGGGAAGAGAGAAGCAGACAGACAGGAGAGAAAGAGAGAGAGAGTGAGGCAGAAAGGCCAGTGAGGTGGGAGCTCTGTCAGTGTAAACACCACAACTCCACAACAATTCAATACAAAGTGAATATGATTATTTAGGAAATTCTTCCAATTTTCAGATTTCCCCATGCTGAAAAAATGAATGCATTGTACGTGAATGCATTACATGCGTGCATAATTTACACATGAAAAAAATCGATTAAATCAATATAACTATTGTGAAATGTTAATCAACAGACAGAAAAAAACACTAAACACAATGCATGCCTTTTTCAGTGCATGGCACAATTCAATTCAGTGCAATGTTAATATTTTCATTCAATCCAAAATGATCATTAAAATCCACTGAATACACAAATGTGTCTGGGGAAGCTGTTTAAACTGTGTAATGTGGACTATAAAAGAAATATACTTGTCCTGCACCTGTAACAGCTTTCAAATATCCATTTATCCATGTGGAAAATAACTGTGGAAAATGGTCAGCCCTGATGTGAATGGTTTGTTTTGAAACTTTAACAATGTTTACAGACTTCATCAAACTCTTCTTCTTTCAAAAAGGTGGAAAAAATCAGTTCTCCACAATACGGGCCCTTAATGCAGGATATCAAAACATCTTTCATGTTTACAAATGAATATCTGGGAATGTCAGTGTTTTGTTATGGTGGATAAATTAATGTTTTTTAAAGAGGTTTTACAGGCTGGTTACCACAGTAACTCAGTTAACTCTCCCAGAGCACCGGCCTACAATATGCCAAGCTTTTTTTAGATGCAAAGCATCTCATGGACCTGGGGTTGGATTCACAAAAGTGTTGTAATTAAGAAAATCTTATGAAATGTGCCTTGAGAGAAAATATTAATCTTCAAAAAAACCTTCCCAAGAATTTTCTTGATGTCTTCTATGTTCTTTTCTTAACCTTACGACAGTCTTAGATTGTAAGAATTGATAAGGTGAACTTCTTAAGCTTAAACTTCTTAAAACACATTGGTACAGTAAACCAAGGAGAAATTTTTTGGGCATTTGAAAAGGTTTGAAATGTTTGTTTTGATTTTGTTTGACCTCCAATTTGTTGTCCTGCAGCACTGTTGTTACATTTAACCGCATACTCAAGAAAATATGGTATACTTTGTATTTGTAGCACAATATTGATAGTCTACTTGTCAAATAACTGCCAACATATGAAAAAAAGGTTTCTTAAAAATAAGAGAATATTCTTAAGAGAATATTTGAGAAATTAGGTTTTTATCTGAATTGCATTTAAGAACATATTTCATAGTGTCTGACTTAAGATCCTTCATAGTTTTTTTTTTTTTTTCTAAGGGAAGCGTTCATGAATATAGCCCCAGACTAACTCACTCACTCACATTTAGCAGGCTTAAGATTCATCACAAAGGGGCGCTATTAGCACTCCAGTCACTTTTGTTGCTTTATAGGAATGATGCTTTGCATCAATGACACTATATGTCCTTCTTTATGTTTTACATTTGAAAATAGCCCAAGAATTTTATTTTGGCCAAAACATGAGGTCATACATTATTAAATATAACTACCATTGACTGCAATTATGTATCTCTATAAAAATAAAACTGATTGATTCTACAATCTCTGCAGCTGAGTCGCCACATCCGATGCGTTTTTACACCTTTAGAAGCTCAATGGTGCTTTGACAGCGTTGAGGCCTTCAGCCCTCACACCTCAACTCCACAGTGACTGGGTGGACCACAAACCGCTGGTGCCATGCCAACTGTTGCCACGGCACACTGAGCGGGCGCAGTGCCATGATTGGATTCTGCCATTCAGACATATGATAGTGTCAATAAGCCAACAAAATCGACGTCTCTCTCCGCAGGGGATCGAGAGGTAAACAGAACGCACACTCCCGGCTAGATTTTAGCTTTTCCTTTCCTTCCACTTTTCCATTTTCAGTTTTATTTATCCATATGGTGCTTTTCACAGCAGACATTGTCACGAAAGCCATTTTACACAGCAGGATCCAGAGAGCACAGCGGAGATGACAGGAGCAGGGAAAATTCCCTGAGATACTGAGATGTGCAGAGGCAAATACTTGGGAAGATCCAACACTGAAATGAGGAAACAGGTAAACATATCCTCCGAAGGCAAACATCACATATTGACTGCCAGTAACATAAAAAATTGTATTATATTTGTGCATTGCTTTTAAAAAAGAAAAGAAATTGGATATCATGAAACTGCTTGCAATCTCTCCCACTCTCTCTGTCTCCCTCTCTCTCTCTCTCTCTCTCTCTCTCTCTCATCTCTATCTCTCTCAGTAAAATTCAATATAGTTTTATTGGCTTGACTGTATCAAGCATCATATTGCCAAAGTAAACACATACAGTACTGTGCAAATGTTTTAGGCAGCTGAGAAAAATAGATTTAAAAAGCTTTTTAACTTGCAGTAATTGTTCATTTGCTCTGAAAAATCTCTTATAATACAATAATTTTAATATAATAAGCAGTGAGTTTGTGTAGTGAGAATGTGTTCATTTAACCATTTCAAACTTCTCCTTAAGGCCAGTATTATTTGTAGTTAACACCCAATACCTGTTAATCGTGTTAAATCACGTGTGTTGGTGAATTTATAGATAAATATAATTACTTGGGGCATCCAAGAGAATTTAGGAGCTAAACTTTGTTCATCATTAGTTCACAAGATCTAAATTACTTCACATCACATTCAAGCCAGGTACCTTCGTTGGTTTAATATCCAGTCAAAACAGCCATAAGGAAGCCATAAGGAATTTTTCAGGAGATTAGATATAAGAAAATACACTTGCAAATAGAAGGAGAATGTCAAAAAAGTGAAAAAAGCAGGAGTTTCTAAAACTGGAGTTCAAAAAATTATTATAGGAACTGGCAGCTGAAAGCCTTCATCTTTGAGAGAGAAGAGAAAATTAGGTAGTGCTTTATTTGGATGGTCCACTTTAGATGCTTTGTAGATACTTCATTCACTTTCAAGTTACATTCAGCTAAATGTCTACTAAATTGACCATCATTTTCTCTAAACCTGGCCCAAATCCTAATCCTAACCTTAATCTTAACCCAAAACCTAAACCCAACACCTTGGTCCTAGCCCTAAACCTGGTCCAAATCCTAACCCCACCACTGTTTAGAATCAAGAGGTTCAACATATAGTTTGTTAACAATTTGAACACCTGTAGATGATCTATAGGGGACTATAGTGGATTACCAAAAAAGAGTGAGAGCAAAAATTAAGTTGCTTCAGATCTGAAAACAACCACAGGTGTTTCTGTCCATCCTTGCACTGTCAAAAGACAACTCAGTGCTATGAGTCTGAAACGACGTGTAGCTGTCAAGAAGCCTCACTGAGAAAAGGAGACAGACACATCAAACAAAGCAGCTGCTGGGGTTCTCAGAAGAACAGACTTGACCACCTCAGAGTCCAGGCCTCAACATAAATGAATGTGTTTGGCATTACTTGTATAGACAGAAGAAGAAAATACAACCAACAATACAACTTTTTTAGGTGTGGAAAAGCGTACCTGCAGATTTTTTCGGAAAAAAAAAAGTATCCTGAAAGAATGAAAGCAAAGAGTGGGCACACTAAATATTGATGTTGATTGATGTTATGGTGCCCTGTGATGGATTGGCGACCTGTCCAGGGTGTATCCTGCCTTCCGCCCAATGACAGCTGGGATAGGCTCCAGCACCCCACCGCGACCCAGAAGGATAAGCGGTTTAGATGATGTATGTATGTATGTATGTATATGATGTTATTGTTGATTGTTGGAGCTTCAGTGTAATGTTCTGATGAATATATGTGGTTTTCTGACACTGAGAAATAAATAAAATGTAGTGACCATTTTGACTGGAGACTTGCATCTATATCTTAGAGTATATTATAAACCAAAAATAAACGTCTAATAATAACCTTTCCTATTGCTCTCTCTTTCTCTCTTTCTATCTCTCTTTCTCTTTCTCTCTCTCTCTCTCTCTCTCTCTCTCTCTCTCTCTCTCTCTCTCTCTCTTACTCTCTCTCTCTCTCAGGGCTGAATTAATTTGTTAATGACAGGCTCTGCTGGGCTACCTAATGGAGTGGGGGAAGAATCAGCGAGACCCTGAGAACAGAGCCAGGACAGACACATGACAGACTGCCTATGAGAAATTTAGAGTAATTAATATCATCATCAGCTAATTACTCACTGGGGTTTGGAGGAAGGGAAGAGGAGGAGGAGGAGGAGGTGGAGGAAATGGGAGAGAGACAGAAAGAAAAAGGAGAGGAGAGAAGGAGAAATAGAGGTGATATTATGTTGACAGTTTCCTTTATGTGTCTTTATGGTGACACAATCTATGAGATTAAGAAATAGAAATAAGAAGCCGTTACCTATTTGTAGCACAATTTACAATTCATTTAGAACGTGAATTTAGACTATAGTCCACACAGGGTCATTTTCCTGGACATGGATTAGGCCTGCTCAAGGGCTGCACTGTAACGTCAGTGGAGATTTACAACTGAAAAGCTTCTGCAGCCTACGCTTAGGCTTGATCTGGTTCTGGGAAACAGGCCCACAGTGAATAAGATGAAGGAGTTATTTTCTGCAGTTTATTACAGATCGTTTGCCTTGGAGAGCAAAACCATCTGAGCATGAACAAACATTTCAAACGATATAAGAGACTCGCTATAACACACAGCGTTAACCTCAGAGCCTGAAAAAGCTTATTTGTGGGAAAGTTATTTGTGAGAATTCATCCATAAAGAGGTCCATCTGAGCAAGAAACCATAGCATGTGACAGAGTGGCTAAATTATACATGACTCTAGATTATTAAAAAAGATATTTAAAGCATGAAACAGACATAATACATGAATAAATAATTTTCATAAAACATAGCCTATAAAAAGTTAACACATAAACGTCACCGCTCTCTTAAAAAGCCCAAGAGTAGCATCACACACACACACACACACACACACACACACACACACACACACACACATACAGCTGTATTCCTGGAGGAAACATTGAGTTGACACAGACTGGTGGAGATTTGCACATGTGCAGTGGGGTGTTTACCTTGACCGTCATCTCGGCTACAAAGATGGCAGTGAAGATGTAGTTAGATATGGTAAGGAAGACTCGCTCCTGTAATAAGATAGAGAAAGAGAGTCCATGGAGACAGAAAGATAAAAAAAGAAAGGAAAGGATAAGGGAAAAGGAAAGGAATAAGAAACATTAAAAGAAAAAAAGAAAGGAAAAAAAGAAATGTAAAAAGAAAAAAATGAAAGGACAAGGTAAAAATAAAAAGGAAAGGAAAGGAAAGGAAAGGAAAGGAAAGGAAAGGGAGTATGAAACAGAAAGGAAAGGAAGGGAAAGGAAAGGAAAGGAAAGGAAAGGAAAGGAAAGGAAAGGAAAGGAAAGGAAAGGAAAGGAAAGGAAAGGAAGGGAAAGGAAAGGAAACAGGAAAGTAAAAGGACATTGAAAAGGAAAGGAAAGGAAAGGAAAGGGAAAATGAAAAGGAAAGGAAAGGAAAGGAAAGGAAAGGAAAGGAAAGGAAAGGAAAGGGAGTATGAAACAGAAAGGAAAGGAAAGGAAAGGAAAGGAAAGAAAAGGAAAGAAAGAGGAAAGGAAAAGAAAAGAAAGGAAAGGAAAATACATGAAAGAAATCAAAGGAAAAGGGGAAAGGTAAGGAAAGTCAGTTATCTCTTCTAGCACAGTCAATGTTCTTTTCTATAGCCTTAACAACAGTAAAACAGCACCGTGTCAAATAAATTGCAGAGCAGTGAGCCCCCATTGAGAACGGCAGTGAGAGGGAAAAGTGTGGCTTCCATTCTGACTAATATCCTGCCTTTATTACTCAGGATTAGGGAGTGTGTAAATGTCAGCATGCTCAAGTGGAGCTGTCACTCCAGAGCAGGACTAAAACCTCACAGCTCTAGAACTCTCTGCCAAAGGATTTCGGAACTCACACTCAGCTGAGATATAGATGGAAGGGGATTCTAGAACTTTTCTATTGAGTGAATCAGAACGTTTGTAAACATGAAGGTTGGATGTACTTCCAGGAGCAGAACTCACATACACTCAGTGGTGGAAGAGGCTCATTTTAAGGGGTAGTAAATGCAAAAAGTATAGACTGAAGCAACTTTTGAATAAACTTGCCAGCTCACTAGCCTGCACACTCATATTTATTCTCAGAAATAAATGTAACTGAGAGCATGTTAGCTAGCAATCTGGAGCAGTAAGAAATGGATTTGGACTTTACCTGGAATTAAAACTTATCTTTGATCTGACAGGCTGATTCAATTCCAGATTCATTGGTTTTTTATTCCATTCAAAAACAGTTTTTGTGAATTAATCGATTCAGTACATTAAATGATTCAGCAATTTGCGGCTTCATAGCACTTTAAGTTCTGAGACTTCAATTTCTGTATAGCTTGTGTGCTGTGTACTATTCCAAATAAAGGGCATTGTTGAGTTCTTTGCAGCAACTCCTCCTTTATTCTTCTGTACAATTTCATGCTATCTAAGTGAAATCAGATTGGCAGGTTAGGTATGACGCAAGCGAGCTAAAAGCCAAGACATCTCCGACTGGAGCAGTTGAGTGGCAGCACTTTTAGCTGACTTCACTACCTTCTATGTGTATCAGCATAGGATTACAAGCTAACTGCACTACACAGCACTCACATATACACCGATTAGGCATAACATTATGACCACCTCCTTGTTTCTACACTCATTGTCCATTTATCAGCTCCACTTACTATATAGGTGCATTTTGTAGTTCTACAATTACAGACTGTAGTCCATCTGTTTCTCTGCATACTTTGTTAGCCCCTATTTGCCCTGTTCTTCAGTGGTCAGGACTCCCATGGACCATCACAGAGCAGGTACTATTTGGGTGGTGGATCATTCTCAGCACTGCACTAACGCTGATGTGGTGGTGGTGTGTTAGTGTGTGTTGCGCTGGTATGAGTGGATTAGACACAGCAGTGCTGCTGGAGTTTTTAAACACCTCAGTGTCACTGCTGGACTGAGAATAGTCCACCAACCAAACATATCCAGCCAACAGCGTCCTGTGGGCAGCATCCTGTGACCACTGATGAAGGACTAGAGGATGACCAACACAAACTGTGCAGTAGCAGATGACCTATCGTCTCTGACTTTACATCTACAAGGTGGACTGACAAGGTAGGAGTGTCTAATAGAGTGGACAGTGGAGCAATCTGGAGCAGTAGGAAACGTGAGTGGACTCCAGCAGCACTGCTGTGTCTGATCCACTCAGACCAGCACAACACACACTAACACACCACCACCACATCAGTGTAACTGCAGTGCTGAGAATGATCCACCACCCAAATAATACCTGCTCTGTGAGTGTCCATGGGGCTCCTGACCACTGAAGAAGATGGTAAAAGGGGGCTAACAAAGTATGCATAGAAACAGATGGACTACAGTCTGTAATTGTAGAACTACAAAGTGCACCTATATAGTAAGTGGAGCTGATAAAATGGACAATGAGCGTAAAAACAAGGAGGTGGTCATAATGTTATGCCTGATTGGTGTAGAGTGTCATCTTGATCTGATAAAATTAAATTTAGGATCTGATAAAGATCTGATTTGTAAATCTCTCAGGCTCAGCCATCGCATCTTGTTGAACTTGCCGTCACTGGACAGTTCAACATGTTTGCAGGAGAACACTAACAATTTTCATCTAAAAGACACTTGTTAAGTTATGCAGTGTATGCAAGGCTTTAGATAACAGCTGCTCTCCTTCAGGTCAACTAAACTAAAGCTGTATCAGAGGCATATGCTGTATGTCCAAAAGTATGTAGACACCAGCTTATCCTGTATTTCTTCCTATATCAAAAGTGCCTGTCCTTTGCTGCAACTCCAGCCTTTTCTCTTCTACACTACTGTAGGGTTACATTCCATTACTAAAATCTGGCACTGATTTTGGGTTATTAGGTCTGGATCACAAATGGTCATGCAAGTCATCCCAAAGGTGGAACAATGGTGTTTTAACACTCCATAGAATGTATTTCCACTACATGAAGCTTTACCCCACTCTAACTGACTCTTGGCATTATGCATGGTAATCTTTGCTGAATCGAGATTGGATGCTTGGACACTATTGGAGACTAGTGTAGGACTGAAAAGTTAAAGAGAAAGTTTCAGGAGTATTGTAGGGAGATCCTACCAGACTGCCTTGATGAATCTTGGGTCTTTCCAGAGCCACAGTGATGCAGTTGAGGAAGATGAAGGCCAGCACCACATAGTCAAACAGCTTGTGAGCTATGATCTTCTGGCAAGTCAACCTGAATCTAGAGAGAGACACAGAGACGGGTGAGGAGAGGAAGAGAAAGAATGTGAGCTAACCAGTTACATGCACAGACTGACCCCAAAGGTTTGAGCACCTGCCTTTTTGTCCCCAGACGGTAAATGTGCCCTCCTCATTGTTGTGTGTAATAACTGTATTACTGCTCAAGATCAGGTGAGGCACAGCCTTGACTCAGGAATTGAGTTTGGGTGGCTCAAAATGCAATTTATAGCTATTTCAGTCTAAAGGGTCACTGGCTAGGCTGAACTTCACCCCATTCCAGACACCTCTGAATGAGAGCAGCCAAAACGGCAGCAGGGCCAGTGTTCCCCTAGATGAGGCATCCATCCACTGTCAAACCTCACCATAGCAACTAGGTTTGACCCTCTAAGCTCCCTAGTTTTAGCATAACCCTCACCAGAGACTGGTAATACCTGGGAAAAGAGCACTATGCTTACATATTTGAGACGATTTCTCAAAACTTGTGCCTCTGTAAGATACCCAACCTCTTAATGGAGTTTTTGCACTCAGCATTATTACTCATCTAGCTTCAATGGCTATGTGCAAAGTAGTGCAGAATGCTGCACCCTGAGGCGAGGTAACACGGATGGCTAGCATGAATTTATGATGAATTCAACTAAACAAGTTCTTTAAGTATTTTTAAGCCCTTAAATGGCCAGGGCCCACTGGTGTTACACGCTTCTATAACCTAAGAATAGCTCTGCCAGTTTGCATTAAGTTACTATAGTTATTGAGTAAAAAGCTTTACACTACAAAAACTAGCATCTTGTCAAGTAAAATCATCTTAAATCTAGTCAACAAATCTAATATTTCTCCTGTTGAGATTGTTGTAGACTTATAGTAAGAGTATTTAACTTATTTCCTTATTTCCTTTTTTTACTTATTTTAAGTGAAGTAAAATTATCCCACAATATTGGCATATAATGTTGCTTGTTTTAATAAATGTAAGAAAGAAACCAGCAAGATTATCTGCCAATACAGTAAGATAAAAACTTTCTTGACAAAATTACTTAAAACAGGTACAAATATCTAGAAATAAGCTAGATAATCTTATAATAAATGCACAACCATCTCAAAATAAGAAATGTATCATTTAACGACTTGAATTAAGATAGTTTCACTTGACAAAATACCATTTTTTGCAGTGTAGTGTGTAATATGCCCAGGATTTTAAGAGTTGAATGACTTTTTTTGTTTCTTTTGGTCTTTGTTGATGGAACATGCTGTAGTTTGGGCTCGAATTTTCATGGCTTGAAGTTCCCAAATACTGAAAAGAGAACTGATTCTTAACGTAATAAGCGAGTACACTGGTATTCCAACTGTTTGGGCATTTGGGTTCTTGGATCGGCTTTGCTGCGTGAGGTATAACTGCCTTTGGAGATTTTGGCTGAGTCAACTCTGACCAGTCAGGGATAATGCGCATGTTTGAAACCCCACCAATAATATGTCTTTGAGAAACCATCCCATTCCAAATGTTCCATAAGTTATCTGAGACAACAACCAAACGTACAGAAAGGGGTGCTGCTAATTTGCTAAATCAAATTTTCGTTAATGTAAATATGAATTTATTGAAGGCAGTTTGGACCTGTTAAAGAATCCAACAGCTTATACATTTTTTTTTTTTTCACATGCTCTTAGAAATGGGATTAAATTATGTATACATCTACTGTATACGGGATGGTGGGGTTCAATTCCCTGCTCAGTCAGAGATGCCAACAGCTTAGTCTGCCTTGTGAAAGATTAACATTATGTTTTCCTTCCTCTGAAACATGATTAGACTGTTTGTCTGTATATTAAACTGCATTTGATTCATGTTCAGTCTGCCAGTTTTTTTCCCTTGAGCCTTTTTCCCCCCAAACTGTCTGTGGAGCCAACACCTCACTTCAACCTTGGTGGCACTTGTTGACACCAATGAAACTGTCTCACACCTCAGCCCCACAGGCATACTATCAACAGTGTGAGGCAAAGGACGAGACTAGAATAAGCCACTGAACTGTAGGGCAGAGACTCCATTAAAACAGGAGTCCAAGTTCCCCTAGCAGAGGTGAGTAGAGTAGCCTAAATCCATATCACTGCTGTTGGAACAGTACCTTGTATGTCTACTTGTGTCATTTTTCAGTTTTCGGTATATTTTGAAAATGCCTGTTGCCTTTTACATTGTGTACAGATTTCATGATGAATGGACCAAAAGAACTGACCCAAAATGACTTGGGAAAATGTCTGGTTCCATTGACTTACATTGAAAGCAAAGTATGTTTTTTCCTCCTTCTGTAAAGTTACCAAATTGGAGATACAAGGTTTTGTTCTGACAACAGCAACCTGCAAAAGTCTCGGTACTTCACTGAAATGATGACTCAAGAAGAAGCAAAAGAAGAATAGCAAAAAAAGAACCTGAGTAGAAGTAAATACCCATCACATTAAAAATACGGAAACAAATAACCTTTAATATTAAGAACCTTATATCACTGAAGTTGAACGTCTAAGAACATCCAGCACCTATAACCAGGCATGTAACATTCAGGTTCTGGAGGGTCACAGCCCTGCCGAGATTAGTGTTTATACTGTTCTAACACTCTGAATCCATCTCAGGAAGGTTGTGCTAATTAGCTCAGTTGAGAGGAAGCAGGTGTGTTAAATCAGGTTGAATGTTAAACTCTGCAGCACTATGGCTCTTCAAGGCTGCAGCCTGACACTCCTCATCTACAGCATAGGAAATGAAGTGTGTTAGGTGCTTTTTCCCATTTTTTGGGGTATTTTTTGTCTAAAATAAAATGGCAAATGCTTAAAAAAAAAGCTGTCAGCCACTTCATGGGAGTCCAAGTCAATCTTCGAGTCTTAAGCAGAGAATTTTTAGTTTAGTCTTATTATTAGCTGCATGCAGAGCTTCAAATAACAAACCTTTCACTTTAGAAGAACCTTCAGTCTGAAGGACAGAACAGAGGTGCTACATGTATTAAATGTGGTGCTTAAAGGAAAGAGGCAAAATAACTTGAAACGGTGGTCTAGTTTGTAGTTAGTATGGCAAGTAAATGCTAATTCTGCTGAGGTTTTTAAGATAAGTGATCTGTAACTTATTAAAACTTCAGATAGATTAGCTGGGAACTTCAGCTAAATTAGCTACTGGACTACTTCTACAGACGACTTCTAGATTTCATTGCTTGCTCGTGTTCACTTTGTATATAACGGAAATGTAATTAACATATATGCTAATGCTGAAATATCATTATTGGTTGATGCATATTTATACTTTTAAAACATAAACAGCATGACTTCTTTCATCATGTCGACAATGCCTGACAACAAATAGAGTATTTGACCTTACACACTTAAAAATGACGGCTCTTTGGTAAAGAAAATGGTTCTATATAGAACAATCAGGACTCAAAGAACCCTTTGCATGATTAAAGGGTTCATTGCATCATAAAAGGGTTCTTTAGATTGACAGAGAATGTGCTGTAGATGGTTCCGTATAGAACCTTTCCTGATGCAAAGGGTTCTCTGAGTGTTCTTGGCTCTTTGTAAAACCATTTTTTTACTAAAGAACCATCTATTTTAAGATTGTATTGTTATGATGTCAACTTGTAACAGTAGTAGAACCCTCTTTGGTGCTACACAGAACCATTTTCAAAAAGGTTCTATAAAGAACCATGTACAACACATTCTCCATCAATCTGAAGAATCATTGCACCATGTAAAGAACCACTTGAGCATGAAATGATTCTATATAGAGCTCATGATTCTAAATAGAACCACTGCCTTTACTAAGAACTCTTGAAGAGCCACCTTTTTTAAGTGTATATTTTAAAGGGACTTGCAAAGCTTTTGCAGCTTTAACTAATAAGCACATAAATCTTTTTCGTCTACAGCGAGTTTGCCTGACTGTTGTCGCTTGATCTAAACATGGCATTGCCCATATGAGAACCCTTACAGGCAACGACAAATCACTTTTACGCATAGTGATTAGTTTTTTGGGGGGCATAAACATCACTTTTTGCTCCTTTAGGTCTCGAGTCTTAGCAGAGTTGTGAGTCAGTCGTCAACTGACTTGAGACCCCATCTCTGGTGTGGGCAACACAAAGCAAGCCAGGAGCTGAACCAGCACAGCAGAACAAGATAAAACCCAAAAGGAGAGACGGCTCAGTGTGATTGGTCAAAGTCGAATTTAGCATTTTAACTGCATGAAATGTTAAACTGGGGTTACACTACTCAACGTTTACCCCGATTTCAGCCCCGATTTTCAGTCTGAACGAGTCTGTGCTGGTCAGCTCTAGTCTGCAGATTTTTGGGTCAGTTGGAGTCGACAATTGGAGAGAATCGAGTCGTGTGTGAGGGACGCACACTCAGATTTTTGGCCTCCCGATCATGTTTTAGACCAGCTGGAGTTTTTCAAACATGTTTGATTCTTTGACCCAACTCTGAGCTTAATCTAGTGTAAACTGGTCAACGACTCAATCTGAACAGACTCCTGCAACAGCCAATAGAAACTGAGGGCATGAAAGAAGAAAATACAGCAAGTAAACAAAGAAAAATGGTGAGAAGTCACTCATATGTGGAGTTTAAGGCATGAGCACAATCGAGTTTATGTACATTTAAAACTCTAAAAAATTTAAATCCACATTTAAATCCATGAGCCTCATTTAAACATGTTTACCTGCTGCTTCTTTACTATGTCAGCGCAAACTACTCGATTCATGTTAATAGCTTATTTATCAATAAAAATGCTGAAAGTCAATGAGTTTCCTTGTATGAATATCACTCTTCTCTTTCATTTTCTTTCTTTTCTGTGCACAATAAAATTAGCACTTCATAAGTATTCATAGGTGTTGTCATAAGAATAAGCCTCTCTGCTCCTCTCTCTGAGGACTCTGCAGAAAGTGACAGCAGTGACTGAAAGCTTCACCTGTTCTCCCCGGGGCTTGATCAATACCCTAATCAAGCTGCAGAAGCCTTCACTGCCAAGGCCGAACCTACCGCACCATCAATATCCCAAACACTCGGGAGGCCTGCACATCGGACTGCTCCAACCAGCTCTGGTTTCTGTTTCCATCCCTCTCTGTGTTTTTTCTTTCCTCCAATTCTCAATCTCTTCTGCCACAGACAACTTAAAAGTCACTAATTATCAGCAATATTTTCACCATTAATAATGCAGATCGCTAATATCAGACATTCAATATATTAGTCAGGCTCTAGTTTGACCTTTGCTTCTTTAGTTTTGCAGTGGACCCACCAGGATACATTTGGACACACGCGAAACTTAAGAAGTACCAAAGACACCAAACATGACTTGGATGATCAATTACATTTAAAGTAAGGTGGAAATTATGTAAATCAGATTTTTGATGCTTTCAGTGGTCAGTGTCTACCAAAGCATCGTTTAGTTGACTGACAGGTTTTGCTATTTCATAATCTTTAAGTTCTAAACAATTATGGCTCTTCAAGGGTTCTTTAGTAAAGAAAATGGTTCTATATACAACCATAAACATTCAAAGACCCCACTGCATGATTAAAGGGTTCTGTGCACCATGAAAGGTTTCTACAGATTGATAGAGAATGTGCTGTGCAACATTTTTGAAATTGGTTCTATATAGCACCAAAAAAGGTTCTTCTACTGGTGCAAGCATGACATTGCAAAAGTGGAAGAATCCTTTTTGGTGCTATACAGAGCCATTTTCAGAAAAGTTCTATACAGAACCATCTAGAGCACATTCTCTATATAGATCCATGAACACTCAAATAACCCTTTGCATGACTAAAAGGTTCTTTGCATCTTGAAAGAGTTCTTCAGATTGAGAATGTGCTGTAGATGGTTCTATATAGAAAGGTTCCATATAGCATCAAAAAAGATGCTTCTATTGGTGTAAGCTTGACATTGTAACAGTAGAAGAACCCTTTTTGTTGCTATATAGAACCAATTTCAAAAAAGTTCTACATAGAACCATCTACAGCACATTGGCTATATAGAACCATGAACACTCAAAGATCTCTTTGCATGATTAAAGCGTTCTTCAGATTGATAGACAATGTGCTGTAGATGGGTCTATATATAACTTTTTAAAATTGGTTCTATATAGCACCATAAAGGGTTCTTCTATTGGTACAATCCTGACATCACAACAGTAGAAGAAACCGTTTTGGTGCTATACAGAGCCATTTTCAGAAAAGTTCTATATAGAACCATGTAGAGCACATTCTGTATATAGAACCATGGACACTCAAAGAAGCCTGTGCGTGATTAAAGGGATCTTTGCATTGTGAAAGGGTTCTTCAGATTGATGGAGAACGTGCTGTAGATGGTTCTATATAGAACCTTTCCGAAAAAGGTTCCACATAGCATCAAAAAAGGTGCTTCTATTGATACAAGCTTGACACTATAACAATAGAAGAACCCTTTTTGGTGCTGTATAGAATCATTTTCAAAAAAAAAGTTCTAAAAAGAACCATCACAAGCACATTGGCATAGAACGATGAACACTCAAAGAAACTCTTGAATGATTGAAGGGTTCTTTGCATCATGAAAGGGTTCTTCAGATTGATGGAGAATGTGCTGTAGATAGTTCTATATAGAACCTTTCCGAAAAAGGAATAGATATATATATATATAGAACCATCTACAGCACATTCTCCATCATTTTGAAGAACCATTTGATGATGCAAGGAACGCTTTAATCATGCAAAGAGTTTCCTGAGTGTTTATGGTTCTATACAGAACCACTTTCTTTACTAAAGAACTTGAAAACCCATAATTTTAAGTAAGTGAGTGTAGGAGAGCTAACATTGTTTCACAACCTTCATCTTTTTCATTTTCACCTGCAAATCTTCTCTGCGTTCAGATTCCCTGAGTAGTAGACACACTTAAAGGTTCTCGGGGTAACAACACATTGTGTGGACTTACTTGTTCTGGGGAGAAAACAAGTAGACAGACCAGTCCTCCCTCGTTTCGCACCAGTCAGGCCTGTACGCCTCGATCATCTTCTGGATCCGAAAACACAGGCTCTTCAAAAAAGATCATAGGGAGAATGAGTCAGTAAATACACATACGCATTCAAGCACAGAATAAAACTATGATTAACTATTCAGCAAGCCAAACCGCAGGCAATCTTATTTCAACAAACATGTCATTTTCCTGCACAGCACATTCCATTAACTTCAATAGAAAGAGTCAAAGAGTCAGATGAGCCGTCTTCTACAAACACTCCTATTTATAAGTACAATCTGCTCCAAACTCGAGACCTAATAATGCTCCATTATCACTCCAAAAGTCAATTTTCACTCCCTCTGAAATGTCTTAGTCAGTATCAATAATTTCCTTTCACAGCAGAAAGCGGTCTGAGTGTTTGTAATGATTTGCTATTATGTGCAGTGACAGAGGGAAATCTGATCGTTGCCTTACAGTCATCAGAAAAGCTATTCTTACACTGAAGAATGCGCAGCAAAAATAAAACAGCCACAAGCAAAAACAGCGTCCCATTAAATTCAACAAGTAGCCCATGCAAGACGCTGCAATGCTGTGGACAGCGCATGGCACGACTGGCGTTATTATAGGTTTACTAGAGGATGATGTGTTCAGTAAATTAAATGAGATGAATGTACAGGAATGACACAGCAGAGCATACAGATATACTGATTACTGTTACTAATGAGTAGCAATACAACTTTCTAATATAATGTGCATAGATACACACTTCAAAAAGATGGTTCTTCAAGGGTTCTTTGGTAAAGGAAATGGTTCTATATAGAATCATGAACATTCAAAGAACCTTTTGAAAAGGGTCCTATATAGAACAAAGAAGGGTTTTGCTATTTTTATGAAGAAGAACCCTTTTTGGTGCTATATAGAATGTTATTCTATACAGATCGAAATCCAAACATTGCATTATGTCATGCTATGTTGGTTAGGACCCTTACATAACTACATATAACAAATGTTAGGGAAGATCTTTGTTTATGTTATGTATTTCTGAAGAAAAAAAGAATATTGAAATATCTGAATATCAGATATATCTGAGTTTTAAATCCTCAGATATCAAAATCTGTATCGGTCTTAAAAATCCTATATTGGTCAGACTCTAAGTCAAAAAAGACCTTACAGAAAAAATTAAACAGACCTAAGAAGATCATTTGCACTAGAACACCAAAACTGGACATCTGAGATGCTTTTATGGACTGAAGAGTGTAAATTTTAATTGGGATTGTTCGGACTGTGAACCTAAGGCAGATTTTTCTGAAAAGAAAAAGAAGTCTTTTAAAAAAGAATGGTATGTGCAAAGGTGAAAGGTGGACAAATACAGAAAAAGATATACTTGGTTATTAAGCCTGCAGTGGTCAGTGTTGGTGTTGAACAATGAATAGTTTGTAGAAATTAAATTTATATTGTGATGTTTTCCACTGATAATAATCATAGGTTCATTTTTATAAGCATGTTAAAGTTAATAAAGTATAAAGTGGTTCCTTCTTAACAAAATACAAGCAAACACTATAAGACAGCTGAAAGCTTTCTGTTCTTTTTTTGTGTAAATGCAAACATGCACTCTAGTAGCTTCTTCAGTTCCCTTTTATGGAATTAGTTCTTCGTCGTTCTCTCCAACTAACGCTCCTCTTGTTTGTTTTTACCTCCTCGCTCATCCCCAGCTCTGTTTTGCACTTTGTAGTTGGTCTCCAAAATAATACTCCACTGTTTGCTGTATCTAACAAAGGCAGCTTGCTATTCCATGTCTACTTCTCTGCTGCGCCTGTTGGATGGGTTTGAGCTGATTCATCTTTTCTCGTCTTGTGTAGGTAAAAACAGACAAATTAAAGAAGGTAAAATTTGCTTCTTTAGCTTTGCTGGAGCTAAAAAGCAACTGAAATGTATGTATATTTAGTATTCTGAACTATTTTGAATTACAGTCTATCAGCTGAACTGATCTGAGTTGAATGAGTGTAATAAAAGTTGAATCAAACTTACATAGTCTGTCTCCTCATCAATGTGGGGCCTGTCCTTACGGGCGTTCAGCTGTGGGTAAACTTCGCTCAGCAGCGGGGCCCGAGGGCCCGGTGCCTTCCCATTACAATCCTGGTGCTCTCCAGAGCCGTGGTCCCCACAGAAGCTCTTCTTTCTGGTCAGAGGGGGGCGCTGCAGGGGGGGTCCAGGCAGCTGGAAGCACTCAGGCAACTCCAGGGAGAGAGCGCGGCGGTCCCGGCGTGGGGGGAGGCGGCGGGATAGGAGAGGGGGAGGGTGAGAGAGCTGGGGAGGAGGGGACAGAAGGGATTCGCGTTCAGCTGGGTGGGAGTGAGGGCCACGGACCCTCAGGCTGCCTCCTACAGTCAGCCCACGGGAGGTACGACCCATGCTATTCCAACTGGAGCGCCGACTCCAGGCAGACTGAGGGTGATGGCGCCCCCAGTGGCGGTACAGGGAACTGCGGCCGTGACGCTGTGGGGAAGAGAGAATGGAAGTGAGGACGTATGTTTTAAAGCAGTATTTTCAGGCATCAGGATGACTGTTAGTACTGTTTTTATCTCTAATACTTTCGTTCAAATGTCAATATATCTTTGCTGATAGATTACATAACTGTGTAAAGCCTATAACTGTATAAGACCCAGGGCTATAGGTCTATCCCGCACAAATACTCTCAACATGAATTTATTATTCTACCTATTCTGTTGCATGAATGTAGACACTTAACGTACCTTACAGGCCTTCTGGGTTCACCTGTGTCACAGTCAAAACACTAAAAGTAAACACTACATAATTCCTCTTTCATCCATTGATTTATTGAATAGCCTTTGGCTTTATCCACTTTAGCTCATTAAAATCTGCTGCCATACTAAAAGTATTTGGCCACAGTAAAATGGATCAGCATGTGGAACTGGAGCATTCTGTGAACTACCATGTTATCTGTCACTGTGTAAAAGAGGCACAATGCTGTCTGTAGTGTTGGATGCATGCTTTAGAGTAATAATAAAATGTAGACTGAATTGTGAACTGTATGCCTACGTGCTTGTTTTCTTCTATGGCTGAAACAATTATTCAAAGTTATCAATAATTGGCAGTAAAAAATGTTGATATATATATCCGCCGGCCACAAAAATGCATCCATTGTGAACTCACCCCCTCTAGGTCTCATGCACAGCACTGCTTTATTGCCTCAGTATTAAAGGGCCCATATAATGGGAGGCTATGTAAATTTCTCTTACTTTTTTATGTTAAACTTGGTAAAAGTTTCAAAATGTACCTAATCTTTATAGTCCATACATAGCAAAATCAGCCAGATTTCAATTTCCTGTTTCTGTGATGTCACACAAAACCACACATTTACACATCATCTCTGTCTTGTATTTCAAAAATAATAAGAGAACGAAAAAAAAAAACTTTTCTTGTTTGATTTTTTTTTTTCCAAGTAATTCTGGACAACGTCTATTGTTCTGTTCATCATGAAAACAAACTAAAAAAAAATGCTGCTGGAGTTTTAAAACACCTCAGTGTCACTGCTGGACTGAGAATAGTCCACCAACCAAAAATATCCAGCCAACAGCGTCCTGTGGGCAGCATCCTGTGACCACTTATGAAGGACTAGAGGATGACCAACACAAACTGTGCAGCAGCAGATGAGCTATTGTCTCTGACTTTACACTTACAAGGTGGACTGACTAGGTGGGAGTGTCTAATAGAGTGGACAGTGAGAGAACTACAAAGTGCACCTATACAGTAAGTGGAGCTGATAAAATGGACAATGAGCGTAGAAACAAGGAGGTGGTCATAATGTTATGCCTGATCCGTGTATGCACCTATTCAGCCAACAGCAGTTTAGCTCCACCCATTCACTGTTTTTAGATATTTGAAAATGTTCATGTAAACATGAATTGCTGTTTTTGGTACATAAAAGCACACAAACAATACAAATGGTGTTCAAGGAGAAAAATAAAGCACAAAAAAGTGTAGACTATGAGCCTTTTAACCCCTTAAAATCCCAGGCTTATTACATATCAAGGCAAATTATTGAGCAACTACAGGGACAACAGTGCAAACTGGCTGAGCTTTTTTTAGGTTATGGAAGTATGTAATAAAACTTTGGGCTTGTGCGTGGGCCCTGGCCATTTAAGGGGTCAAATGGATAGTGTCGTGCCATTTCAACTTTAATCAATCAAGCCAGTCTCTACAAGCAGTGACAACGTATCATAGGATTCTGGGGGCCGAATAAAAGGATTGTGTCACATTAGTTACAGTGACTACTATGAAACAATGGCTTATGGTGAGAGGGACTATACACTCAGTTCTTCAACCACGCACACTTATTCGCAGCACAGAGATAATTGCAGGCTGCATATGTTGGATGTAACTGAGGACAATTGTCCATATTTAGCACCAGTGGAGGTAAAAAGGCGGTTGCCATAGAAACCTTGTTAACCGTTATTAAGTCATCTAAATTTGCTTTAAAGCAGGAGGAGATGTTTATGCGGCAACAGGAAACACAGCACCCATACATGGTACTCGCTGTCGCATTAAACACTACAACAGGCAACTTTGAACTCAATTCACAATACTTATGAATGACGCTTGCTGTCTTGAAGGAAACGATTCAAAACGCAGGAACAGCCGGAACAATGGCTGAAAAAAACAAACAGCGGGCCGCTGAGTGGATTTACATGGGGAGATTTTGCGCAGTGACTCATGCGTCGTGAATGGAGCAGACACTGCGATTGATTAGCCATTCAGTGCTGCCATTTCAGCGTGTGGCCCTGCGCTGTACTGCATACACGCTTCTATTTCAAAAGCTCAGATACTAACAGCTCCCAGCCTAACTCTCGTGATCTCCCAAGCTAGTGCGTCACAACACTATATTTAAACCATCGAGCACTCTCCTTCTCTCTCTCTCTCTCTCATTCTATATCTATCTCGCTCTCTCTTTTTTCCCTCAGTTCTCATGGCTGCCTCAATTAAAGAGGAGTTGCTATGGAAACCTCACAGCCATGGCTAGGCTTGGCACCCCACCAGGGGAATTTTGGTCCTGCAAACATGCACGCACACACATGTCCTGGACACTCACAGACCGCGGCGGGGCAGTCTCTGGCTGAGCGATTTCTAATCAAAGCAATAATTATCGCAAATGTTTCATTGACTCATTAGCGACGTGTGATTTCCCAGCAGAAGCAGACTGCACACACACACATGCACACACACAGCTAATGATAATCACACACACAGTTGGATCACAGGTGGCAGAATTAAACTCTGTCTGGGGCTCCATCAGCCATTTACATTCATCAGTGCCTTCAAGGACGATGGCCATATCCAGCACTCAGTATCAATAAAACAAGCCTCGATTAGGGGTGCAAGTCTTTGAGCTGACAGCGAATTGATTCAATTCATGACTTTTTGGCTTTTGATTAAATTTTTGTGAATTAAGAAAGATTCAATTTGATTCTATACATGAAACAGTAATTTGATTGAGCAATTCAGTTCAGTGATTCAAGCAGTTCCATCAGCCATTTACATTCATCAGTGCCTTCAAGGAAGATGGACATAACCAGGGCTCAGTATCAATAAAACAAGCCTCGATTAGAGGTGCAAGTCTTTGAGATGACAGTGAATCGATTCAATTCACGACTCTTTGGGTTTTGATCCAATTTTGGGGAATTAAGAATGATTCAATTTGATTCTAAACAAATAACAGTGATATGATTCAGCAATTAGATTCAGCAATTCAAGCAGCTCCATCAGCCATTTACATTCATCAGTGCCTTCAAGGACAATGGTCATATCCAACACAGTATCAATTAAACAAGCCTCGATTAAGGGTGCAAGTCTTTGACCTGACAGCGAATTGATTCAATTCACGACTTTTTAGGTTTTTGATTCTATTTTTGTGAATTAAGAATGATTCAATTTGATTCTATATACTAAACAGTAATTTGATTCAGTGATTCAAGCAGCTTTACGAATTAATTTAATAAAAGCATTATTATATACTTATACTACGAAAAAAAATATTAACGTAATGAAGTAATGACATTTAATTTCTGAGAAATATTAGGGGAAGTCAATTAGTTCACTGTAATGTATATATCACTATTGTCGGCAGAAAACCTCGTATCTCCAAAATGGTAAGAGGAGAAGGAAAAAACGTACTTTACTTTTAAGCCAATGGAACCAGATTTTTTTCCAAGAAATTTTGGGTCATTTCTTTTGGTCCATTCATCATGAAATGTACACACAATGTAAATGGCCACACATTTTCAAATTATGTCACAAACTGAAAAATGACAAAAATGGAGTCAAAGTACTGTTAAATTATGGTAACATTTTACAGTCAATACCCGTTTTCCGAAAAAGGTTAAATGCATGTAGCTATTTCCCAAAAGTTGAATGAGTCACATTATTTCAGTCTATTTCTGTCTATCATAACAAAGGTGATTCCAAAGGAACAGGAGCTCTAAACAGGCTAAACTGTGAGGGCACAGACCACGCGCACAATACAAATACGACGTGTCTATGCATGAACCAAACAAATCTAAATGTTAAGCCAGAGATGCCATGGAAAAAAAATTAAATCTAATATTTTTGTCCCCAAAATACTGGCTGATTAAAATGATGTAGCCACAGCAGTTCTACATGCTTGTCAAGAAAGAAGGCTCATACTTTGGGTAACATTTTTCCGAGAATGATTTTTCATTAAGTCTTTCCAGGCTCTGACAGTAATGATCCTGTGGTGGTGCCTCCTCTGCTGCTCCGCGTATAGAGGCTGCTGTTAAGGGCGCTGCAGCACTTTAATTGTTCTTTGACTTCAAGTTCAGGACAGTATTTTTTCATAGACCTTTGTTTGGCACTTTGCAGTGTCTCCTCCTTCATTCTTCCACATAATATCATACTCTGCAAGTGAAAACAGGGTGTCTGGTGATTCTCAGTGGTATTAAAGTAATTAAACTCAGCCCTAGTTATATATGACTAATCTGGCCTCTACTGCAGTGGTTCGCAAACCACTCACAGACCCCACATTTTTGTTCTATCCCAATGCATTGCGAATTGGGTTGGAGCACAAATGCAGACCATTTTGGCGTCCCTGAGGACCGGTTTAAGAACCAATTCTCTGCTGGACATGCTGGTCGAAGCAGGATCACCACTACATTCTCTCTCTCTCTCTCCCTACTGTGCAAATAAGCCAGGTGTGAAGCAAAAATAGTCAAAAAGCTCCCAAAGACTGCAATTAAAGTTTGAGACATTAAGCCACTCTGCATGCTGCAATCCTCTGGCTCACACCTCAGAATTCACAATCACACTAATCCAAAACAAGTTACTTTAAAAACTTTGGGAAAAAAATTACAGGGTTTGCAGACGAGGACATTTAAAGGACATTTGTATAGTTTTTAAACCCCTTAAACTGCAGGTTTGTATGAATGTGTGTATGAAGCATACATTTATACATACATAAGCCAGACCATGATGCTGCTGACACATGCACTCATTGTGGCTTAGGTTTTAAAGGGTTAATGTAACATTATATAATACAATATAATATATTTTGTTAATGTGTAAATGTTGTACATGTTTGAATCAAGTCATTTCAATGCATCACTTTTGTCTGTGTATTCATGGTAAGACTTATTAATTAGTAACTACTATGTAACTAATATTTCGGTGACACTTTATTTCAAGTGGTCCTTTTTAGATGAAATAAGCCCTCAACAGACTCTGAGTAACATATCAACAACATGATGTAGCAGCAGTGAATACATTCAGTAGATTATGAAGGGACTTTAAATTAACGGTGTAAATAAAATTTGTTCATAATCTGCTGAATTCAGTTGTTTTTTTAGTTTATTTGTTGAGTCCAAATTCATATCTGTAGATGTTTTACCTAAGAGGTCATTGAACACATAACAGGTCTAATACAGACCATCTAAACATCCTCAACACGCTGTTATAGACACACTGACACCATTCTGTAACTGGAGCTTCACTGGATTAGGGTATGGTTAAGGTTAGGGTTAGGATTAGGACCAGGGTGAGGGTTAGGATTAGGGCCAGGGTGAGGGTTAGGATTTGGTTCTGGGTTGAGGTTAAGGTTAGGTTTCGAGTAATGTTAGGTTTTGCTTAACTGATGTAACACATTAAGTCTACTTCATGTAACATATCAACAATGCATATACTTAATATAAGTCATATATGAGCAGTACATCTTCAAGATATTTACTTCAATGTGTTCAGATGCTTCACTACTGCTACTTCACTGATATGCTGTTGATGTGTTACTGGTAATCTGTTAAGAGTTTATTAATCATCTACAAATGACCACTCCAAATAAAGTGTTACCAATATTTCTATAGTTATGAGAGTGAGGCATTGAAGTGTGGGACTCACCTGCTGCATATTACAGCACAGTGTCATATATTGATATGTGTTATGACAAGTCCTGCGATGGACTGGCGACCTGTTCAGGATGTATCCTGCCTTCCTCCCAATGACCGCTGGGATAGGCTCCAGCACCCCTCCATGACCCAGAAGTATAAGCGGTTTAGAAAATGTGTGAGTGTGTGTGTGTTATGACAAATACATTATGTTGAGGAAGTACAAAAAGTACTTAAAAGTGCTTGAGTGCCTAATGAAACTGGCCTCTCCATGTTTCTGACAGTGTTTGCAGAAGGCCAGTATCCGCAGATCTAAGATTACATGGTAGAAAATAAACAGAGAAACCGTCTGTGTGGCATGCGGGTGCTTTAAACTAGTAAAAGAGCTTTAAAATCTACTCTAAAAGATACAGGTAGCTAGTACAGTTCTGAGGAGCTCTCTTTCCTGTTGTTATGGTCCGTGCAGCTGCATTTTGTGTGAGTGGTAGAGAATGGACTATTCTCTTAGGAAGTCCAGTAAAAAGAGGATGACAGTAACCAACTCTGCTTGTAACAAATGCATGAACAAGTTCCTCCGCGTCGCTCTGGGATGCCAAAGGCTGAACTTTATAGTTCTCAAATGATACAAAGCTGCATTTACCACAGACAATAATTTTGACATGCTTTGCAGAACTTAGAAAAGAACAGAAAACTCACTGACTCGAGAAACACCTATAATAAAAGTCAATGGACAGGTGCTGTAGGTGCTTTGCTGTTCTTTTCAAAGAGCGAAGAATTACCATCTGTGTTAACTGACCATATGATACAGCTCTGGGCATTTAAAACTGAAAAATACTTAAGATTTAAATGAGCAACAACACTGATGACAGATTGACAGACTATGATGGACATGTCGCGCTCACCAATGAGAAAGAGCGCTGCTCCAGGCTGGTTTTGCCCAAACTGGTGACGCTGCTCTTATGGGATTCTTCTTCAAAACTCCTCCTGCCTCCACCCACAGGGTTCAGTTCCAGATGTCCATTTGGGGTCAAAGCACACAGTTTAGGATCTGGTGGACAACATGATTCAACATCAGTCAATACAAATGAAAAAAACACATGCATTCACTGTCCACTTTCTGAGCTCCTTTTACCTTACAGGTCCACTATAGGTGTACAGTCTGTAATCTGTCACTGCACGAATAATCGCTGGTCAGTTTCTTACCGCAGCATTGCTGTCGGTCAGATATTTTTAGGTGGTGGAACATTCTCAGCACAGCAGTGGCACTGTCATGGTAGTGTTGCTGCAGTTTTTACACATGTCACTGTCACTGCTACAGGTTGAGAGTGAATCACCACCAAAAAATATCCAGCCAAGAACAGCTCTGTCCTCTGTGGTCAGAAACTGGCAACTGGATCTCTAACACAACCTGCACATCAACAGATGAGCTACAGTCTCTAATTGTGAAGCTACAAGGCAGGAGTTTCTAATAAAGTGGCCAGTGCATTAACAATACTGTTTAATGCTGTTTAATTTTCATCAAAGGGGAATTCCACCAATTTTTCAAAAAAATCTGAATAATTCAGGCTTTGAGATGTCAACACAGCCATTCAGACTGAATTCATGTGAAGTGGTTCAGTGTAGAGGAACTTACTGACTCAGATTTGACATGTAAGTTTACTGGCAAAACTACCAGAGAACCCACATGTGTCTTCTGAGTTTTAATATGTAAATGTTAATGATGGTAAAATAGTGTTAAATTTGAAAAAAATAAGTGTTTTTTGAAGGCTATTCTGCCTCACAATGCCCTGAATGTAACTCTCTGCCATGAATGTATTAAAATAAATAGATTAAAACACATTTTAAGTCAAACTTTCAATACAAAATTACCATAAAACAATGTATCAGACCTCAAGCAGCATATATCTGACCACTCCATTTAATAGCTTTCAATGAGGGAGCTTTCAGAAGGCATTAAACTCTTCAGACGTCTGGTTCCTATCACCACCACTGTGAACAATTGTGACTCTAATTTCTCTCGAACAGAGCATTTTACACCAAACCACTCTGAATGACTTTGCTTTACATCTCAACCCTTGAGAGAAACTAGGGAATCCCTGACTGATGGGGGCAGTTGTGGTGGTCTACCAGGTCATTATAATATATATATATATATATATATATATATATATATATATATATATATATATTTACTTTTTTTGACTTTCCCCCTTCTTTAAAGAGCTGGATCATCCAGTCTCCTCACAAATACCTCCTGAAAAATTAATAATCCATACTTAATGGCTGTTTTGACTGTATATTAAACAAATGAAAGCTCGGTCTCAGATTTTTGCACATTACCGTATATACAGAGCAAAAAACATGCAGAGCAAATAACCTCACCTTAGATGTCAGTTTCTTGTTTATGTACTGGACAGAGTGTGAAAGGTATTGGGCATTTTAAACACAGCAATTAATAATTTACACTGACCCTCGCTTGGGGCCAGGCTGAAGGTTGATGCTGAGAAGTTTTCCTGCAATCTCAGAAAAAAGTGTTGGCCTTAATGTAAATAATTAAGCACACTGTGGTGGACGGACTTCAGAGAGAAGAGAGAGAGTCTGAGCGCAGAGGAAAATAAAAAAGGATCAAGATATGACTGTCACCCAAAAGGTCAGGCAATTACTAAGACAATCCCAGCACGACAGGAGATAAGACATGGCTATTGAGTCTCAGGGGGACGCTGTCACATCTCTCTGCTTAATCTAACTGGCCTTGAAGGCCTGCATGATGTAACCTACAGACCAAAACATGATTCACACATCATAGGCAAGGGCTCTGCTCTGGAGTCTGCAAACATATAGTGAGATTCTGAGAAGTGTAGACGTGACCTGACCTGGTTCAACTGAGGAGAGAGAGAGAGAGAGAGAGAGAGAGAGAGAGAGAGAGAGAGAGAGAGAGAAAGAAAGAGAGAGAGAGAGAGAGAGAGAGAGAGAGAGAAAGAAAGAGAGAGAGAGAGAGAGAGAGAGAGAGAGAACAGAAGGAAGCTATAGAGCTAGAGTACAGTTTCAGAGTGAGCAGGATGGAGGAAATGCAAAAGTTGGAGTAGACTGAGGTTAAAAGTGGATGAACATGGGTAAAACACTTTTCTGCGCTGGGTCAGCTGAGGAGAATGAAGAAGAAGAAGAAAGATAGCTGGAGTGATGGAGAAAAGGATGGAGAGTGTTTAGAGTAAATGGAAAATACAATATGGGATAAAATTAAGCCAAATAGAACAGAAAGCATGAATGAATCTGTACTGGAGAATTCTGCAGTCTAGTCTCAAAGGGGAATCATATTGATTTTTCAAAATCTCTGCATATTTTAATCAGTCAGATGTAAACAAAGTCGTTCAGAGTGGTTTGATGTGAGATGCTATGTTGTAGAGAAACTTAACAACTCAGATTTCTTTACAGTAGTGGTGATAGAAACCAGGGGTCATGATGTCTGCAGCACAAATATACAACACAAATATAAAATGTATTTACTATGCAAATTGACCAGTAAAACTGACTCCTGCCTGCAGAGTTTTGTATGTAATGCTGATATTGGTGAAATTGTGAAAAATCTGAAAAAAAAAAAAGTTCTTTGGGGATTAGTTTGCCTTACAGCAGGGGTCAGCAACATAATCCAGAGCTGCGCACAGCTCTTTTACTGCCCTGTTGCGGCTTCACAGCAGAATTAGATTTTTAGGTAAAAATGAAATAATCCTCCTTTGCAGTAAAATAAAGCTCTGCTGATCGTTCAAACACAGTTTTAACAATAAATGGTCTTAAATGCTGGAGTTAACGTAGCCTATAACTGCTAATTCACCCTTTAAACCTGAAGATCAGCATGCAGGCTGCTGGTCACACAGCGACACAGACAACAGCCTATAGTTGGTGAGATAGCTACCTAGATAGAAATAAGAATATCAAATAGCCGGCACCCTAGTATTATTCTAAATTCTTCCACTTTCGATACATCATTAGAAGAAAGCTTTCTTAGCCTTTAAACAAGGAAATGTGGCTACTGCTGCACTGCTGTAGGGGGCAGGTAGGCATATTAGTGATAGTTACATTTTTCATTTTGGCCAGAGTCTCATTTTAAGGCAGGGGTGTCAAACTCAAACACTAAAAGACCATAAAAAAATAAAAAAATAAAAAAACATGTCGGCCTGACTGGCTATTTCTTCTGCCACAATTAAACTGGCTTTTACTGCATTATCACTTTGTGATTTGCCCCTTATAAACATAGCCTACTGTGCTTCAAAGCTCTCCTTCATCTCTGCCACTGTCTGTTGCCTCTGCTGTCTTTCCAACTCTCCATATTTCTCATGGTGTTTTGTATCATAATGGTGCCTAATGTTGTATTCTTTCATTACAGCCACATTATCTCTGCAAACAAGACAGACAGGTTTATCCTTATTGGAATTAAAAAAGTATTCAAGCTCCCACCTGTCTTGAAAACCCCTGCCTTCACTGTCCATTTTTCTTTTGGTAATTTTTTAGCTAGCCAGGAGCTACTTATCGCAGCTAGTGTATTTGGTGACATGACATGTTGTTGGCAGGGGTCGGAAGTGCACATTGTGTTGCAGTGTAAGCTGGGGATTGTAGTGCAGCGCATTGGGAAACGGGCTGATATTAATAGAAATCTAAAATAATTTTGCGGGCTGCATAAGATTGTGCCGCGGGCCTGATCTGGCACATAGGCTTTATGGGGTGTATTACGTATCAAATCTACATATTCTGAGTAATAGGCTTACCAGAGAGCTGGAGCGAGTCCTTGTGTTTCTCACTCTCATCATAGGAGGACCCGTCATCATCCGAGTACGAGCGGTTAGCATCACCCTGAGGGAGGTATTAAGGAGAAATATGAGTGAAGTCGAGTAAAAAAGAAATGACTAATCATCACAAGAAGCATCACCATTGCATCCTATCATTACCACCACTGCCCCTGAAAAGCCCAGAACTGTGGTTAACATTTTAAAAGCTTTCATTTTTATCACTTCTACAATGATTCTGACATTCACAGGGAAACATCTAGTCACTGGAAAACACAAGAATATGAATCTTCTGGATGGGCTTGAGTACAGGGTATTGGTATATTTGCCATGTACTGTGAGAAGTGAGTGGGGTTGCCTTGCCTCTGCCTGAAATCCCTCTACCAGGATGGCCACCAGCAAGTTAAACAGTACATAGTTTCCAAAAGTCATGAGAGCCACAAAATAGAGAGCAGCCAGAGGTGAAGTGGAGGCCATGCCGTTATACAGAACCACATTCCAGTCTTCCTGAGTCAGGATCTACAAAGGACACACATATTCAAACACACATACACACACATTCACATCCAGACACTGAGCGATTAACTAAATACAGTACCAGTCAAACGTTTAGACACTCATGAGAGGTTTTCTTTATTTTTTCACATTTTAAACCCTTTATTGCATGTATTATGTGAGAAATAAAAATATTTAATTCACTTGCATAAAGTGGACCTGATTATTAAAATTAAAAAACATTTGCTTTTGGGGTACGTTGCCTTGAGGCAACAAAGTGCGCCAATGGAAAGAAATTATATGAAATATTTTGAAAGAAGTAAGTGAGTAAGAATATTGTTGGTTAAACTGGCTTCCAATAAAACTGGTGACATTGATAAACAGACAGTATGACTGTTACTAGGTAGCATTAACTGAAATCGGCTTCTAGCTACTAATATTGTAATACTGCAATGTTAAATGTTAAATATTAAATTTAGATTAAATTGAAATGAAATTAACACCATCAAAAATAATTCTAACAATAAATTCTAAATAATAACCTTAATGATAAATGCAGTGTTCTCTGAAGTTCTCTTTAATTCAACTTCACTCACTAATAGCTAGATCCATTCCACTGTTGCGCAATGTTGCTTCTAGGCAACAAATATGTTTCAGCAATTTTTATTGCATAAAAATCATTTACATGTTACTTAATTCTACAAAAAATTTATTTCATTCAGCGACACTGTCCAGTGTAGAAATGTGTGTTTGCAAGTTGCACCATGTTAAAATGAGTTTTACAAATATCAATAGGAGTCCGAGTGATCAAGTACAAGAAGAGTTTTATTACACACCTTTTTTTATTAAACCGTTTGTTTGTCATTAATTAATTATGTATCATGTAATTGTGAGGAAAATGTGTTTGTTACCCTAAAGCTCATTTATACTCTGTTTACATACAACAAAGAAAGTCCGTTTCAAACGATGTAACCGTCACTGCCCACATACTTCCACTCTTTACGTTGGCATGGACGTTAAGCAATACATCCACTGGAGGGCAGTCCAGAGTATAAAGTTTCTGACAGCAATGACGGTGGAGGACATCGTAATAATGTACCAACTACGAAAGAGACGAAAGAGGCACCATTGTAGACTGCAGTGGTCTGTGAGGCCATTAAATACTTTGCGAAGTGTGGGTGGAAAATTCTTTCCACCTATATTACCAATAAGAGAAACTGGCATGGTGTCTCTTGAGACTTATCACCTTCACTGCCCCGAAAGCTTCCGATGGTACTGCTCCTTTTCATCCGTATCCATGAGCTTTCGGAGACTGTGCACAAATACGGATGAAATCAACACAGAGCATGGACAGAAGGCTCCGTCCGTATCCATATCCATATTTACTGTTGATTACAAATGAGCCTTAGGGCAACACTGTGCAAGAAGGAGGAGCTGGAAAAATCAAAACTATCTTCCATTGCCTTGTTCCACACTCTTGCCATTCTCTCAAGAAGCTTTATGAGTGGGAAGTTGGAATGCTTATCCAACACTGAAGAAATTCTACATATGTTGACATCTTGCTGGCTGCTGAAAACTACTTGCTGCAAAAAGAGTTTGCATTAACTTTCAAGCCTTTATGCATTTGCTTTAGAATCAGAATGTCCAATAGAAACAAAACCACCATCATACAGCACATTCAGTCAGGTGTATCGAAATCTTTGACTGGTAGTGTTAAACCACTCTGCACTACCTGAAACACGGTGACTATGGCCCACAGCAGAGAGTCAAAGTTTTTCCTGTCCGGCACCGTGTCGCCAGCGTCCGTCTTCAGGCTGAACTTACAGCCAAATATGTGCATCCCCAGAATACTGCAGAGAGAGAGAGAGAGAGAGAGAGAGAGAGAGAGCGAGAGAGAGAGAGAGAAAGGGGGGGCAAAGAAAGACAGAGACAGTGGAGAGAAAAAGGGAGAGAAAAAGAAAGAGAGAGGGAGAGAGAGAGAAAAGAAAAAGAAAGAAAGAAGCAATATGGAAACCGAGAGGGGGAGTGAGAGAAAAAAGTGAGAAACAGAAAAAGGAAGTGGGTTTGAGAGAGGGAGCAAGAGAGAGAGAAAGAGGAGAGAAACAGAGGAAGAGATAAGTGAAATGGAAAATGAGAGGGAGTGAGAGAAAGAACAATAGCAGAGAAAGGAAAAAGTAGTGAGAGAGAGAGAGAACATAGAGATAAAGGGGGGGAGAGATAGACAGAGAGGAAAAATAGAGAGCACAAACAGACAGACAGACAGACAAAGAAAGAGGGGAGCGAGACAGTAATCTCACTCCTTTCCTCTCCCCAAAAGAGAGTCATTCAGTGTGTGCGTGTGTGGAGCTGCAGTGAGCTGAGTGTGTGTGTGAGCTGCGGTGAGCTGAGTGTGTGTGTGGAGCTGAGTGTGTGTGTGGAGCTGCGGTGAGCTGAGTGTGTGTGTGGAGCTGAGTGTGTGTGTGGAGCTGCGGTGAGCTGAGTGTGTGTGTGTGGAGCTGAGTGTGTGTTGTGTCTGTTAGATAAATGTTCAGGCTGTGTTTCTGTTCTTCTGGATTTCTGGGTCAGCGTGACTGAACTGGTGGAGGAAAGAGAAGAAATACACACACAGCAGAGATACACACTGTCAGAGATACACACACCTTCAGGTCCGTGTGTGTGTGTGTGTGCGTGTGTGTGCATGTGTGTGCGTGTGTGCCCCATGCACTGAGACAAATGGAGAAGAACATGTACTCCATCTGTCTTCATAGCTCACACAGACACTGCACTCTCTCTCTCTCTCTCTCTCTCTCTCTCTCTCTCTCTTTCCTCATCTCATCTGTTTTCCTGTCCTGCTTGCTCTTCTGCTATATCTCATCTGTCCCATAGCTTCTGTTCCTACTCTCGCTCTTTCTCTCTCTGCCCGTCTCTGTCAGGATTTACTGGATTATTAGTAATCAATAAAGGAAACATTGAAAAAAGGTTTGAAACAACTTTCAATTATTAATCAATAATAATTGGTCGGTGCTGCTCCTCTGGCTTATACATCTACATGTTTTTTCAGTGATCAAATCACATTCGGATTTCACTTCGTCCCATGAAACGCCAGGTAATCATGTCCAGTACACATTGAGAGAAGATTCCGGTCAATGCACTTTCAGAGGCTGATCCAGGGACGGATCTTGACCACGTTTAACCCAAGTGTAAATGGAATGTATGTTCATTTTCCACATACAATTATGCAAGTGGAAATGTGTCTGATGAGCGCTGACTAACAGGTGAGCAACAAGGAAACAAAAGATGAGGATAGATGGTAGATAGATGATAGACGAAAGGACACATGGGCTCTGGAGTTTCATGCATTTCGGGCCAACGAAAGCATCCAGGCCAAGCTTGTTCACACTCATTTCGAAACGGGAAAAAAGTTCAAAGTAAAACAGAAACAGTGTACGTGTTGATGAGCTTTTAACGTGATAAATGCCAATGCAATGTGTAAACAGGCTATCTGTCTGTCTGTCTCTCTTTTTCTGCTCTCTCTCTGTCTCAACCTCTCTCTTTCTGTCTTTCTCTTTCTCTCTCTTGCTGTAATTGATTTAAGGATGTGGAATGTCTCAGAAAGGCTCCATCAGATTTAAGCAGCAGGTCTTACATTACACCTGCTGTCTCTCTCTCTCTTTGTCTCTCTCTCTCACACACACACACACACACACACACACACACACACACACACACACACACACACACACACACAGACCTGAAAATGAAGATGAAGAGCATTAGGAGCATGCAGAAAGTAGCCACGTTGTCCATTGTCTTCATCAGCACCACCAGCTGCCGGCGCAGCGCCGGCATGAAGCGCACCAGCTTCAGCACACGCAGCAGCCGGAATGTCCTCAACACCGACAGACCACCATCGGACTGACCTACAATCTCACATACACTACAGGGAGAGAAAGAGAGAGAGAGAGAGAGAGAGAGAGAGAGAGAGAGAGAGAGAGAGAGAGAGAAGAGAATAAAGAGAAGGAGACATAGGAAGAAACAACAGAGAGAGAAGGAGAGAAAGAGAGAGAGAAAGAAAGGGGGGGCAGAAAGAGGGGAAAGAGAAAGAAACAGAAGAGAAAGAGGAAGAGAGAAACAGAACAGAGATAGCAAGAACAGAGAGACAGAAAGAGAACAGAGTGAGAGATAGATAGAGAGAGAGCAAAGAGAGAGAACAGCAAGAAAAAGAATAAGGAGAGATGTAGAAAGAAAGAACAGAGAGAGAGGAGAAGAGAGAGCGAGAGAGAATGGGAGTTAGAGTGTATTTGCATGTAAGAAAAAGAAGGTTATGTAGATGTAGAAAAGGACAGAAAGTATTAAGAAGTAGAAAGAAAGTAGACATGCATTATATATATATATATATATATATATATATATATATATATATATATATGTATATATATGGAGAGGGAGAGAGAGGGAGAGAGGTGGAATTACATTACCTAGCATAAAGAAAGTGTGCAGGAAGGCAGGGAAGAGAGAGATAGAATATGGACACTGATTAAATGTATTGATTTTAGAGCCAAAAAATACAGCCAAAGGGAAAACTGAATCTCTTAAAAATTCATGAATGTGTTACTGCAGCCTCTGCTGTCTGTCCACTGTCCACTTGTCCGTTCCAGACTCAGAGAGGTGGAAACCGTCCACACACACAAACATGTTTGGAATGCTCTGACTCAACATTTTTTTTTTAATAATGAATGTGATCTAATCTAATTACTCAGAATCAATGTTGAAAATTGGGTTTTAATAGCGAAGCATGGCCGAGCAGTTCACTTCAGTTCTGTACTGATTTCAAGCTGGATAATGAACTGACCGCTAGTCAGCTGCAAAGACCACTTTGTACAGCAAATCTGAGTAGAGAGTTGTGGAATGAGGCTCAGGTGAGCTAGGCAAGTCTAAACTAGCCATTATTTCCAAATATATATACCACCTGAAAGAACAGGGATGGTAAAGAGGAAGGGAAATTTTTAGAGAAGGGGTGGTCTGTCCTCACTGTGGGCTTGCTTGTTTAATTTTTATAACACAGTACTGTACACTGTTAGAAATAAAGGTGCTGTGCAGGTACATCTCACATTCATCAAGGTACAAACAATGTAAATGTTCCCTCAAAGGTACTACAGTGGTTTTAAGGTCTAGTTTTTCCAGGTGAAAAGTATGTATTTGTGGCTTTTCATAACCTAATATTTTAAAACAGAACAATAAAATAAAAAGCCTGGAGACGAGACGGGGTGTGTGGAATCAATACAACTTAGAACAAGTGGGGTCAATAATTTCAATGGTACAATTATGTTTCCTGACTAAAGGTGCTGAGATGTACCCTTGAGGGTGCCACCCCAGTGACAAGAGGGGTCCTGCCCCAGTGATAGTTTAGTACCTTTTTTTCTGAGAGTTTATTGTCAGAGAAATTCAGTAAAAACAATTATTAAGGTTATGTAATATAATTATTTAATTATATAATTAAGTTATTCATTTGTCAACATCACGAAAAAAAATTCCATTCTGAGATTTTGACAGATTTGCTGTCAGATTTTCAAAGATGGGATTGTGTACTTTATTTGTTTTAGTCTTTTGAATGCATTGTTTGATGCCTATGCCTATCGAGAGGCTTGTAGTGAAGGATATACTGTGATATGCTGTATTTAACTTTTCTCTTTTTTTCAAGTCAACATAGGTTAATGGAGACTGTACTTACCTGATGATGACGATGATGCCGTCGAAGATATTGTAGGGGTTGCGCAGGTAGTTGAAGCAGCCAAAGGCGGTGAGCTTCAGGATCATCTCCAGGGCGAACATGCTGGTGAAGACAATATTGCAAATTTCCAGAACGTTGGTCAGCTCTTCTGGCTGAGAAAAAGAACAAGATAATCGCAGGTCAGGAGAAAATAGTCACTAGTAGTCAGTAGTCAGCCTTGAACCTACAAACTACATGTGCTCATTTTTACAACGACACAACCTGAAACTGGAATAAAAGGTTAGTTACCGGACTGTGAAAAAGCATATGTTACATAAGCATATGTTGTTATATAACCAAAACTTAATATTAAACAAAGAGAACATTTACAAAAACGTATCCAACACCAACTGGCCGTGTGTGAAAAAGTATTTGCCCCCTTACTTACTTCATCAACCAATGAACCAATTTTAGTTGATGACTGGGATTGATTACACTAGACACACTCAGCTTGATAGGCCCTTTTCACATTTCTGCATTTTTTTCATTCATTGCAGGGTAATGCTGCTTCCGCTAAAGCCGTTACAATAGCAACAATGATGAGTTGAGCATGTATAGCTCACTCAAGTATTAGCGCTTGAAGCAAAAACAGCCTTACCTCAGTTTTAATGGTTTGTCAGCTGACAATGAGCGAAGGAAAAATTAGTTTGTGCAATTAGTAAAGGAATAAACTTTGTCATATGGAGTGAAAGAACGTCTATGTCAGCATTTCACCGCTGCTGACTGACATTATTTTCACCTATCCATCGATTTATCACTCTGTAGATGTTAGCTGACGTTACTGTGCCCTGATAGCTGTAAAGGGGTTTTTCCATGAATCATTTATATCCTTTATTTAGTTTGGACTCCTGCACTGTCGTGTGTTTGGTTCTCCAACAGTTCTGGACACATCCTCGAATTTCAATCAAAATAAAATGAGACACTTTTCTGTGGTGAGCTGAAGTAATGTGAATGCCTGTATTTCTGAGGTTAGTAACTGTCCATAAGGCAGTAGCGGAACTTGTTTTACCCAACGTTTACGCACTTCCGTTTCTTGTGAAAAGGGTCTATTACCGCCAGCCCTGTTGAATCAAAACATCACTTAAATAAAATGTTTCCAGCTATGTGAGGGAGGCTAAATGGTCTCAACAAGCAGCACATTATGTAGCTATCAAAAGAAATTCTGAAAGAGGTGAGAAAATTAGTTATTGAAATATATCAGCCTGGAAAAGGTTACAAAGCCTTGTCTAAGGCTCTGGGACTCCAGCAAGCCACAGTGAGAGACATGATCTCCAACAGGAGAAAACTTGGAACAGTGGAGAATCTTCTCAGAAATGGCCGGCCCACCAAAATTCCTCCAGGAGCACAGTGATGACTCCACAAAGAACACAAAGAACCCTGATGAACATCTAAGGAACTGCAGGCCTCGCTCACCTCAGATAAAGTTAGTAATTAGTATTCCACTGTTAGAAAGAGACAAAATGGGCAAAAATGGTATCAATGGACGAGTTGCAAGTCAAAACCACTGCTGACCAAAGGGGAATATTAAGGCTTGTCTCACATTTGTCAAAAAAACACCTTGATGACCCCAAGCCTTTTAGAATAATGTTCTGTGGACTGAAGAGTAACTTAACATCTGGCCTAAAGCTAAAACAGCATTTCACAATAAGGGCATTACACCAACAGTTAAACATGGTGGTGGCAGTGTGATGGTGTAGGGATGCTTTACTGCTCAGGGCCCGGGCAACTTGCCTAAATTGACATAACCATAAATTCTACTATCCACAAGAAAATTCTGCAGGACAATTAATGTGATAAATACACAAAAACAGAGGAATCAGACAGGTGCAAATATTTTTTTTTCCTTGCATTATATAGCTAAATTACAGTCATGTCTGCGCAGCGTGCAGCATCAATGCTAGGTCAGTTTTTTTTTTTTGAATATTTTGAATGGTTCCTCTTCCACACAGTACTCTACTTCTGCTTTTAACAATGTCAGCATCAGCGTAAGCAAAAAGTATGTGGACACCTGACCATCACACCTATATGAGCACATCCCATTCCAAAATCCTGGGTAATAATATGGAATTGCCCCCCTTTGCAGCTATAACAGACTCCACTCTTCTGGAAAATATTTTAACAACATTTTGCAGTGTGTCTGTGGGAATCTGTGCCCATTCAGTCAAAAGAGCATTTGTGAGGTCAGGTACTGATATTGGACGGGAAGGCCTGGCTCACAATAGAAGTTCCAATTCACACCAAAGGGGTTCAGTAGTATTAAAGTCTGTGCTCTGTGCAGAAGTTCTGCCACACTACAGTCATTAAACCATGTCTTCATGGGGCTCGCTTTGTGCACAGGACCTTAAAGTTGGAAGCATGAAATTGTCTAAAATGTATTTTTATGCTGCAGCTTAACATTACCTTTCACCAAAACTAGAACTGTTAGCATTGGATATGGCTGATGCATGAACTTAATAACTAGGAGGGACATTTTTGGCCACATTGCTTAGCTTATGTTAGTTACTGAGCCACAGAGTCTGGAGCCAATCTACGCATCATAAACATTTAGCTGCATGAAATTTAAAAAATGATTGTACGGGCTAGATTTAAGAACACTGTAAATATATGATGGGCCATATAAAGTTGTTCTTCCCTACTTTAGCTAACTAATGAGCCTGCAGTTTATGGGCTATGTATAAACTAACTGTCAACCTGCTCATTTTAAACCATTACGACCAGGTTGATCTACTCCCAAAACACAGTCACGACCTTTTTATGGGGAAGAAGACCTTTTGAAACAAATTACCTACAATGCGAAAGCCAAACTTTTCTCATTAACTCTCAACACAGCACTTGAAACCCTTTTTTTTCTTTGCGAGCCGGAGGAAAATTACACCAGATATCCGCAATGAGCAGAACTAGTTTGCGAATAAATTGACCCTTGAAGAGAAGTTGTCACCATTAGGCCAGCTTAGCAGAGGAAGAGAGAGAGGAAACCTGCGAACTGGAGAAAACTGAATCACTGGGCAGAACACACAGCCTTCAAGGAGAGAAAGAGAGAGAGAGAAAGAAAGATGGCACAAAACACATGTCTAAGAAAAATGACAATAATCCTCTTTAATTACTGCTCTAAAGCTGCAGGCTCGGACAAACACACACACATAGACGCGGCGCTTTCAGGCAGTGTGCTTGTAATAAGCTTTTCATTACTGTGAACGTGTCAGACTCTGTTGAGTAGAATACTCCTCTCAGCAGATGTGCTGGGTTATTAGATTACTGTGTGCGTGAGGAAACAAAAGGAAAGGGGCTAAAAAATAAACACATACACACAAACGTGGCTTCAAAAGTGGCAGGGACACTCATTTCTTCTCAGAAATAGACTGAAGGAGAAAAAAACAAGGCTTTATGTTGCGGTATCGGAGCTTTCGTCTCCATCTCCCTCCCTCTTCCTCTTTTTCTCTTCCTTTGTGTGGTTATCGGGCAATTCAATCTCGCTGCAATCAATGCCCTCTATCGATCAGACAGAGCCGTGGTTTAACAGTGTCACAATGCGCCCTCACACACACACACACACACACACACACACACACACACACACACACACACATATTTGAGAACTGATGACAGACGACGGAATAAGAGGTTTAAAAAAGGAAATATTAAAAAACAGGTTTTGTTTAAAGAAGACGGCTACTATTGTTGGTCTTTACTCCACTATTAAAGAAGAAATCCACAATTTTTTTCAAAATTATAGCACAATTAATTGAGAATGTGATTATAAATAAAGTCATTCAGAGTGGTTTGATGTAAAATGTTTTCTTGTAGAGAAACATGTAGATTCTAATTTCTCTACAGAGGTGATAGGAACCAATATTATGCATGTACCTCTCCATGAGAAAAGTCTTCTCAAAACTTTCTCAAAACTACTGTGTTTCAGGCGTCAGGCACTGCATTCACATCAAATCCATGTAATACGTTTCTGCAAGCGAGCTTCTACAGGCATTAAACTCTTCAGACGTCTGGTTCCATTAACCACCACTGTAAACAGTTCTGACTCTGGAAGTTTCTTTAGAACAGAGCATTTCACTCTAAACTACTCTGAATGGAAAACAAATAATGAAATTTTCTGTAATGTCAGTTTTCTATTATTAACTATTATTCAAATTAGTCAAGGGATTCGATTCAGTTTAACAAACTGATTCTTTTGAAGTGTGCATTTCAGTGAATGAGACATTCAATGATTCATCAATTTCCAAGTCATATCAACTGAATCATCACTCCCTCCATATATAACAAGTGGCTGTAAAGGACTTAACATTCATATGTTAAAGTTTCCATTTTCAGTTTATTTCATTCCGCATTAGAAAACTACAATTTGTGGCATGTGGCGCAACTGTCTAAGCGTTGGCCCTATGATCAGGAGATTATGAGCCACAAGGCCTGATCCTAGATCTGTAAAGTAAAGGGAAGTATTCAGACACTTTACGCATATTTTTGCTTCTGCTTATGACAAAATACTTTTTGGTTTACATTCATACAAGTAAAAAGACATTATGTATGTAAATATGAAGTGGATATATGCACTGGAAGTATACTGTATCAGCAGACCAGCTCTTGTGTTTTTTGTGATCTGAGTTCAGAAGAAAGAGAAATAGAGAGCCCTTCAGAAATATTGTTTATTTTCTCTCTTTCTCTTGGTCTGTTTTTTTTTTTTCCATTGTTTTAAACATCTTGGCAGAGAAAGTACAACACTGCAGCTGGTGAAGGAGCAGCAAAGAAAGAAAAGGTTGAGTGATGCTGGTAGAGACAAAGAAGGATGGAGGTGTATGTGTGTGTGTGTACTTTTCTGAGAGTGTTTTAGTGGGTGGTCCCAGGGGAGGGAGCAGGTGGGCTTGTTTGCTCTTTCTTCATCATGCACAAATCCACTTGGAGACTTTTACAATCAGGGGAATGGAGTGCCTGTGTGTGTGTGTGTGTGTGTGTGTGTGTTTACCTGCTCGTGATGTTCGATGCCCATGCTGATTGTGTTGATAAGAATGGCGATCATGATTCCTCTGTTGAAGTATTTGCTCTCTACGATTCCCCACAGCTTGATCCTCATCTCCATCCACAGCTCCTTACACTTCCCTTTACACGCCCCCTCATCTTTCTTCTCCTCTGATTGGCCGCCCTGCTCATCCGTCTCCTCCACTGTACCCTCTTCTGATTCCTCATTGGCTGGCGTGCCAACAGGTCCCGCCCCATCGCTGAGTGAAAGAGCCATGGCGCACTGAGGGCAGTCCTCAGAACCAGGTGGCACGGGCGGAGCAGGAGAGCCTTCAGTAGGGGTGTGGTCAGGCTTAATGTGATGTGGACAGTGGGGCACTATAAAGGGATAAGCATGTCAATACAAATTGACACTTTCCACCAGCTAAACCTTCTGTATTTCTATCTACTTATCCATTCTTTTCTTCAGACTACTATCCATCCATCCATCCAACCATCCATCCATCCATCCAACCAACCATCCATCTTCTTTTCCTGTCTATTCAAGTACATTGAATTTTTATTTTTATAGCTATTTTTAAAACAAATGTTGCCACAAAGCAGCTTTACAGAAATCCAAATTGATCTTGCCATCCTTCCAACTCTTGATCCATCTCTATATTTCTTCATCCATTCATTCCAATTTCTATCCACCTCTACTTCCACCCTTTCATGCCTTCTTCTATTTAGTCCACTCACGCACTTATCCAGGCATATATCCAGCAAATCACCCACCAGAATACGAGGACTCAAGTCTGTTGAGCTGAGCACTCTGGACTGACTCACGACTTGCCCTTCACTTCAACTTGACCCAGTTAAATTAGGTTATAAAAGTAGGTCTAGATCAAATCAGGCCATCAACCTTAATGCATTAAATGCATGAAAACTTTCATTTCCAATCTGAAGTGTTTGACTTTACCTGTCAGTTTGCTACAGTTATGCACAGTCATTACTGCAATACATTCGCCCACAGCTTGCATCAGGTTTGATACGGCTTCAAATAAGGAGTCTTTCATAACAGAAAAAAAGCTTTCTGTATATTGGACAAAACAAAGAGCTACATGCAGTAATTGTGGTGTTTAATTGAAGTAGTTTGGATAGAAAGTGTGCTGAATAGTGCAATAGCTAATTTAGCTGAAGCTGTGACTAAGTTTTAGTACATTGCAGGTCACATTTCTTTAATAAGTTGTGAAACTTAAGGTGAATTTGCTCAAACTAGCTATATAGCTAACTACCTAGCATACTTATACATATAGCGATATGAGCCAAAGCCTTACCATGCTAGATAGCTAGCATTATAGCTAATCCAGCTGAAGTTAGAAAGTTATGAAGACATTTGATCTGTAACTTACTAAAACTTAGCAACAGCTTCAACTAAATTAGCTATTGCACTTTCATACTTTCTATCCAAACTACTTGCTAGCCAACTGTTTTAAACTGTTTTACCTTAGCTTGCTTACACTAGCCACATAGTATGCTTGCAATACACACTGCAGACTAGCCAACTGTCTAGCCAAACGTTGTTTTTCTTCTTTCCTTTAAGCACTGCATTTACAGTGTGTTGCGCATGTAGCTAATAACAACACTAAAATAAAATTATCTACTGAAGACTCAACAGTCAACTCAGACTCACATAAAGTGGCTTGAGAACTTCTCTGCCACCCACTCATTTATTCTTCTTCTATCCATCCATCCATCTTGACCTTCATCTGACATTCCTACTTTTGTCTTTCTTTACCCTGCTAGAAAAACCAGAATAGACCAGCATTTGCTGGACCAGCAAAACCAGGATGTGGTATGTTTTGGATGCTGGTCAAGACCATGCTGACCAGCACCATACCAGCATATACCAGCTTAGACCAGCTTCCAGTACCTCAATCCACTCATCAATACATGCACTAATCCATCCGATACTCCATCCTTCCACCCACTCATTCACCCACACTTGTACTCACCCACCTCTCTCACCTTGATGGTGTTTTTGTACCCTCTCTCCACCGTTGATGTTGGCCCCACCCCTTTGTGTTCGGGAGGGTGTGAGTTCTCGAGGGTGACGTCGGAGGGCCCTAAAGAGGGCGACGGAGCGACGACGGGCCTTTCGCAGCACGTGGCAGACCAGCTGGAAGAGCTCCTCATAACAGTCCCCCGGCTCGGCCAGCGAGGCCAGCGTGCTGGACGAGAGACAGGCTGCTCGCTGCTCCTGCATCAGCTGGTGCTCCCGCTGTTTCGTCTCAGAGAACTGAGTCGCTATGACTACCAGGCACAGGTTGATCATGAAGAAGGAGCCCACCTGTCAAAAGTGTTAGAAATGAAGAAACAATGACAGCGTGAGCGAGAGAAAGAGAGCGCACAGGTGTGTGGGACAAAAAGAAAGTGCGAAAGTGAAAACAGTGTAGACAAGACAGTCAAGGACAAACAAGTAAGGACAAAATATCTGGTCAGGAGACTTCTGTACATTTTTCTTGTCCGCTTAGAAAGTTTGGCTGCAAAGACGTATTTACATCCCGACAACCAGGAACAGCACAAAGCAGAACTGTTCTCCCCACAGTTACCACCAGAGATGGGGACTTGAGTCTGTAACTTAGACTCAAGTAATTGCTTGGTGACCTGCAGTTCGACTCAGACTTGTCTTAGATGCACGTTTAACCCTTTAAAATCCCAGGCTTATTACATACTAAGGCTTATTATTCAGTAACTACAGGGACTTCATCGGGTACCCACTGCTTGCCAGCCTTCTGGACTGCTTCAGCCTTCTGGATAGTTTCAAGCTTCTGGACCGTTTCAACCTTCTGGACCGTTTTGACCACCATGGAGCTTCACGCTGTACAACGCTGACCCTCCTGATGATGCTGCTGCTGTCTTATTAACAATTGCTCCACCTGTTTTCCCCATTTTGTATTCTAATATTTTATACTAATGCTGTTTGCTATCCAGTGTCAACCAGAGGAGGATGGGTTTCCCTTTTGAGTCTTGGTTCCTCTCAAAGTTTCTTCCTCTTAGGGAGTTTTTCCTTGCCACTGTCGCCATTGGCTTGCTCATGGGGGCTTGGACCCAAATTTTTCTGTAAAGCTGCTTTGTGACAACACCTGCCAAGGGGCCCTGGCCATTTAAGGGGTTAAGGGGTGACCAGCGACTCGATTCAGAAACACACTTAAGTGACTTGTGATTTGACTCATGATGAGTCAAAGAATTTCAGTCAGACAAAAAAAAAAAATGTATGACTTTACCTTTCAGTTTCACTTCCTTCGTGAGCAGTGTTGGGGTTTGAAGGCAGCGAATTATGGCTATTGTAGTGAATTTATGTAATTACCTTGGCAACTACCGTCACTGCCATGAAGCAATATTCTTTTCTCTTTGGCAGAAAGTGCTGAAACTTGGGGGGTTTTACCCAAGATTGGCAGGAAAGTTAAACTCACTCTGGCCCTGGAGTTAGCTATGGAAAAAGCTCCCCTGAGTCGTTGTGATCACAGCCTGAAGACAGAAATCAGTAAAGGTAAACAGCAGTAATTACTCTAATGCTGGACTCATCACAGCTTGCAGTAGCATTAGGTTTGATAAGGCTTTAAATAATGAGTCTATCATTATAGAAAAACCTTCAGTCTGAAGAACAGAACTGAAGGACTACAATGCAGCAGATGCAAAGTTTAAAGAGACAAAACCAGCTAATTTATCTTTAGTTGTTAGCCAAAGTTTTAGTAACTTATAGATCACATTCCATGCAAACTTCCTAAAACTTTAGGAGGATTAGTTATTACATCAGCTAGCAAGCAAACCTACAAAGAACAGATATAATGACCATATCACATCGTTTTACCTCTTTAAGCCAGGCATATACTGTGCTATTTTAGAAATCATGTTCTTTGGTGACAACTCTGTTCGTTTGAATGACCCATCATGTACAGCAAAGCCTGCGATTTATATGCTCACACTGTACAAAAACACTCGGTCCGACTGACATGACACAACATGGGAGCTCACACGCCACATAAAATATAGCCCTTACCGTCAGCTCTGTCTACAGACAATTTCCAAGAAAGTTGATTTATTCAAAACGACATGCTGCAGGTCCGAGTCCCAAGCAAAAACACTGGCTGAATCTCAAATGACTCCCTGCACCCTACATAGTGCACCACATAGACATTAAAACAGTGGCTTCTGCAGCCATTCAAGCATCACATGTCAAATGAATAGCCATTTGGGGTTCAGTCATGGGTGCACAATTCCATACTGGACAAACAGTGCACTATTTTGGTGTAAAAGCCAGAGCTTGTATAGTGCACTACATAGGAAGGAGGGGGGCTTTTGAGATTCAGCCACTGACAGACAGTTTTATAAAGAAAATAAAAATCACCGCATTTATTTATTCATATTTCACAATTCAATTCAGTCAAATGGAGCAAAGTTGGCATATGTGGACGATGGTACCCAAAATGTTGACCTTTTTGCCTGTTTGTATGTGTTCAACTGTGTAGGATCAGCGACTGTGATTGAAGAATCAGTTTATGAGACGGCTCAAACTGTGGGTTAAGTGACCAAAATTTCTGATATGTCAGAAATCTGTCTGATTGTCCGACTGCTCAATCGAAGCTTGTTTGGTTAATCAGGCATTGCTGGCCCTCTCACACTGCATGGCAAACAATGACCAATGAAGCTGAAATAGCCCAATCAAGAAATTCAGTCAGCTCCAACCAATTCAGGCTTAAAAATGGGCTGACAAGTGATTCAAAGCATCTCTGAAACAGCAGAGCTTGTGTAGTGGTCCCTGGGCAGCAGTGATGAGTACCTACCAACAGCGGTTCGAGGAGGGACAAACCACAAAGTCAGAGATATTTTTAATGATGGTTACGGGAGGAACATGTTACAACACACAGTGCATTACACCCAGTTGCATAAGGGGCTGCGTAGCCACACAATGGTCAGTGTGCCCATGATGACCCCTGTCCACCATCAAAAGCAGCTACAATGTGTGTATGAGCATCAGAATTGGAACTATGAAGCAACGGAAGAAGGTCATCTGGTCTGATCAGTCCCATCATCTTTTACATCACATGAATGGCCAGGTATGCGTGCACCATTTCCCTAGGAAAGTGATGAAACCAGGAAACACTGGGAAGAGAAAGAGAAGCTGGTAGAGAGAGTATGATGCACAGGGTACTGTTCTACAGGGATACCCTGGGTCCAGGCATGGTAACCACCGGTGGCATTTTTCAGGTGGATAATTCTCCCTGACACACTCCACACTTTGATCAGGAAATGGGAAAGCTTAAGGTATTCCCCTGACCTCCAAATTCCCCAGATCTTAATCCAATTAATCATCTGTGGGATGTGCTGGAACAACAGGTCTGATCTGCGGCAGCTCTACCTCTCGACACAGAAGACCAACAGCGTATTAGGCAGAGGATCATAATGTTTTGGCTCATCGTAGTATATAATTGTGTTTGTGGTTGTGACATCACTGTGCGGTCTGGGAATAGAACTGTACATTTTCAAACTTTAACAATGTACACAGTTCATCAAACTCTTCTTCTTTTTTTTTTCTAAAAAAGGCTTGAATAATTTAGACTTTCATCAAATGGGCCAGTAAGAATAAGAAGAATGATAAGAGCCCCCGGGGTGGAGGTCTTGAATGAGAGGAGTGATAAACTACCTTTACAACAAATTTTTACTTTTTGTGCTTGAAATCATCCCTCTCCATCTTGGATAAGCAGAGACTGCCAGACCGACTGTCTCTCTCTGCCACCCACTCACACGCATCAGCAGCAATGTCACGGAGCTCGGACAGAATCCTCGACAGGTTCATTACAGGCCCTGCAGAGGCCAAAGCACTGTTCTCTTCTTTGCCCAAAACACTGAAATTAGAATGGCTGACTAAATCCACACCACTACCTCTTCACCCGAAGGCCTGTTCAAGTGCACTGAAACAAGTGCGCCTTTGCAAAAGTCCAACTCTTAAGTGTACATACATACATTTTCCCGCTTTTTAATTGTTGCATATTATTCATGCTTGTTTCAGATCTTTAAGCAAATCTTAATGTAAGATCAAGACAACCTGAGGAAACACAAAATACAGTTTCTAAATGATCATTTCATTAATTGAAGGAAAAAAAAAATTGTCCAACATAAACAGACCCTGTGTGAAAAAGCTATGGCCCCTTCATTACTCAATTGACTAATTATTCAAACTTGGTTGATAACTGGTATCAATTAATCTAGACATGTCTAGGCTTGATTACTGTCAGCCCTATGTAATCTAAACATTACTTAAATAGAATGTTTTTTAGCAACATGAGCTCTAGAATTTCTAGAACAGACGAAAAAGCAAGTTATTGAAATATGTCAGTCTGGAAAGGGTTACAAAGTCATTTCTAAGGCTCTGGAACTCCAACAAACCACAGTGAGAGCCATTATTTCCAAATAAAGAAAACAATGAGCAAAGTTGAATCTTCCTGGAAATGGCTAACCTACCAAAATTCTTACAAGAGCGGAGCGACAACTCATTCAGGAAGTCACAAAAGAACATAGACAAAGAACTGCAGGCCTCGCTCATCTCAGATAAGGTCAGCATTTATGATATTACCATTAGAAAGAGACTGGGCAAAAATAGTATCCATGGGAGAGTAGCAAGACAAAACCCACTGCTTACCAATGGGAACATAAAGGCTCATCTTACAGAAAACACAAGCCTTTTGAATAATTCTGTGGACTGACAAGTGAAAATGGAACTTTTTTCCTGTTACATCTGGCATAAAGCTAACACAGCATTCCACAACAGGAACATCATACCAGCCGTGAAACATGGTGGTGGTAGTGTGATGGCGTGAGAGTGCTTTGCTGCTTCAAGGCCTGGGCAACTTAGGAAGCAAGTTAGGTAGTTAAGTTAGGCAGCAACACAGCATTCCGAAGCACAAGAGCAAGTCCACCACCACCAGTGACTCAAAAGAAACAAAATAAAGCTTTTGGAGCGGCCTAGTCAAAGTCCTGACTTGAACCCTACTGAGAAGCTGTACCAGTACCTCAAACAGGCAGTTCATGCTTGAAACCCCTCCAATATGTCTGAACTAAACCAATTCTGCAACATTAGTGGGCAAAAAATTGTTGAATGAAAGACCGATCTCCACTTATATGATTTGGTTGCAACTGTTGCTGTTAAAGGTGGCACAACTATTGCTACTTTGTAGTTTGAAGCTGGCACTGTCCTATTATGTAAACTGAAAGCGTAAGGCAAAAACTGGTCCACTGCTGGGATACTAGCATCATAAATAATACCCTAATAACACACTAAACACTGCTACACACCTTTAAAGAGGACTTCCTTTTCCAATTAATCAATTTGAATGCTTTGATGCACTGATTGGGAGCCTGTTTATCACCTGAATGACCGATTGTGTCAGTACGCACACAATTACATATATTTTCATTCAGTCCCACCAGCATCTACTCACCATTATGAACATTCTACAAGTCTCTACAAGGCTAGAGTGGACAATCAGTGCTGACTACTCAATTGACACTAAAGTGAAGCACCGCTGATTGGGGTTCCTGAGATTAAACGGTAGCCAGAATAAAGTATAATGAGCGCATATGTATGTGTTTGCGTGTCGTGATTGCCCCTCTACGTTTCTACACCAGACTCCACTACGGCTTAAGCAGAAGGAAGCAGTGATTGGGCATTATCATTCCCATCACATTTACATTGTGAGAGGTTTGCATAGGTAGGCCTTTGTTCATTTCATTTAAAGCCTGTGTGTCAGTGCGAGCTGTGATTGCCTCTCGTGTCTATTTCTCCTATAAACACCATTGTGGTTGAAGTGAGCGATGATGAGACCTATTGTGCCGTCATGTTTACATTAGGAGAGGTGTGTGTGTAGGTTTTGCTGTGTATATGTGCGTAAACACTCACTTTATGAGATACATTTAGCTTATTTCTACCCCCATTATCCTTTTACCATATAGGTGAACTTTGTAGTTCTACAATTTTGGATTGTATTCCATCTGCTTCTCTGTATTATTTGTTAGACCATTTTACCCCATTCTTCAGTGGTCAGAACCCTCACAGGTCCACCACAGAGGTATCATTTGGCTGGTGGATCATTCTCAGCACTGCAGTGATAATGACATGGCAGTGTTGCTTGAGTTTTAAACAACTGCTGGGCTGACAATAGCCCCCTAACTAAAGATATCCAACCCACTGTGTCTTGTGGCCAGAAACTGACCACTAATGAAGAACCAAAGGATGAATAACGCAAATTGTGAGCTATTGTCTCTGATCTGCAAGGTGGACCAACAAGGTTGGTGTGTGTAACAGAGTGGACAGTAAAGTGGACACAGTTTTAAAACTCCAGCATCACTGCTGTGTCTGATCCACTCATACCTGCACAACACCCACTACTACATCAGTGTTACTGCAGTGCTGAGAATGATCCACCACCCAAATAAGACCTGCTCAGTAGTGATCATGCTGGGGTCCTGACTGGTGTTGGGGTAGTTATTCAAAAAAGTAAATCCATTAAAAAAAATACCATGGGATTACTTTACTTCATCCTTCCTGGAAAAGTAATCGCACTACTCATTACTTTACTTCTAAGTTACACTCTAAAATGCATACAATGCACCAATTGGAAAGCTCAAGGAAAAATCCAGTAGAATAGAATTTATTTAGAAAGAAATCACAGTAAACATCACAAGTAAGTCATCACAGGCCCATTAAGTAAACCCAGGAATTGTCTACTTGACTTAAATTAAGGCCTAATGAGTCGGCTATATATGTATACGGCCCATATTGGCAGCTATAAGCTCCCGTTATTTGGTAGCTAAATTAGCCTCATTGATCCGGTACAAAACGAAAGGAGCAATCATCTGACACCCAATATGTCTGATCGACTACATCTGAGGTAATACATTAGGCTTTTTGACAAATCGTTGCTTTAAGAAAGCTAAAAACTGTTACCACATAAACACAAACATGCACCAGTATACACACAGCCTGAGGCTCCCTCACACTCACTCGCTCATAAAAAAGAATGACACATTGAAAAAGGAGCCAGGCGATTATATCATTCTTATTCAAACCTGCACATAAACACTCCCAGGCGATCCATGGAAGCAAGAGCATCCGTGGGCAGACACACTCTGGAAGCAGGAGTGTGTGTGTGTGTGTGTGTGTGTGTGTGTGTGGGCCCCTGGGCCATCTCTGTGCGACGTGTAGCAGCTGATGGAGACATGACTGATGTGTTCAATTTCCACCTCCCCACATGTGCATTTAAAACATCCAACCTGCGAGCTCCTCATATTAATGTGAGCGATCATGAAGGGAGATTACACAGCTCAGTATGTATGAGCGTCTATAAGGAAACAAAGGGAATTGAGGCACATTCACACCCAAGTCACACGTCCAGAAACCATTTTATAGGTCTGTAAACATTGAGTCTAGGGGGGGAAAAAACGTCTTGATCTAACGGACTCTTCCGACTCTTGCAGCCCTGAGGGCGTCAGCGCTTTTCGCTTTTTCTTTTGCTCCTTTTAATAAATGTAGCTGTTGACACACTGAGGCTTTTTGTCCACAGTGACACGAGGCTATAGAGATATTAGTTTTCCATGGTAGGAATTCTCGGGCGAGCCGCATGCTCCGAGTTGACATTTCGCATTGTTTATGAACTGAGGCGGAAAAAAGTTCGCTTCTTTTAACCCCCCCTAATGTGTGACCTAAGGGTTTTATTTACTGAGTGTGCATGGACTTAATGTAGTGAGAAAGAAAAATGCTCGGTCTTCATGGACAGAGTGGCATTGCAAGATGGCTCGGGTTGCTCAGAACAAGTGAAGGAGTGAAGATTTCGGTGTAATAAAATGTATGGAATTTGGACAGTATGCCAAATGGGTGGCCGAAATTCATGGTATAAATACATTGTCTCACAGCATTTACATATATTGAAATAAGACTATTTTAGATTATATTTTTTTTGGTTAACAGTGGGACGTTCAATCACTTTTAATAAGAAACATTCTTGACCATTTTAACAAAAGTAAATCTGAAATAATTATTTTACAAACTATTCAAAAAGAAAACTGAACAATATATAGATAAATTTAAGTTATTTTTGCTAACACTAGTCCCATAGGCCCAGTAAAAATAGTGCTACATATTGGTTCAGGTCTGAATTCGTACAAGGCTAAGTTTGGCTTTTTAATCAGCAGATTTTTATTCTAATTTTCCATTCCACCTTAAAAGAAGAGGCAGTTACATTTTGGCACCTGTACAGGTGTAGCTGTAGCTGCTGCACTATTTAAGGTGAGATGGAAAATTCAAATGTGGACAATTCAGCTTGTTTTTGTCTCATATGTATGTCCCATACACTTGTTCCTCTGACTGTCAGACACTACTGGAATTTGGAAAATATCACAGTCATTCACACTTCAAGGCCCAGACTGTGATGTAATATGATGCAGCTGACTAAGGAAGCTTCTCAGGTGGTGCAAGAGGCAAAATAAGCATGGCAATCGCTCTGGCGTCCATGTTAGGCTATGGCTGACCCCAAAAGACTGGCCATTTCTTTATGTGCACTTCCTCAAAAACGTTAGCAAGGTTTTACTACTTGTATGCCACATTGCCTGTGCTTATTTGTAGCATTAATGTCAATGAAATGATTAGTAACAAAGACAAGAGTTTGAGTAAACCAGCAAAAGTAACCAAAGTTAATTGTTTAGATTCCGTACCATATAAATTATTTTTATTACGATTATATTTTGTATCATATTATTTTTTTATTAGAAGAAATTTATTATGTTAACATTGTTGCCTACAAGCAACACTGTGCAACAGTGTAATGAATATGGCAAGTGAATTGTTACTTTTTTATTTAGAATTATATTTATGTTTTTGTGCATTTAGGAAATCTAACTTGTTTATTAATTAACATATATGCAATATGAGTGGCTAAAAGCATAACAGTCAAATCTGTCAGGTAGCAGTCAGCAAACAGTATGTTTTACTAGTATATTCAGTATTGTTTAGAAAATCAAAACAATCTGAGTACTTGTAAATTTTTTTGTTTTTTTTAGCTTTTAGTTGTGGGTTTACACCATGTTGCATCATAGTAACATGGATTCCTTGAAAATATCATGTAATACAATTAATCTGTTTTTTATAGTATTTAAATATCTGCAATAATATAATTACTTCTTTGGAATGTTTCATTCCAAATATTTAGATAAAAGAAAAAAACAAAAATCTTGTGACTCTTTCCATTCCTTTCCATTGTCACACAATATTGCCTCAAGGCAACATACCCCAAACAGGACCACCAAGCACAGAGGTTTTTGAAAATTGTTTTTTAATTCTAATAATTGGTACAGTATGCTATATATGTGGCAGATAGAGATAGAGATAGAGATTGAGCTGAAAATGCTGAAATATTCCTTTAATATGGTCATCTGAAGTGCACCATTAAGAATCAACATTGATTAAACAGGTGGTCCAGCATTAAAAAAGGAATCCAGGACAGTGTCTGGCCTGTACTTGAGGCCCCTCAGAAGCCTAGAGTAAAGGATTTGCTGCATGTTTACTTTTCTGGAAGGCATTAAATGTATTCTCATGCTGATTTCTTATCTACCATGCAGATATAAAGAGTGGCAAAGCATTACTCCTCAGGAATGACAGAAAAGTGTTAAGAGTGATGCTTGGCCATTCTTCATGTCCTTCATACATGACCACTGGCCCCAGGTTTACTCCAGCATTTTCTGCAGGTAAAGAGAGGGAGCTCTCTTTGTCACACTTATTCATTCCTACTGGTAACCACTCCCAGGTGAGCGATGTAACAGAGAGTGGCCGTGTGCTGATACTGAGGGAGCATGACTGAGCATGCGCGTGTGCCCCTCGGCTGATTCTGCCGGACGTATAGCAGCTGATGGAAACATGACGGATGTGTTCAATTTCAACCTCCTGCATGCGTGTTTAAAAACCAACCTGCAAGCCTCTAATATTAATGTGAGTGATTATGGAGGAAGATTACAAAGAACAGAGCTGCTCAGATGTGGCTTTAAATGATTGTTGATGTCCATCAGTTGAAGCAACAGGGTGGAGAAAAATTATATTTACACAATACACACAAATGCCGTCAATCATGTTTGACGTTTGCTTCGTCAGAAAATTAATACAAGATGTTAAAAAATAAATACAGCATGTTAAAAAATATTAATACGAACATGTAACATTTTGTTACTTTTATTATTAAAATAGGGCATTAATGAGACGTTGGGTTACAGTAAATTCACACTCTGCTGTGGGTTTCTCAGAGTGTGAAATACCATCTGAGGAAAAGCATTTTCTAAGCAGCTCAAGTGCCCTGAGTTGTAAAATTATGAAAATATAATACTTCATGGTTTCCCACATCTATAGTTGAATTCCACTATATTAGTGGTCGGCAACTCAAATGATAAGAAGAGCCATTTTGTCCTTTCAACAAAAATCAAACCACCTTGGGAGCCACAATATTTTATGTCCATTTTACCAAGCAAATATGGTCTCAGTATATGCTAATGTACTAGTATGGGCTAAAAAAATATAATATAATGAAAACACAGACTTACTTTGCTCTGCTTTAAGCTTTAGCTGAGCTTTCCGCGCATCTCTGGCAGGAAACTTTTCAAAAAGAGGAATAATTTCTTATTAAACTTTGCCTGAGGTGCCAGAATGTAACTGCTGCACTATTTAAGGTGGAACAGGAAAATTCGAATGAGAAACTGACTTCAGCTTCATGATGTTTTAGTGTTTGACAGTTTCTCGCTGTAGATTAAATGTATCAGGAAACCAGCTGGAGTGCTTAGAAATGCAAATAAGTCTGTTCGTTTCCAAATTATTGATGTTTGTCTTCAAACTTTCTCTGTGCCTTTTTGTTAGCTACTAGCTAGGTGAGATTGTTGTCTGCATTGCTATAGCTGCTTTCCAAAGCCTAGGCTGCAGCCGAGGTAGGCTGACTTTCTCGGCTGTTACATCATTGCAGGCCATTCCAAAGTTAAGGAACCTTAATATACAGCCTAGAAATGGAGCCAACGTTTGGAATGATTTCAAGGACGCATAAGATTTATCCTTTCAGGCCTTCGGTTACCCACAGTTCTCTGCGCACGAACAATGTGAAGGAAAAAAATACAGCACCACAAAATGGTGGAAAACAAAGGCGATGGAGCAGAGTTTATTTTAAAATGTAAGTTGTTCAATTTGTCTTTGTTGCATTATACAGAGTAAAACCACTGATTAATTAAAGCATTCGTCCATATATATTATTTTATGTCGAAGTTTTTGTGTATATATATATATATATATATATATATATATATATATATATATATATATATATATATAGTTTATCATACTACATAAAAACATCTCCTCCTTTTCCATGAAGAAGAGAAACCGCAAAAAACACAATGCCACAGGCTCCATTTTCTCTCATCAGTTCCCTCACGAGTCGTGCTGCTCTGTTAGAACTGTTCCATTTGTGTGACCATTAGGCTACTAAAGAGGAGTGTTTGTAGGACAGTAACTACCTCGGCTGCAGCCTAGGCTTTGGAACGCAGCTTACATGACCAGCATTCTGCGTGCCAATCTTCAGGGTTAAAGGTCAGTGAATAAGCAGTTATACATTAACTCCAATTATTTTATTTTTACTTAAAAATCTAATTTCACTGTGGAGCTGCAACAGGGCACTTAAAGAGCCACATGCTCCTGACCTCTGCACTTTAATAACAGAAAACACTAAGTCTTTTAAATTTTTTAATTTACATGGCAGGACTTCACTCACTCACTTGTGCATGTTTAGCAGTCTAAAGTTTCTCCACTAGGGGGAGCTAGTATCAAACAAGTTTACACTGTGAACGGAACAGAAACTGAATGAACTCACACTAGAGGGAGCTGATAAATGCACATGTTCGTAGCTTTCAAATAGCTTATTACTATAAAGGGTAAATTGAGTTGCACTATATTATTTAATGTGATATTCATTAAAGATTTTCCCTGAATCAGCTATTGTTAAGAGCATATAAACCTAATACAGGGCATATAAATGTAATGACAGAGGAAGAAGTTCTACTGTTGCAGTGGACTGTGTGTGTTTGGAGGGGCCTGGGGGGAGGGGATATAATTGATAATCCAGATTCCCCATAATCTTGATAATAATCCTGACAACAATTAAAGTATAAAACCACACAATTATCATTGTGCATACTGAAGCATCAGAGACTTGCCTAAATCTACGCCAAGCAGTTCAGTAATCTCAAATAGGCTTGCTTATGTGGTTTCTGACAGTGTATGACATACGGTTATCCTCAAATATGGACAGAATTTTGCTATACTAGTTTAAGCTTTGTGATGCACATTTATCCATTTTCATCAATAACTGGTATTATCTGTCCTGGTACATGTAGGAATCTCTGGCTCAAGGTAACTATTAAGGACCTCAAACACTTTAGAAACCAGTACATAGATTGTTCAAAGGTTGTGTAAGCCTCTGTTGCTTAGATACTGCCAGAGAATTCATACTATTGCTGAGACTTTAGAAACTCTTTAGTATAGAGCACATACACTGATCACTTCTCCACTCATTGTCCACTTTATCAGCTCCACTTACTATATAGGTGCACTTTGTAGTTCTACAATTACAGACTGTAGTCCATCTGTTTCTCTGCATCCTTTTACCCTGTTCTTCAGTGGTCCGGAACCCCATGGACCCTCACAGAGCAGGTACTATTTGGGTGGTGGATCATTCTCAGCACTGCAGTAACACTGATGTGGTGGTGGTGTGTTAGTGTGTGTTGCACTGGTCTGAGTGGATCAGTGGAGTTTTTAAACACCTCAGTGTCACTGCTGGACTGAGAATAGTCGACCATCCAAAAATATCCAGCCAACAGCGTCCTGTGGGCACCATCCTGTGACCACTGATGAAGGACTAGAGGATGACCAATACAAACTGTGCAGCAGCAGGTAAGATATCGTCTCTGACTTTACATCTACAAGGTGAAATGACAAGGTAGGAGTGTCTAATGGACAGTGCGTGGACACAGTGTTTAAAAACTCCAGCAGCACTGCTGAGTCTGATCCACTCGTACCAGCACAACACACACTAACACACCACCACCACATCAGTGTTACTGCAGTGCTGAGAATGATCCACTACCCAAATAGTACCTGCTCTGTGAGGGTCCATGGGGGTCCTGACCACTGAAGAACAGGGTAAAAGGGTTCTAACAAAGTATGCAGAGAAACAGATGGACTACAGTCTGTAACTGTAGAACTACAAAGTTCACCTATATAGTAAGTGGAGCTGATAAAATGGACAATGAGCGTAGAAACACAGAGGTGGTCTTAATGTTATGTCTGATCGGTGTATACATTGTAGTACATATAACATATAATTTGACATCCCCATAAACCCATTTACTTAGACATATACTCACATAGAGAGATAGAGAAAGAAAGAGAGAGAGAGGGAGAGAGAGAGAGCACTGTTGGAAGCAAGCCTTAGCTAGGTGGACTCTGCCAGTTTCTCTCATGATTTAAATGCCCTGGCATCAAAATCCAACCTAATCTTCTACCCTGGCAAATATAACACTCCAAGGGCTCTCAGTCTCTCTCTCAGCGCGTGTGTATGTGTGGACCGCAATGCATTTTTTAACCATGTTAATATTCACCTCTCAGCAAATTGGAACAGAAAGATGGATTTAAATTTAAAAATACTCAGCAAAGGGTACGACACTGTCTATAATCAGAGACAGGAGCACCAGTGTACTGGCTTCTCTTTCAAGAGCACAGAGGCTTCTAGAAGCTTCCAGCAGCGTAAACACCAAAGAAAACATGACTCCGGGACACAGCCTCTTAACACAGGCCCGCTAGTGATGTAGACAGCAGTAAATGAATTGAATCAAACTGAACTGAATTGATGAATTGAATGAACAAAAGGTCAGATGGACGAACAAACAGACAAGCAAATGGACAAGGAGACGACAGGCAGACAGATGAGCTAGCTTGATAGCTCTGTTAAGCTTGCTAGGTTAGTTTTTGCTTGGTTGTTAGCTTTCTCTCTGTAAGTTTTTCTCACTCGAATGCAGAGAGATCAGCAAAGTTCTGTTAAGGCTAATGTTCCTGTCAATGCTACACAAGATTAGGACCACCCAGTTTTCACCAAAAGAGAAGAATTAAGGACAAATATATGAGCTATTTGTTGGATATTGGAAAGCGACTCACAGAACATTCTTTATTCTTGTTTATACAACAGTTAGTTCTGGCCATGCAAGCTGATTGGTTGAGAAGCATTCTAACCGTCTGTTATTTCGCCATAACATCACGGGATTATTTGGTCAGACTCTGATGATGAGACTACACTAAATTTCCAAACTGTCATTAACACTGAGCAGCTTTTCAGTCGGCAGTTGTGATAGAAGAACAACCTAAAATTAGCCAGAAATAAACCGAATACCATTCGCCAAACAAAATAAGCTGTAAGATGCTTTACAGACTGACTGGAACAAAACAACGTTAATACTGATCAAGCAAAAAAAGACAATACTGAGCTAAACCTGATATTGCGGCAGTTTTATGGCTCAGTCCGTACTTCAGAAGGCAAGGCTTCAGCAGACTGTGCAGCGAGTGAGCGGAGCTCATTACTCTGACGTAGCAACAAGCTGCTTGTTAAGGAACTATAATTTGGAAGAAGGAACTGCTAACATTAAAACATATAAACGCCACATTCACAACCCAATTTATTTATTTCTGACTGTATTTATTTAGCTGTTGTATAAAAGCAATAGAACACTCGAGGTTGTGTTATCGTAAATAACATCACAAATCACAGCCGTGATGTTATTTCACGACAACACACTCCCTCTCGTGTTCTATTGCTTAAATACTGTGTGCCTTTCAAAAAAATATGAATTAACCTGTGTAGCTTTCCTGGGAAAATCTTTAACTTGTTAAACCTGTTTTAACTTGTTAAACCTTAAGTGAAGGGTCTCATGTTGTTTAAAATAATGCATCAAATGTGTAAAGAAAGCAGTAATAATACCTCCAGTGTTGGAGATCCACACATTTTGATTAATTGATTTTTATTAATTGATTATGAATGTTGATAATCTTTTTTAATAACAACAAAACTGGCCTGAACTAATTACTGAGTTTAGGTGTTTCAGCCATATGCATTGCTATCAGGTATTTAAAATCAAGCACATAGCCATGCAATCTCCATAGACAAACACTGGCAGCAGAATGGGTTGTAATGAAAAGCTTAGTGACTTTAAATGTGCCACTGGTGTAGGATGCCACCTTTTCCACAAGTCAGTTTGTGAATTTTTCTGCCCTGTTAGATCTGCCCTGGTCAACTGTAAGTGATATTGTAATGGAAATTGAATGTGAAATGGAAGTGTCTAGGAACAACATCAACTTAGCCATGAAGTGCTAGACCAGGAGCCACCAAGTGCTGAAGCATGTAGCACATAAAATCACCTATCCTTTGTTGCATCATTCAATACAGACCACCAAACTGCCTCTGGAAACAACATTAGCACAATAACTGAGTTAGGAGGTTCATGAAATAGGTTTTAATGACCGAGCAGCCGCACACAAGCACAACATCATTTTGCACAATGCCAAGCGTTGACTGGAATATAAAGCATGGCCACTGGACTCTGGAGCAGTGGAAACATGTTCTACGGTGTGATGAATCAAGCTTTACTGTCTGTCAGTCTGATGGATGAATCTGGGTTGACAGATGACAGGAGAATGCTGCCTACCAGAATACACAGTACCAACAGTAAAGTTTGGTGGAGGAGGGATAATGGGCCGGGACTGTTTTTCAGGGTTTGGGCCCCTTAGTTCCAGGATAATGTTGATGCTACAGCACAGAAAGACCTTTTAGACATTTATGTGCTTCCAACTCTGTTACAACAGATTGGGAAAGGCCCTTTCTTCTTCCAGCATGACTGTGCCTCTGTGCCTTAAACAAGCTTGGTTTAGAAGAACTCCAGTGGCCTGACCTCAGCCTCACTGCACACCTTTGGGATGAATAAGAATGTCGATCATGAGCCAGGCCTTCTTGTCCAACATCAATGCCTGACTCAAAAGCTCCTTTGACTTAACAGGCACAAATTCCCCCAGACACACTCCAAAATCTTGTGGAAAGCCAGAAGAGGAGGAGGCTGTTATAACCATAAAGAGGGGGTGTGGTCAACTCCACATTCATGCCCATGATTTTGGAATGGGATGACCAATAAGCTCATATAGGTATGATGGTCAGGCATCCACAAACTTTTGGCCATTTAGTGATTATTGTATAGCAGAGTTTAAAGCATAAACTTTCAATTTATACCACCACCATGACGATACTAATTGGTGCCAGCACTTCTATGAGAGTTTCAAAGTTATTTTAGTGCTAAGCTAACAGTGGTGTACTCTCAGTTCCCACACAAGATTTAATACTACTAAGGCCTGCTTTACTTAAACACAGACATCTGAAGCATTTGAAACAGTGAATCAGTGAAGTCTAACTCTGAATATTACTGGAGGAGCCTGTTAGCCTTTTAACTATCTGCTAGGCTGTTCAGCCAAGACCTTGTTAAACAAAACAGTTTATTTTATATACCTGTTTACTTTATATACATGCAATTTACAACGGCTACCCTTTAACCTTTTATTCCACATGCATTAAACTTGTAAGAGATTTTTTCATATATTGCTGGTATGAGTTTCTTCTTTTTCTGGGATGAGTGACTTGAGTGCCAATTGCTCCCCCTTGTGGACAATCTTCAGACTGATAAACATGGCTTCATAATAACTTATTGAATCATGTTCATCATTCATCATTCACATTAGTAATCACTATGCCAATTCACAGAGAAGGTACAATTCTATTCATGATTTTTAAAATTGATTAAAGGATTTCGTTTAAGTAATCATGGTAACCTAAATGCATTCAATTATGTGTGTTTACTGTATTCTAAAGTATAACGTGATCCAACATAAGCTATCTGGCTGCTATGTGGAACCTGAAAGGACAGTCAAATAGGTTTAAGAGTGAAAGCCGTGTTCACTTACTATAATAAGCAGGATGAAATAGATGAAGTTGTAGAAAGAGTGAGCATCCATTACGTAGTACATGATCTCCACCCAGCCTTCCAGAGTTATGACCTAGACACATACACAAAAGCACATGCATATTATTAAAAAAAGGCAGAGTACAGAAAAGAAAAGCACTAAATTTGCTTGATTCAACACAAATATTTCCAAAAATAAGCTGTAAGAGAGGATTGTGTTGATGTAATATATTTTACTCATGTGGAATGATGTACATATTGGAATCAAATGACAGTTGAATAAAGTAAATCCAAAGCATCACTTTTATTCAGTGTGGAAATCATAATAAAATCATTGTTTTCAGCATCACAGAGCTCACTGCTCGCCAGAGCTTTGATCAGAGCAAAAAGCTTCAAATTGTAGGCTGTGTCTGTGTCTAAATTGAAGCCTTCCTGTGGAGCGCTCTTGTGAGGGACTGTCAGGCTATACGCCCAGCAGACAGACATACTTATGCACATATATATTTATATTATCTGTTATGTTTTCTGTCTGACATCTTTTTTTCTACGCAGCATTGTCCAACTGCTCTTCATTCATCTCCTCGAACAGCCCACAATGTCTGTTCCAACAGGAAGCTCATTCTGAACCTCCTGATGTTTTGCGTAAATCAGGCTCATTCATTCATTCAGCACTTGTCTTATAATTTCCAATTACCGGGACAACATTTAACGTCAGCTGGTCACTTAAGAGGACATGATTTTATGCTTTTATACACAACTTAATTCCACGAGCATGCTTCGCCAGCTAATCAAGATCGCTTTGAATACTTGAATATTCAAAAGATGAGTTGAATAAGAACAAACTAAACTGTGTAGGAAGGTCAATTTCATCCACAGGGCAATAATTCATGACTACAGACTAAGAAAGCTCCTGCATGAAGTGAAACGTCAGGGGCATCTGACCCAATTCTACATTGTCTGAATTGTAACAATACAGAAGGAAATACATGGAGTTAGTTTTGTGCCAAAATGTTTGAGAGAAGATCCTGATGTTTGAGAGAGGAATGTTCCGGTTTGAGAGGGCAGCGGTGCTCTGAGCGCGCAGCTAATGAACTTGAACGCGTTTGTCAGCACGAAGTGCAGCAGGTAAACATCTTCGGATTTGCTCAACAAAACACTCTGGTTTCATTCAAAACTTGAAAATCTGCACAGCAATGTTTTCCCCTCTCAGAAGTCGCACGTGCAAAACACTCCGGTTTTCACTCAAAACTGGAAAACCTGCTCAGTCATGCTCTTCACCTTCAAAACTCGCACGTGCGCGCAAAACATTTCTGCTGTCCGCTCCGCAGCGCGCGCTCAACTTTCACATCTGCTCGCTGTAAAATGTCTGAATGTTTGTGCCAAAACTCCAGCCAATCAGAGCTGCCGAGGGGCGGTTCCTGTCAGCGCACCAATCATGGCGTCTTTTCTTAAGCAGCTTTATGCCAATTGGTCAAGGCACGTTCGTGGCTGTGGTATTGAGTCGGCTAGTGCGCTTGTAGCCTCGACGTTAGCTAGATGGTTTCTAGCTTTCTCGTAGCAAATGGATAGAAATGATTTATCAATAATGCTCTGTCATAAATAATAGCATATTAATCTAACTATCATTGGTAGCTCGGCCATTTGTTTCCTACCAGAGGCTTAACGTTAGCTGACTTCAAATAGCTTAACATTAATCAACTAAGCTGACCTTAGCAAGGTTTCTTTGACTGCAGCTAACAGTGTCTAACGGTGTCTAACAGTGTTCTACTGAACTCTCCTATAGTGCTTGTCTTCATAGGCTCATCTTGTTAATCCTGTATATTTATCTTCTATAGTGGCGTCATCAAAAAACAATACTGATGCCGTGCAGTTTTATATGGACAAAAAAAAACTTTTCAGTGAGTACAGGGAGTTATATAGTTCATCCTATTTTTTCACTGGACATAATACTGTTTTGTAAGGGCCATACATGTTTTTCCTCTGTTTGGTGTTCACACATCGGTTACTGTAAATCATTGATTAAAAATATCGAGCACACAAACTATAAATATAAGGGATATTTCTTCTCATTCTCAGCTCTTTGCTACCATCTCTGGATTTCCACCATTCCCTTTGAATAAGCCTTATACTCTAAAACGCAAACATATAAAACTGGATGATTCAGAAACTCACTGTTAAAAGACTTCATTGGCTGACTTATCATCTGTTGTCAGCATTTCACAGCGTTAATGCAGTTAATATCCTGGACACTAAGTTTAGGTTATCAAAACACACTGACGTTTGGCTTCTAACCAACCTACTGTTGATGGGTGCTAAATAACAACATGTATGGGCCTTAGAAAAGAAGTACAGTATTATGTCTAGTAAACAAAATAGGATGAACTTTATTACTCCCTGTTCCCTTTTGTTTTTGTTTTTTTGTTTTTTTTGTCCATGTAAAACTGCACTGTATCAGTATTGTTTTTTGATGATGCCACTATAGAAGATAAATATACAGGATTAACAAGATGAGCCTATGAAGACAAGCGCTATAGGAGAGTTCAGTAGAACACTGTTAGACACTGTTAGCTACAGTCAAAGAAACCTTGCTAACATCAGCTTAGTTAATTAATGTTAAGCTATTTGAAGTTAGCTACCGTTAAGCCTCTGGTAGGGAACAAATGGCCGAGCTACCAATGTTAGGGAGCAGATGTGAAAGTTGAGCGCGCACCATGGAGCTGAGAGCAGAAATGATTTGCGCGCACGTTTTGAAGGTGAAGAGCATGATTGAGCGATTTTCAAGTTTTGAATGAAACCAGAGTGTTTTGTTGAGCAAATCTGAAGGTGTTTACCTGCTGCACTTCGCGCTGACAAGTGCGTTCAAGTTCATTAGCTGCGCGCTCGGAGCACCGCTGCCCTCTCAAACCGGAACATTCCTCTCTCAAACATCAGGATCTTCTCTCAAACATTTTGGCACAAAACTCCATAGAAATATAACAGAAAATATCCGTAAATCACGATGTTAATAAAGTCATTCGGAGTGGTTTCATGTGAAATAGATCATTGTAGTCTAGGATTCTTACTCCTTCAAAGTGGTGGTGATAGGAAACAGGGGTCGCGATGTCTACAACACTAATATAGCCATTTTATTTACTATCCAAGAACAATGGTGAACCTACACTTGTCTTCTGATTTTGCTGAACTCTGTAAATACCTGGAAACTAATTTTAAAAATGCACTTCAGGCCTAAACCTTCTCAAAACTGTCATAAAACAATGTTTTAAGCATCAGGCAGTGTATTCATAACTATTCCATATGATGGCTTTGTGTGAGATAGCTTAAGGCATTAAAATTGTCAGACGCTGGTTCCTATCACCACCACTGTGAACACTTCTGACTCTGTAAGTTTCTTTAGAACAGGTCATTTCACATCAAACGAGTTTGTTTACATCTTAACAACTAAATTATGCAGAAATTTTGAAATATGAATGGAACTCCCCTTTAACATTTTCCAGTAATTCTTACTCAAGGTAAATACAGGGTGATTCAAAAAGATTCATCCGATTTCAAAGTGCCATATTTTTACAACCATCAGGCGCCTAGGAACCAATCACATACCAATTGAAAGAGGGGGTCATAAAGTTTCTGACTGTCACCGGAAGGTGGCTCCATTCAGTCTGCGGGGAGATGGCAACCCCTGAGCTGAAAGCGTTCTGCGTTTTCCACTTCAATAAGAGTGAATCTGTCAAACGATTTTCGTTGGCAGTGAACCTCCAACAGCTCAGAGTGTTCGTCATGGGTTCCATAACACTGGATGATCTCCGAAATTTCATTGAAAGAGCCGTGAGTACAGTAACACCCGACATGCTCAATCGAGTATGGGATGAATTTGACTATGGCGTTGATGTTGTCCGTACAGCTGGAGGAGGTTCATATTGAGCACTTCTAAAATTACTTAATTCAATTTATGCTCACTTAAACCATTTACAGTTCACTGCATTGTTCTGTAATGATTAACAAGTGAAATAAATCATTTTGAAATTGGATGAATCTTTTTGAATCACCTTGTCGTTTATTAGAAGTCAAATAATCATCATAAAAAAACTATCCAATAAAATATAATATATTTACATATAAGATATAAAAGAATAATTACAATTATTTCTGATTTTCGCCGCCTTTTTATTTTAGTGTTCATATTTTCACGTCTTTTAAACGGTTAACTAGCCTTGATATTACATGAACACTAACACTAACATTTCTGCATGACTATCGCAGATACTAATATAGATTAAATTAAAAATAAAATAAAATCACGTCATAGCTATAAAAAGTGAAAACAAAAAGAATCTCAAAAAGCGAACTAGCTAGCTAACATGTGCTAGCTTGATATTTTAATAGGGCTAGCTTAGATAGCTAATAAAGCTAACTTTGGCCAATGTTTAAGCTTAGTCAGTGATCTAGCTAACTATATGTCTAAATGAATACATATTAAAATATTGCCACCCTACTAACAACATATTTTTATCTACAACAGATATGCTAATACTAGCTAATTAGTATAGTAGGTAATGTCATTAAACTGGTGAACTCTGTAGCAGCAAGCAATGTGTCAGTTAAACTATCGTTACCAAGCCTGTATAAATTAACTCATTCCAACAAAAAACAGTGAAGCAAAATGTCTCAGAACTTGTAACATTTGGCCTAAAGTGGTGGGGTTTATGGTTGAAGCAGCCCCCCCTTGCACACCTGAAATATCACGATCCAGGCATAGCCAATGTTGTCAAAGTTAATGGCGCCCTTGTGCGGGTTGGAGTGACCCGTGCGGCAGCGGGTGTAGTAGCGGTTCCAGTTGACACAGAGCCCCGGCACGGCGCCGGCACTGGCATTGAGTAGGGGTTCAGCAGCCAGGCCCAGGGCCTGCCGGTGCAGAGCGTCCTCCACGTCCAGACAGCAGTCCCGCCCTCCCTCTCTCCGCGCCGGAATATCGTTGCAGGACATGATCCCGTTATCCTGAGGCAACGAGCAGATGAAGGGCCGCTCATCTTCCTCATCAGGAGAGTAGTACTGAGCAGGAAGAGCCATACCAGTAGAGCTGAGAGAGAGAGAGAGAGAGAGAGAGAGAGATATTGTACAAAGGAGAGAGAGAGGGAGGGGAGAGAGCGCTTTTTATACATGAAATGCAACACAGTGCTTCACAAAACAAAACAAAATATTGTGAGAAGTGATGCTTTGAAATATATGAACTTATGACACAAGTTTAAAGTTAAAAATAAAGTTTAAAAATGAGAGAAATTTATTTTTCCTATTTTACAACTTACAACCTAATTTACATGCATGCACACACACACACACACACACAAATCTATGAACATAAATGCCTTTATTATTATCAATATTTTATTGTTGTCATTGCTGTATTATTTGATCATCCCCTATTTTCTTTCACAACAGTCTGTTCTTCAATCTGTTAGCTCTACATGGTGATCTATAGGATGTGCTGCAGAGTTGCCAGGTTTCCAGTTTTGGGCTAGTTTTACACTGTCACAGGGTCAACATTTACTGCAGCCACCAAAATGGTTTGATAGCAGACAGTAGAAAATGAAATAGTTAATTGATGTTTAATAAAAGCTGGCAACCCAAGGAAAAGGGGAAAAGAAACGTATAACGCAAAACTGAATTACACCACTGACGCTGAGTCTTGTTAGTATGTAGTAACTACACATACCACAGTGCAAAGTAGCTGACTTACTCTGAAGTTATAGAAGCGTGTGATAAAAGTTTGGACCCATCGGCAGGTCATGATCATTTTAGAGGTTCGTAGCTACACTTCAGAAAACAGGGAACTGTCCATGTAAATTTTAGTCTCTCCATTGTACAAACAGTGTAAATGTGCCCTCAAAGGTACAATATGATCTTTAGAGTTCAAATGTGTACCTAAAAAGGAGTACTCCACCGATTTTTCAAAGTTTCAAATTTAAAATTTACACAACCAAGTCATTCAGAGTGGTTTGATGTGAAATGCTCTGTTCTAGGGAAAGTAGAACAGAACTGTTCACAGTGGTGATGATGGAAACCAGACACCTGAAGGGTTAATGTTTCTAAAGGCTCCCGCACAGGCAGTTATTACATTAAGTGTTTATGAATATGCTGCCTGGTGTTGGACACATTGTTTGGAATAGTTTCGAAAAAGGTAGGAAGTTATTTATTTATTTATTTATTTATTTGTTTATTTATTTTTAAATACATTTATGGCGGAAGAGTACATGCAAGCGTTCTTAGATGAAAGGGTACCCAAGGATTTATTTAAATTTTTTTGTCAGATTTACTACTATTTTATCATCATCAACATCGCATATATTTAAAAGCCAGTTGAATTCCCCTTTAAAATGGGGTTTAAATGTACACTGCATTATTTTCTCCCAGAGGAAAGCTTTTTAAGCTTTAAGGAAAATAAATTTAAAAGATTGGTGTTAAGACAGGATGTGTGGGATCAGTGCAACTTAAAAGATGTAACTTCAGTGGTACAAGGTACAATAATGCTCCATGCACTGTGAGCCCGGATTAGTTGAATGTACTTAAAAATTGAAGAAACCAGTTGCCTTAAAAAAGTTAAGTAATATGTAATGAAAACTTAAGTTAGCATATCGCTGCTGTCGGAAGAAAACATTGTATTTCCATTTTTGATGTTTTTCAGATTTTGGCATAATTTGAAAATGCCTGTCGTCCTTTACATTGTGTGTAAATTTCATGAAGAATGGACCAAAAGAAATGACCAAAAATGACTTGGAAAAAACTCTGGTTCCATTGACTTACATTAAAAGTAAAGTAGGTTTGTTCCTTTTCCTGTAAAGTTACCATTTTGGAGATACAAGGTTTTTTTTTACAACAACAGCGATATCTTAAAACATCAAGTTATTATGCCTTCAGAGATTTTTTTTTTCTTATACCAATTGCTTTACCTGATAATTCTACTTAGTATCTTGAGTTCAAGTAAATAAAATATTGATTTCTGCTTAGTTTTCTTTTTGTTCCACTTAACTATTGATAAACAGGTATTGAAGGTGTACCTTTAAGAGGGGAACCCCATTAACATCTTTGAGAATGTATGTAAAATGCCTGTTTTTCACAGTAAGTCATTTGTGCACTGAAACCATACTGCTCACACATAAACACAGTGTTGGAGTGATGAGTAGTATTTTAATATCTTTTACTCTGCAGTGCTGATATGTGTTCATACACAACTGATAGGACAAACCAAATCCCCAGATCAAAGTGAAAGATGAAATATACACAGATTATAAAAAAAGTAACAAAGAAGATCTGAGACCAAACGCTATTCGTCATGCCGAGTTTACTTGCTCTTGGCAGTACTGATGTAAACTTTGGTGTTTTAGATCCTTCTGCATGTGAGCTGGCTCAGACTAGAGAACTCTGTTCTGACTGTGCACTAAATCACAGCTTATTATATAAAGGTTTTAGTTGGCGCAGTCAAATATATTTGTTTCTCCAGCAACACTGAACACCAAAACTTGACCAGCCATGACCAATTATGGCGAGCCTTGAGGCTGTTTGTTCAAATATGGAGAAATTAGATACATTGTACTAGCATTCAGTGAGGGCTATTTATGTTGTAGGTGTACAATTACTCTCCATTTATCACTTGTCAGTTACTGAGCACAGGACCACTGTTGTCAGATATCATTTGAGTGTTGGATCATTCGGTGTCACTGCTAGGTTGAGAGTTGTCCAACCCCAAAAAATATTCAGCCAAGAGTGCCTCTGTGACAAACTGACCACTGACGAAGGGCTAGAGCAGGAGTGTCCAATCTTATCCTCAAAGGGCCAGTGAGGCTGCAGGTTTTCTTTCCAACAAACCAGGAGCACACGCTGTCAGTTGTTTGAAGACTGACCAATTAAATAAACAGGTAGAATCAGATCTGTTCCTGCTTGTTTGGAGTGTCACCCTGCAGCTAAACTGGCCCTTTGTGGATAAAACTGGACACCACTGGGCTGTAGGATGGCACAAATGGGCTACAGTCTCTAACTGTACGCCAGCAAGAAGGAGCTACAAGGGAAGGGTTTTAATAACGTGGCCAGAGGCAAAGCAGAGGAAACTGTACTGCACTCAGTACAACACAGCATTAAAAGATGTCCCCTTAATATCCATATCCTTTTATGAGTTTTATGATAATCGGAACAACAGAAATGCTTCAAACATGCTTGGAAAAAAAACTATTAACTTCCATTCAAAGTAAAGGATGTTTTACCTTCTCTAAAGTTACCGTTTTGGAGGACACTGTTAGGGCTACTTTCCAGAGCTCTGCCCCACAATAACCAAAATCTCTTTACTTGGGCCATTTTGATTTGGTAAAATCACTGCAATGCACAGCTTTCATGAAAAAAGCCCACGTTCAGACACCTTGCTTTTGTGAAATATCAGCCCCAATGTTTCACACAAGGGAAACTCAGAGCTTTGCTCCCCTCATTCCTTACATCTACTGTGGCTGGATGGCTGAGCTGCTGGGCAGAGTCGGCTGTGAACTTCTTTCTGCATAATTTGCTGGAAAGTCTAAAATGCTCACAATGTTTGAATGATTTGTTGATGCCTATCATAGCCACCTAGCTGCAGTTTTATACTGTATCAGTTGCTAATGGTGTTTGGATGATTGATCAAGTTCTGATTTATATAATGGTAAGTTCCCCTGACATAATCATTTATTTATTTATTTTATTTAATGATAACAACACAGATTTTTTACAATAACTATCAATATGCTGTGCTCCAGTTGCTAAGTAACCACTCACTTTTTGCTGTAGCCATTGCTAACTTTCTACTTTAGCACATACAAAAACAGAAAAATGGACACATTGCATAACTTATATAATATAATATTTACCTGTAGCCTGTTTGGTCACATTTTCAAGAGTAACATGACTGCAGGCCTACAATAAATTCTGAAGCTGTCACTGCCACTGCCAAGCTTTTCAGTCAGAGAAACAACTAAACAAACTGCAATTAGCCAGAAATGAGCAGAAAACTATTCAGAAAACAAGACAGGTTCTGAAAATATTGAAATGTTGGAAGCTATGAGCTGAACCTGACATTGCCACATTGTTATGGCTGTATCCGTAACACAAAAGGCTACTACTTCTTTTGGTGGAAGAAATATTAGAGCACATTTGATACAATGTTTACTTTTTCCTTTATTTTGCAGAACTGGTAATCTGTTTCATTCATAATGGTCTACAGTACTCACCTTTGGCTGGTGTCTTCCTCAAAATCAGAGCCGTGACATTTTTCACGATAACACCTTCCCTTTCATGTTCTATTGCTTAAATCTCAGACAGATTCAAAGCCTAACTACTGCCAGAAAATAAAAGCTTTAAAAGAAAATAGCCTGGTGCCATGGCTACGCAACTGTAAATCACTGAGTGGTTTAAACAACCACACAGTCTTATCAGACTTATCAGACTTATCAGATTTTCTAGCTTTCTCTACCTCCTTTGGAAATATTGTTTAGGTTGTATCTTTGGTTAATGATCATGAAGCAATGACGCTTTAGATTCATTGAAATTTTTCACCTGTAACTTCCCTTAAAAACCAGTTGCAGCCAACTGATAACAAACCTTCCATTATGTCATTGCACTATTCACCAGTCCCTCCAGACACACCACAACTACAGTGACAGTAAATGGCTCAGAATAACATGCATTTCA